>NC_140453.1:872500-1220000 GCF_963576455.1 Neolamprologus multifasciatus | reverse complement strand
CATCAAGCTAAAGACAGAAAAGGCCTCTGAAGACTTCCTTTTGGCAGCACTTTATTCATCTGCAGCAGAGCCTTTTCATTAGGCACTGGACATAATAGATGATGCATTGATTCTCTCTTCGCTCTGTGTCACTCCGTCTATACCAGCGCTGTCAAAGACTCTGCAACATTTCTGAGTTTTCGACTGTGGCGAGCGATCAAAAACAAACATTAATCTTGATTATAGTCCACTCTGAGACATGAGAACAAGATCGTTTTTGTCGATTCATCATGCCGCCTCCTCTCTTAGAACCAGAGAACCGGGCCTTGGCTCCTTCTAAGCCTTCAGTTCAGATTCTGTTTTCATGTGAAGGGTTAAAGGTAAGCGGAGAGGAGAAAGGAAAAAGGAGACGATGCAATGAAATTTTGCCACCACCTATTTTCTTGAGTCGTGGCTGCACAGCAAGTCCAAAGCTGTGCATTCAGAGTTTTGAGGATCAAATCAGTGGCTGTAATTTTTTACAGCTATGTGCTTCTGTCTGAACTCCCCGAGGAGGCAATAGTGGGCTTGTAATGTACCAGTTTACAGCAAGTACTGAGTGATGCAAGTCTTTATGGTTATATTACCTGTAGGTGTTATATAACTGCAACCACAGCGTCTAAGTGTTGGAGGAAAAGCAGATAGGTCTGGCCCGAGTTCGCCTTACAAACGATGCACGTTGAAGACTCAATTAGAGCTCAAAGAGGCAGCATTCACTGTTGCTAGGTGCTAAATGTTAGCAAACATAGGACAAAATATATGATGAGCAAAGGAGCAATTAAATTCATACAAGTATACATAAATATACATTTAAAAAGTGTGTGACATTTAGATAAAGCTACAGTAAAAACATTACTAGTGAGGTCCTCGTGCTTAACTCCAAAGCCAAACTTCATGCTGCACAGCCCACACCAGCTGCCTGAAGGGCTGATGTCAGGTGGGTGTGAAATGCACTGCTGGTGGTATGAAAAGCACAAAAGCAGATGGATGACACGTCAATACTTGTGTGAAAGTAGCTCCAACTGGCTCAGTGTACCTGCCAGTGGCTCACCCCCCACAACCAGCTGAGTCCAGTGTTTCACTGAGCACGTACAGTGTCATGAAGAAGAAGTAAAAGAAGAAGAAAAAGAAGAAGAAGAAGAAGAAGATGTGTTTGTGATTCAACAACTGCAGAAGAATAAAGCACTGATGAAAGAAGACAGGGGCGTGTCCAGATGGACGGCATGGGGTGGCACGGCCCCTCCCCACTTATTTAAGTGCAGCAGTAAAGTGACATGCACAGTAATGAGTCTATCATTACAATCAGTGCTTTAAGTCTAGTTTGTTGCTAAAATGTATGACTTTAACTTTTGTTAACTTTGTCAAACAGCCAATAAAGAGAAAATCATTTCAGAATTCAATTTTTTTATCACCATTTTTCACATTTTTATTTATTTCCCTTCAAATACTTTGATTTTCTGTGGGTCCTCCCTGCCTTGTTCATGGTCCACCGTGCTGATTGGTGGTGTGGTGTACTTTTTGTCCAAAATGTGCACTGTAACTCATTATGCAAGTACAAAGACTTCTCTTTGCATCAGAGTGGTTCGGTCATAGCTGCCGGTGAGTACTGCAAAAGGATAATGTGGATAGAAAATCATTCAATCTTATTAAGTTTCCACTCGTTCTCTAATGGCCACTTGAAGTTGGTTCTAAAAGCTCCCATGTTAAAAAGTCCAACTTAACAGCATTAAAGGGGATGTTTGCAGCCTGGTACATGAAGCAGTTTCAGTCTCTGTAGCTAGTTAACCCCTTTATAACCACTTTAACACAACTCACCTGTTTAAAATGCATTAAGACTTACGTCACGCATTATTTCAGATGTGGCCACTTTAAGTGAAAGGGACTTACAGTGGCCCTGTTTGTGCTGTCGGTGCCTTTTGGAGCATGTTTGTGCTCACTATAATAACTTGGTTTACTCCAGGTACTCTCAGCCTGTGTATGAAACTATAATTGCTGTTATTCTTATATCTTTTCATATTTTGCATCTTATTGGCTGGTGTTCCTGAGTGAGTGATGCACCCATACGGTTTCGGTTTATGAATGAACTTGAAACCAAGCTGCCTATTACCAGCTGATAAATGAGCACTTCACACTCCAGTCATGTCGGACATTTCTGGCTCCAAGCATACATAACATAGCATAACAGTCATGTGACTTCAATTTTATTTATATAGCTCTGCCCATATGGAAAAGATATATATAAATCTTATAAAGTTTGTATTTGTCTTGTGTGAAACTTGATGTGAAAACAGATATAAGATCCCTTGAAAAGTTATATAAATGAAACGTGTATGTTTTGGATACTTACTAAACAATATATGAAAGTAATGAGAAAGTGGCCACTTTCATGAGTGAATCATACAAGCATATTTGGGGCGTATCTGTAACCGGAAGGTCGCCGGTTCGATCCCTGGGCTCTCTGTCCTGCTCGTTGTGTCCTTGGGCAAGACACTTCACCTACCGCCTACTGGTGTTGGCCAGCGGGGCCGATGGCGTGATATGGCAGCTTCGCTTCTGTCAGTCTGCCCCAGGGCAGCTGTGGCTACAACCGTAGCTGCCTCCACCAGTGTGTGAATGTGAGAGTGAATGAATTGTAAAGCGCTTTGGGTGCCTTGAAAAGCGCTATATAAATCCAATCCATTATTATTATCATTATAAGCCTTATGATTCACTCTATGAAGTAGGCCACATCTGATGCAAGTCTTTTATAAGTGTTTTCCATATGTGTATATCCCAAATATCCCAACACATTTCACCTCAGGGTGCTTTTTATTGTAAGTAGGTACCCAACAATAATACAGAGAAAGCCCCAGTAATAATAACACAACCCCCTATGAGCAGCACTTTGGCGACAGTGGGAAGGAAAAACTCCCTTTTAACAGGAAGAAACCTCCAGCAGAACCAGGCTCAGGGAGGTGCGGGGCCATCTTTTATGTAATGTGTATGATTACTAACTTCAGACCCAGCCCAGCTGTTTCCCTGCTTTACTTAGTCATACTCAGCTAACTGGCTTTAGACTGAGAACGGTGTGTGTAAACAACAGGCTATTACACCATCAACATGTTCAAAATGTCATAAAGGTTCAGTTCTTAAATTGTGAAACTGTCAGATTCGTTTTCGTCCTTGAAGCAAAAATGTTCGTCAAATTACAAAATACAAAACAAACAAAAACAAATCACTAACCAGCTTTTGTTTAATCAGCTGTAGCGAACAGGTCAGTCCAAACTGAAAACACATGTCATGGTGATGTATGAGTAATGATTTCTAAGTCACTGAGTGTAAGCGATGCTAAATTATGATAGGACTGTGTGTTTAATGACAGTGCAGTAACTCTCATTAACATCTGACATCTGTCTGCATATTAAAAACTCATCTAAGGAGTTAAAGACACCTAACCGGCAATGAGACATAAAATAATCCGCACCGAGTAGCTGAGATTTCTAGATTGTTACAAGAAATTCTTGATTACTTTGTGATATATGGCTTACTATTAATTACCCGTCAAGTAAAGTAGAGCGATGGATTAGCAGACCTTTCTTTCTTTCTTTTTTTGGTCATAATTCAAGACAAACAGAAAGGAGACAAATGATTTGATTTACCAGAGTTCAGTTAATATTCACGTCCATAAACCTTCGGAGGTATCGTCCATAATGTTAAAATGAACGCACAAAGCTATTGGCATAATTACAGCCATATTAACATTATTAATTAAAATGTGTTGGGTTTTTTTAATTGTCTGAACCCACCATAAATCAGAATAGCTGTAACAGATGTGATAACAGTAGCTGTTCACCAGTTAGCCGGCCCGCACTGAGCGGCGCTGCGTTAGCCGCTCGTTTGGCATACAGATGTGAATGTTAATGTAAACATGCTCTGCATTGACAATGTTGTGTTTGTGTTGCTTTTTTGTTTGTGTTACTCGTGTATTAATTACGCAACGGGGGGCAAAATTAATTATTCAGCATTTATCTTATCTAGAAACCTATAACATCACATACGGACTTGATTGTGTAGCTTTAGTTTTGTTCTTTTGTTTAACTTGATTGCTTCTCCTGATTCGTTTCCAGCTGGGTCTGCATCGCCTAAACACTCTGATCTTTGTCCCGCTGGTTTGTGTTCTTTTCACTGCTTTTTAATTGGATGGCGGCCATTTTTTTTTCATTGCGTTCCACGATGCTTTTAATGTGCTGCTGTTTCTGCTTGAAGACATTCAGTGCATGTTTTTGCTCTGCAAGTTTAAAGTCGCAGCACATGAAGACTATTGGAGATGTTCACGTTTGCAGAGCATCACTGATTGCTGCTATCGTTCAGGTTGAGTCATGTGTATGTATATTGTGTTTATATATGTGTGTGTGCATGAATGTGTCTAATAGCCCCGCAGCAATTTCACCCCACGTTAGATGTGATGGATCAGCCACACGCTGCCACACACCTCAGAGCTGCAGGTGTAAAAAACAGTCAACACATGTATCAAGGAGCCACAGAGAGCAGCGTGATTCTGCAGGGCTGATGCGAGACGACAAGGGAATAATAATGAAACACAGCTGCTGTTTTGCCACTGACCTGGATTGATACAGTACAAAGAGAGACGCAGACGAGCTCAATCCTCCAACACAGCTGGTTCTCCGCTGAAACAAGCTGCCTCTAATCCCATTTGTCAACTGCAAAGATGCTCTTCGATTTTAGGGTCGTGGCGCCCAACGGCAAATTCAAACGCATCTAAATGGCAGCCATCACCACTCGGGATGGCTTTCCAGATGCGTGTTTTTGCGTGTAAGCCCAGACGTATAGGTCAGCACAGTTTACGAGCGATGTGCTTTGGACTGTCAGCGTCGCTTACTGTAATAAGACATCACAAGCATGTGCGCCGCGCATACAAACATGAGTTTATCCCCTGTCTGCCACAGAGGCCTCAACATTAAAAGGTGCTCGATTGCTCACTGTACATCTCTGGCTTTGTGCGTGAAGGCGGCATAAATAATACACATGATCAGTTTCCTTATTGTTTGTCTTTGATGCAGCAGCAGCCTCCTTCTGTCAACCTGGCTTCTCTGCCTCGTCTTTGTTGGCTTTGATGCACATTTAACGAGGTTGTACTCAGTCGTTCGGCATGTTAAGTGGATGCCACTGTGCGCTGTATACTCAGTGGATTGTGCGAGTGAGTCTTGTGTACTGGGGGACCGCTGGGTTTTGTTGTTTATGTGTCTCTGTCCTGACATGGCAAACAATACCACAGATGTGTGTGAAAGAGTCCGGGGTGCCTGTTTTGTGAGAACTACACCCTGAAACAGAATTTTTTAAACTACCCATGCTGTGATCTTGGACTTTATATTTCTCTACATAAACAAGCTAGTTTTAGTGTTGTTGCAAACTGAAATTAGGCGCTAATCTGTGATAGACGCGCTGCCTTTTTTCCTCTGCAGAGACAGATTAAAGCTTTGGCTCTTGTTTGCTTGCTGGGCCTGTTTACACTGTCCAAGTTTTTTAAAGCCTCTCTCGTTTTGTGCAGATCCCCCCTTTAATGTGTTTTCCCTGGCCGAGGCTGTGGCACAGAAAGCACACAGATGATAACTGATGATAGGAGCGTGAGTCATTCCATGACCTTCCAAGCATTCAACTCATTTGACTTTGATGTGTATGTATGAATGGAGCAGCGGCTGCGCTTTAATTTTGCTCTAAATTACAAACTCAAATGAGTAAAGCGTTAAGTGAACAATAGCAAGGTGCAAGCGGCCCACGCTCATTTTCCCGTGACACAACAGTGCCACCTACTGGTGTCTACGTGTGATTATGTGTCATTGTGAGTCCTAGGAAGCGTTTGATTTTCTTCCTTTCATGTTTTTTCTCTGATGTTTGTTCATGAGTGTCTAAATGCTTCTGTCTGTGCACTAAAAATCCACTTCATAAAGTTTTGTAAGCATGCAACGCTCTGTGTTGTGAGCACTCACTGCTTTCTTTGTGCTTAAAGAAAATTCCCCCTGATTGAAACCGAGAATCTGTGAATATGTGCACATGCAGTATCTGCACAGCGTGAGTTCAAAGGTCAAGTGAACTCTAATAGATTGATTAGAAATAGGATGCACAGATGGGGATGGGAGCACGCTGATTCATTGACAGCCTTTAATTGTGCAAACAGACGGCGCTGCCTCTTCATGAGACCTTCGATTTCATCATATTCTGAGGCACACGTGTGTCGAAGCATTAGTGTGTTTGCACATTTAAAGCTTATTTAATCAGTGCACTGTTCCCTCTATCCTGTCTAACTTTGCTGTCTGTAAGCCGACCTAATATAACTGGACTTTGGTGGACGATGACTTTTTTTCCTTCTTTTTTGTTGTAGTTTTGCCTCGATTACACAATCAACATGTGGTCGAAGGGCAGCTTCCAGCTCTAATTCCAGGGTTTAACAGAAGTATTGCTTTCAATAAAACACTTTCATCCCTACAGACAGATTTAAATCCACAATCTCTTCTTTTCACCAAGATTTCCAAGAGCTGGACACCGTGGAAAGGAGGGAGCGACTTTTAAGGAAAAGTCACGTAACATAAATAAGGCAACTCTGAAGTTGAGCTTCATAGGTGCTCACGTTTAACCTGATATATAATGGAGTAATACTATTATTAACTGTAACCTCTGAACATCAGTGAATTTATGATTGAAGTTCAAAAATAAACCCATAACTGAAAGTCCAAAGAAGCTGAAATCACGAGGAGTACTGAGGTTTGTTCGTAGTCGAGCAGCCAGTGACAGCCAAATGCCTTCCTGTAACTTTCACTTGCAGTGCTGTTGCTAGGCTGCCTAAATTGGCCTGTTGTTTCCTCATCCATCAACGTTACTGTAACAAGAGCAACGCATGCAAATCATTGCCTGGAGCAAGCAGAATACAGTTTTCCTCATATCTCTCTTCACTGGTCCCCAGATTCCTGGTGAATGAGATTAAATCATCACGAATCAACAGTCTTCACAGCCTGAATCTTATTATGTAATGATTGAAAACCTATAAAATGCCTTGATGATGTCTCCATCAGGGAAATGTCTTATCAGGCACCAAGCTTTGCTCCCTGTGCTTCAGATGTGTGCTACTTTTGTCAGCCAAACACAGTCACTGAAATGTCATTTATTCCACATGCTGATCTTTTCCCTCTCAGAATCAATACTGCACACTGTGCTTAATTCAAAGAGGCAATACAAATGTTTTTGTCTTAGCTCATAAATCGCTTTCCTCACCAACAGATGAGGGTTCAGCACTGTGTGTGAGGAGGTGGTATCAGACGACGGTGCTCTCTTCCTTCCTCTTTACCTTCGACTCATTGGACTTCAGTTATAACACCACTAACTGCCACCAGAGCTTCTCAGAGGATCCAGGCTTCGTTGGATGTGGACCTGAGGAGAAACAATCTTGAGCATAGGAAGGTTATCACACGCTCACTCTCCTCTGGTGTAACTCGACAACCTGCACATCAGCACCAGTGTATCAAAACAAGATGTTGGTTGATTTCTGGAGAAAGCCAAGCTCATCAGTGCGCTCGGTCTTCCTCCACAGAATCTCTCCACAGGTTGGACTGGTGCAAATTGCCAGGTGATAACAGATAACACTCGTGCTCTGCTCAAGAAAGGCCAAAGTTGGCTCCATCTGCTGGACAGGCTGAGCTCTTTTGAGGTGTGCAGGACAATACTGAAGACCTTTCATGACGTAGGTCCTTCATCTCCTCAGACTGTATAATACCCACACAGGATAAAGGTGTTTAAAGAATGCATGTCTGTTATCATCACTCTCACTGCGCTATATGTACATATTGTTTTACTTTATTCTACTTTATATAGAAACCATCTGTACATAGTTTAGTATTCTAGCTTATTGTGCACTATTTGTACTTTATATCGCTCATTCACTGCTTCTTCCTCCTCCTCGTGCTCCTGTAATAAGGGAATTTCCCCAGTGTGAGATTAAATAAAGTCTATTTGATGTGATAGACATAGAAATAAACATTAATCACAGTGTTTCAGGTATAGAGGAATTACACCGTCAGCTGTTGGTTGATGGTGTAATTGATTGGTTTCCTGCTGAACGGACAGGTTCTTATGTCGCACTTTTCTACGCTGGTTGAGCTTCAACATGCCTCATTCACACTTAGATTAATGTAACAGAGACCAACTCTGGGTTCTTTATTTTGCCCAACGATACTTTGGCATGCAGACTAGAGCAGCCAGGAAGTGAACCACCAACCTTCCAGTCAGAGGATGGCTAGCTCTACTTCCTAGTGAATTTCCCGGAGGATAAAGTTTCATCTATGGGGCGATCGTGGCTCAAGAGTTGGGAGTTCATCTTGTAGTCGGAAGGTTGCCGGTTCGAGCCCCGGCTCCGACAGTCTCGGTCGTTGTGTCCTTGGGCAAGACACTTCACCCGTTGCCTACTGGTGGTGGTCAGAGGGCCCGGTGGCGCCAGTGTCCGGCAGTGTCTGTCAGTGCGCCCCAGGGCGGCTGTGGCTACAATGTAGCTGCCATCACCAGTGTGTGAATGGGTGGATGACTGGATGTGTAAAGCGCTTTGGGGTCCTTAGGGACTAGAAAAGCGCTATATAAATACAGGCCATTTACCATTTTACCATCTAATCTAATCTATCATATCTATATATGACCAGCTCTACTTCCTACTGAATTTCCCGGAGGATAAAGTTTCATCTAATCTATCTAATCTGAATCATAGGCAATGACTTTTGATGATGTCGTATGAATATGAATATGATATGATATCCAAAGTCTTTGCGATTTACAGTGGGGCAAAAAAGTATTTAGTCAGCCACCGATTGTGCAAGTTCTCCCACTTAAAATGATGACAGAGGTCAGTAAATTGCACCAGAGGTACACTTCAACTGTGAGAGACAGAATGTGAAAAAAAAAATCCATGAATTCACATGGTAGGATTTGTAAAGAATTTATTCGTAAATCAGGGTGGAAAATAAGTATTTGGTCAATAACAAAAATACAACTCAATACTTTGTAACATAACCTTTGTTGGCAATAACAGAGGTCAAACGTTTACTATAGGTCTTTACCAGGTTTGCACACACAGTAGCTGGTATTTTGGCCCATTCCTCCATGCAGATCTTCTCAAGAGCAGTGATGTTTTGGGGCTGTCGCCGAGCAACACGGACTTTCAACTCCCGCCACAGATTTTCTATGGGGTTGAGGTCTGGAGACTGGCTAGGCCACTCCAGGACTTTCAAATGCTTCTTACGGAGCCACTCCTTTGTTGCCCGGGCGGTGTGTTTTGGATCATTGTCATGTTGGAAGACCCAGCCTCGTTTCATCTTCAAAGTTCTCACTGATGGAAGGAGGTTTTGGCTCAAAATCTCACGATACTTGGCCCCATTCATTCTGTCCTTAACACGGATCAGTCGTCCTGTCCCCTTGGCAGAAAAACAGCCCCATAGCATGATGTTTCCACCCCCATGCTTCACAGTAGGTATGGTGTTCTTGGGATGCAACTCAGTATTCTTCTTCCTCCAAACACGACGAGTTGAGTTTATACCAAAAAGTTCTACTTTGGTTTCATCTGACCACATGACATTCTCCCAATCCTCTGCTGTATCATCCATGTGCTCTCTGGCAAACTTCAGACGGGCCTGGACATGCACTGGCTTCAGCAGCGGAACACGTCTGGCACTGCGGGATTTGATTCCCTGCCGTTGTAGTGTGTTACTGATGGTGACTTTTGTTACTTTGGTCCCAGCTCTCTGCAGGTCATTCACCAGGTCCCCCCGTGTGGTTCTGGGATCTTTGCTCACCGTTCTCATGATCATTTTGACCCCACGGGATGAGATCTTGCGTGGAGCCCCAGATCGAGGGAGATTATCAGTGGTCTTGTATGTCTTCCATTTTCTGATGATTGCTCCCACAGTTGATTTTTTTCACACCAAGCTGCTTGCCTATTGTAGATTCACTCTTCCCAGTCTGGTGCAGGTCTACAATTCTTTTCCTGGTGTCCTTCGAAAGCTCTTTGGTCTTGGCCATGGCGGAGTTTGGAGTCTGACTGGTTGAGGCTGTGGACAGGTGTCTTTTATACAGATGATGAGGTCAAACAGGTGCCATTCATACAGGTAACGAGTGGGGGACACAAAAGCTTCTTACAGAAGACGTTACAGGTCTGTGAGAGCCAGGGATTTTCCTTGTTTGAGGTGACCAAATACTTATTTTTCACCCTGATTTACGAATAAATTCTTTACAAATCCTACCATGTGAATTCATGGATTTTTTTTTCACATTCTGTCTCTCACAGTTGAAGTGTACCTCTGGTGCAAATTACTGACCTCTGTCATCATTTTAAGTGGGGGAACTTGCACAATCGGTGGCTGACTAAATACTTTTTTGCCCCACTGTACCTCTGAGAAACGCTCCTTCTCTCTTTTTATACCCAATCGTATTACTGACCTGCTGCCAATTAACCTTTTAAACCTACGATAATTAATTAGATTTGCAAATCATTGCATTCTGATATTATTACTATTTAGACACAGACATTTAATCCCACATTATATTAGATATTAGAGAATAATCCCACACTGGGAAAATCCACGTTACAGTAGTTCACGGGTCAGGAAGGAAAGGTGAATTAGTTGTTGTCCACTTGTCTTGGGCGGCTCTGCTTTAGTGTCTCTATGAAATAGTTGAAAATAGCTGCCTGCCTGATATAGAGAACAACATTGGTATTCTTGATACAGAGCACTGGGCTGCTGGGACACGCTGGGTCCTGATATTGCATGTACTGCAGATAAGAATAGTTAGACACGTACCACTCACCTAAATGTTATTGCAAACCAAGCTCTGTCTCCATGGCAAAAGCACTCCTGGTGGCAGTGGCCTTTCCCTTTTTCATCAACAGCATGCACTCTAATATATATACAACAAAAACTCAAGGCAGCTCCAGGGATGTCAGTGTGATCGAGCATCATTGGCAGAGGACGTCTGACGTGCAGAGACGCCGCTCGGCGGCCCACAGGTCCAAACTGGATGTGCCGCTGTCCTCGTGCAAAGCGGCTCGTGGGTCACACATCCACGTCTTTCGTCTGTGTTTGGGAGGACATGTGAGCAAACAAAGTTTTTTCCCTTTTTTAGATCACAGCAGTGTCTTTCCTGAGTGGCCTACATGTGCTGAGCTTTGGTGTGTTATTAAGCATGATGACTAGAGCCTGACAACAGCCAGTTCTCTCATCAGTCTGTCAGTGTCACTGCAAACAGACATGCGTTCCTTCCTCCTGTTGCATTACAAGAAACGAGCTGCTGTGTGAGAGCGGCGCACTGAAATAACTGCCATTAGGACCCACACACTCTAACCCCGATGGCGAATGCATTATTGATGGCCACTTCACAATGTGTCGAATCATATCTTGATTTGCATGCGTATCACACATTTGATCTTCAAGCAGGAATAACAACCAAAGCAGAGAGATCTGAGAGATTCTCAGCGCTAGAAGAGGGAGAGACATGGAGCTCAACACTAATGAAGACGTCTTTCTGCTGAGGTTCAGAAATGATGTTGGGCTTGTGATGTTTTCCACAGCGAATGTGTTTGTGCTACAGAGCAGACTTTGCCTGTTTAATAGCAAAGGATGCTTTGCAGTGAGCGTGTACTACTTCCCTGACTTTGTTTTTCAAACCTAAAATGAAATATCTGCAAAAACCAGTGTTTAGCAGTGAGGACACCTACACCTTTGTAAATGCACAAAAGCCATCTGTTACGTCCGCAGCAATACTGGCGGTCTTGTAGCCAGAGCACATGGAAGCACAAGCTGTGGGAGTGGTAGTAAGCCTCTTAGCGTTTGCCAACACTGTTGTGTTGTACATTGTACAATTAGTGCAGATAATTTCATTCATGGTTTAGTCTTCTGTCTACAGGAGCTTTCTTGGAGCCTGCCAGGAGGATTTACTCTGATCTATGGGTCTGTCTGGGATTCTACCTGAGTGTGACAAACTATTAATGCACACCCGAATGTAGTTCTTAGAGACATTGGTCAAAATAAAATAGAGTAAAACATACAGTGAAAAACCAGAACACAAATCACATACACACTAAGAGCAATTCGCCTGTTTAACCATTTATGTCAGAGAGCAGAGCGTGGCGTCTTCAGTCACAATTATCTTGAGTTTGTCTGGTCCGGCTTCCTCACGTTACCCTCCAATAATTCTTCGACATTTCTCACCAGAGATGGGTGCGTTACTGTAATCCGATTACTTTTTTCAGGTAACGAGTAAAGTAAGGGATTACTATTGCAAAAACGGTAATTAGATTATCGTTACTTTCCCGTAGGAACACTGCGTTACTAAAACTGTTTTTTTTTTGCGAGAATGTCTCATGACAGTGACGTAAGCGAGTGCGACGTTCGTGACAACAGCTGTGTGCAGATCAACAATGGATCATATATCGAGTGCAGAGAGAGTATGAGCGTGCAGCGTTTAAAGCGTGGAAGTACTGACCTTACTTTGAGTTTGATTCCATAAAAAGTGACAAAAACATTAGTGTCCGTTGTGCGTGGGAAGAAAACTTCTTTTTACAGCGAAGAAAACCCCTAAACTTCCGAGCAAACACCGAGTAGCTACGACGTAATGGGAAACTCACAGAGAAACTCGCGGATTCTTCCACTGACCGCTGCACACCTGCACCAGGGTAAACCTCCGCCTACCCCACTCCTGCTTTACAGGTGAAAATAGAGCAACAGGACCGCTAGTCTTTGACTTTATTTATTTTCTGCTGTGTTTTACTTGCATCTATTTGAAAGACTGAGTGTAAACACACAAAATATTTTATTTTATGTGCTGGAATGTGCAGAAAATAGGTTTAAATGTTAAACTAATTTCTTCCAGTCAGAGAATGTTGCAGATAATTAAATGTTTAGTTGATGCATAAAGTTAAAAGATTAAAACTAATAAAACAAGTTTTAAAAAGAGGCTTTTCCATTTGATTACATTTTGTATGATGATTATGTAGAAAAAGTAGAATTGGGCTGAAAGATCTATCACTTTATCACCTATTCAGGTTGTAAATCGTGTTTTTAAAAAGTAACTAAGTAACTAAGTAATTAATTACTTTTGAAATAAGTAATCAGTAAAGTAACTGGATTACTTTTGGGGGGAAGTAATCAGTAATTAGTTACTGATTACTTTTTTCAAGTAACTTGACCAACACTGTTTCTCACACCTGAGTTTTTTTCCCAGTTCTGTTGGAGAAAAACATGAAAGTGTTCAGAAAGTCTAGTTTTGGACTTTTGTTCCACATCTGTTAAAGTGTATAAAGGTTAACACCGTTATAACAAGGTGTCACAGATTTGCGTACACAGCTCTCAGATTCAGTGGGCTTTAAAAAAACCTTGGTTTTCCTCATCCAGAAAATCTTTCGTACTTTAGCGTTACCATTGTAATAACCTAAAATACCAACATCGTTTTCTCATTTATCTGGACTGTAAACAGGCTTTTATGCTTCTACAATCTCACTGAGCACGTAACCAAAATGAAACATAAACCTTTAAACTGAGGACACCCGTCTCTACCCGACCAACCCAGTTACCCGAGCATTTGTATTCCACCGGTTTCTTTACAGTTCAACATACTAATTAATCCTGTTTGCTGTTTTGACGAGCAGATGGGATTATTGCGTTTCCAGTCACACTCTGATCAACTTATCCAAAGAGGCTACACACACTCAAACGTGTCCGGCTAAGTGTGCAGTGTTTGCCTGTCCCAGTGGGAAGGAACTTCTATGAATTTCCACTCCTGGAAATTAGTCGTAGTTTTACTATCTGTGTGCACACTCGCATAGGCCACAGAGATTTCAAGAATTTATGTGAAGTCCTGATCAAACTTAAACTGGTGGACTGCTCGTATTGGGACTTTCTGCCCAGTCAGCGCTTTGATTGGGAAACATCCTGCCCACTTTCTTTACAGCAGCGATTGTGTGTCAGCGCCAACAAGAGAGACAAAGTGTATGTGTACTCAATGTGTAAACACTCTGCTTTTCCACTGACGGGTCAAAGAGCAAAGGGCTGTTTGAGGCCGATGGCCGTGGGGGGCACGTACTGTCCCATCCAAATCTGTTACAACCCTTTGAAATCTCTGGGATTTAGTCACCAGTTAATTCCCAAAGGTTTTAATCTAATCTGCTAACCTGCCATTTCTTTATTTGTTAGTTGATTTATTTAAAAAAAATGCCGGAATGATGCTTCCATGAGTTTAATTCATAAACAACATGTTTTATTTCATGTTCTATATTTTATATATATATTATATATATATATATAAAATATATATATTTATAATATATCTTTATTATGTAACTAGTTTTTTCATTTTATCATTTTTAAATGTTTTGGTGTTTTTAACTTGTATTGATATGCATCAGTTTTATTTATTTATCTCTTTATTTTCAAATAGCTGTACAGCACTTTGTTTGAAAGCGCTTTATAAGATTTCTGAGCGATCGTGGCTCAAGAGTTGGGTGTTCGTCTTGTAATCGGAAGGTTGCCGGTTCGAGCCCCGGCTCGGTTGTTGTGTCCTTGGGCAAGACACTTCACCTACCGCCTACTGGTGTTGGCCAGAGGGGCTGATGGCGCGATATGGCAGCCTCGCCTCTGTGAGTCTGCCCCAGGGCAGCTGTGGCTTCAACCGTAGCTGCCTCCACCAGTGTGTGAATGTGAGAGTGAATGAATAGTGGAATTGTAAAGCGCTTTGAGGGGTCCTGAAAAGCGCTATATAAATGCAATCCATTATTATAAATAAAGTTATTATTATTACTAACTAAAACAAAGTGTTCTTAACAGTAATTTAGTCAAATATTAAAATGCTTCTGTGAAGACTGATAGCCGTTACAAATATTTCTATAATGTAAATAGTGTTTTCAACCGTGATCCTCAGAATGACATCATTACAGTAGCATCCTCTCACAAGCAGGTGCTGTTATATAACTGTCAGGTTGGTGATATTGCCCATGAACAGTAGCTCCCAGCAGAGTTTTCAAAAATGAAAGCCAAGGAGGGCCCGTCATTCCTGACTGATGGTGGAAGGCTGAGCCGAGCTTTCGAGATGGGCAGTCTGGGGCTATTTTCTAACTCCGCTGTTAGTCTCTTTTAGTGTCTTAGAGTCCAGCAAAGGTAAAGGAGTGGGAATGTTCTAGCACTATTCCCTAATAAGAATTAAAAAAGAAAGTCAGCATGAGAAGCAGACTGGTGCACGCTCTTTTTATGGGGTTTTTGGGGTAGCTGTAGATCAGAAGTTAGAGCAGGTCCTCATCGGATACTAATCAGACGTTTGGTGATTGATCCCCGGCTGCTCCAGTCAGCAAATATCCTTTGGGAAAGATACTAACCCACAGTTGCTCTCTGATGCATCCAGAATCGTGAATGTTAGATAGAAAGCTCTTAAGCATAGAAGGTTGGGCGTGTATGGATGGGTTAATAATAGATGCTGTATATAAATACAGTGATGGTCAAGTTAAAAAAAAAAAAAAAGTAATTAGATAACCTTTCAATAAACCTGCCAGTCCAATTTTTTGCAAAATCCTTCATATAAAATATAATCAAATGAAAAACTCTTTTAAAAATGCTCGTTTGTCATTGTGTCATCAGACACTCTCACAAAATCATAACCGTATGTTTGGATAATATGGGGATTCTTGTTTGTCATCTATGTTGTCAACACTTGCACGACGTGGACATACAAGTTAATCTCATTTCTAAACTACTTTTACCATTTCTCTCACATTTCAAAATAATATCAGGGAAAGATGGAAGGTCAACATGACACCAAAATGAGTCTTTAACTTGTTTTAACAGGTTTCATTAAAAACGGCCAAACTGTTAACTCAGAGTTCATTTGATTGTAGATTTGGGGTTAATGTCCACCTGAGCAGTTCCCCTTCCTTTTTTAACCTTGAACAGCCTGAAACATGAAATAACTACAAGAATATTCACATTTCTTTAAAACGTAAATGTTTATTGAACCTTCTGACAGTTTTTTTTAAAAAGAGAGTGCAATTAAATATCAGTTTTTACATATGGATCTTGATTTTTCATATTTTTGCTACATTTGTTCCTTAAAAATGTGCAACTTATTCAGATTCATTCATAAGTGGACGAGAGATGAGAATATTCGGAATATTTATTAGAATCTGTTGAAATGCTACTCGGCTAATGTCTGCGAGCGGGTTCGATAATAACCTTCTCCCATTGGAGGGAGAATTAAACGGAGATTTTCCTGTGACCCCCAAACTGAGCAAGTGGCTTCTGTAAATCCCAGAGTGTCTTTGTAAGTCTGGGATTTAGTAACTAGTTTTCTTGCCCTATGAGCCACATCTGTGCTGCAGTGGTTTGTATCGTATCTATCTAATAGACTCCAGTTTGCGCATGTAAATGGAGAGTCCTCTTCACACACTGAGGTTAATTATGGAGTTCCACAGGGTTCAGTGCTAGGACCAATTCTGTTTACATTATACATGCTTCCCTTAGGCAGCATCATTAGAAGACATAGCATACATTTACACTGCTATGCTGATGACACCCAGCTCTATCTGTCCATGAAGCCAGATAACACACACCAATGAGTTAAACTGCAGGAATGTCTTAAAGACATAAAGACTTGGATGGCCGCTAACTTTCTGCTTCTTAATTCAGACCAAACTGAGGTTATTGTACTCGGCCCTGAAAATCTTAGAAATATGGTATCTAACCAGATTCTTACTCTGGATGGCATTACCTTGGCCTCCAGTAACACTGTGAGCAACCTTGGAGTCATTTTTGACCAGGACATAAACAAATATGTAAGACTGCGTTCTTCCTTCTCTCACCCCAACCAATCACAGCAGATGGCTCCGCCCCTCCCTGAGCCTGGTTCTGTCGGAGGGTTCTTCCTGTTAAAAGGGAGTTTTTCCTTCCCACTGTCGCCAAAGTGCTGCTCATAGGGGGTCATATGATTGTTGGGTTTTTCTCTGTATCTATGAAGCGCCTTGAGGCAACTTTTGTTGTGATTTGGTGCTATATAAATAAAATTGAATTGATTAGAATTGAATCTTAGTAGAATACAGTGGGGCAAAAAAGTATTTAGTCAGCCACCGATTGTGCAAGTTCCCCCACTTAAAATGATGACAGAGGTCAGTAATTTGCACCAGAGGTACACTTCAACTGTGAGAGACAGAATGTGAAAAAAAAATCCATGAATTCACATGGTAGGATTTGTAAAGAATTTATTCGTAAATCAGGGTGGAAAATAAGTATTTGGTCACCTCAAACAAGGAAAATCCCTGGCTCTCACAGACCTGTAACGTCTTCTGTAAGAAGCTTTTCTGTCCCCCACTCGTTACCTGTATGAATGGCACCTGTTTGACCTCATCATCTGTATAAAAGACACCTGTCCACAGCCTCAACCAGTCAGACTCCAAACTCCGCCATGGCCAAGACCAAAGAGCTTTCGAAGGACACCAGGAAAAGAATTGTAGACCTGCACCAGACTGGGAAGAGTGAATCTACAATAGGCAAGCAGCTTGGTGTGAAAAAATCAACTGTGGGAGCAATCATCAGAAAATGGAAGACATACAAGACCACTGATAATCTCCCTCGATCTGGGGCTCCACGCAAGATCTCATCCCGTGGGGTCAAAATGATCATGAGAACGGTGAGCAAAGATCCCAGAACCACACGGGGGGACCTGGTGAATGACCTGCAGAGAGCTGGGACCAAAGTAACAAAGGTCACCATCAGTAACACACTACAACGGCAGGGAATCAAATCCCGCAGTGCCAGACGTGTTCCGCTGCTGAAGCCAGTGCATGTCCAGGCCCGTCTGAAGTTTGCCAGAGAGCACATGGATGATACAGCAGAGGATTGGGAGAATGTCATGTGGTCAGATGAAACCAAAGTAGAACTTTTTGGTATAAACTCAACTCGTCGTGTTTGGAGGAAGAAGGATACTGAGTTGCATCCCAAGAACACCATACCTACTGTGAAGCATGGGGGTGGAAACATCATGCTATGGGGCTGTTTTTCTGCCAAGGGGACAGGACGACTGATCCGTGTTAAGGACAGAATGAATGGGGCCAAGTATCGTGAGATTTTGAGCCAAAACCTCCTTCCATCAGTGAGAACTTTGAAGATGAAACGAGGCTGGGTCTTCCAACATGACAATGATCCAAAACACACCGCCCGGGCAACAAAGGAGTGGCTCCGTAAGAAGCATTTGAAAGTCCTGGAGTGGCCTAGCCAGTCTCCAGACCTCAACCCCATAGAAAATCTGTGGCGGGAGTTGAAAGTCCGTGTTGCTCGGCGACAGCCCCAAAACATCACTGCTCTTGAGAAGATCTGCATGGAGGAATGGGCCAAAATACCAGCTACTGTGTGTGCAAACCTGGTAAAGACCTATAGTAAACGTTTGACCTCTGTTATTGCCAACAAAGGTTATGTTACAAAGTATTGAGTTGTATTTTTGTTATTGACCAAATACTTATTTTCCACCCTGATTTACGAATAAATTCTTTACAAATCCTACCATGTGAATTCATGGATTTTTTTTTCACATTCTGTCTCTCACAGTTGAAGTGTACCTCTGGTGCAAATTACTGACCTCTGTCATCATTTTAAGTGGGGGAACTTGCACAATCGGTGGCTGACTAAATACTTTTTTGCCCCACTGTATCTCAGAAACAAACCACAGCAAATTTCTCATTTATTTAGTATCAACATTTGTAGTTAAATCTATGGTAGTCTTAAGATTTCTTCTTTTTTACCTGAGCAAAATGTCCTCAATATTACTTTTGTAAACCACATAAATTAGTGTGTGCAGACTGACAAATATTTGTTTAGTGTGAGCGCTCAGTCTTTTATATCATGAAAGGATCCTTATGATGACAACTGTGATCAAACGTATCATCTCACAACTGTGTGCCGTTATGAAGCTGTTGGTTTGTTGATCCTGCCCATGAAGAGGATGCTTCCAGTCGAGTTTTCTAAAATGAAAACTAAGAAGGGCCTGTCAATTCTGACGGGTGTTGGTGTAGTCAGTGGGATCCATTCAGAAATAGTGATGGCTGCTGCCTCTGTTCCCATCTCGGTGACACTGATCGTGGCCTTATGGGATGCCTGTGGGAAAAAATAAGAAAGCGGGCAGATCAAAGCTAAGAGTAGGCATGCTGTAGTCCTGTTCCCTAAAAACAAGTAAAAAGGAAACTTCGCCCACCTTTGATACTTTAAGTGGAAACTTGTTTGACACAGCAGAGAAATCAGCGATGTTTTCAAAAGCACTTGTGATGCCCATTTCTTGCAATATATTCCTCAAGGAGGCATTAGTGGCAATGGAAAATTTTGGCATATAAAGTTCCACATACCTGAGAAACAGAGAAACCATAATTATACCGTTAAACTGCTGGTGGTTCCATCTTATTCTAACTGGCTCAGCTCAGTCTTCACTGCAACAGTCTGGAACAACACCCGCATTCCTGATGCCACGCCAATCCACCAGTGCCGCTTACACACCACCTTCACATCACTCATGAGCAGTGTTGGTCAAGTTACTTGAAAACAGTAATCAGTAACTAATTACTGATTACTTCCCCCCAAAAGTAATCCCGTTACTTTACTGATTACTTATTTTCAAAAGTAATTAATTTCTTAGTTACTTAGTTACTTAGTTACTTTTTAAAAACACGATTTACAACCTGAATAGGTGATAAAGTGATAGATCTTTCAGCCCAATTCTACTTTTTCTACATAATCCATCATACAAAATGTAATCAAATGGAAAAGTCTCTTTTTAAAACTTTTTTTATTAGTTTTAATCTTTTAACTTTATGCATCAAGCAAAAATTTAATTATCTGCAACATTCTCTGACTTGAAGAAATTAGTTTAACATTTAAACCTATTTTCTGCACATTCCAGCACATAAAATAAAATATTTTTTGTGTGTTTACACTCAGTCTTTCAAATAGATGCAAGTAAAACACAGCAGAAAATAAATAAAGTCAAAGACTAGCGGTCCTGTATGGAACGCCAGGACTGCCATAATGAATTAATTAAATACACCATTAAATAATTAATTAAATGTGTCAATAATTAATTAAAATGGGAAATAATTAATTAAATAAATAGTTATGACACATGTAATTAATTAATTATTGACACATTTAATTAATTATTTATGTATTTCACATTTTAATTAATTATTGACATATTTAATTAATTATTGACACATTTAATTAATTATTTATTGACACATTTAATTAATTATTTATGTATTTCACATTTTAATTAATTATTGACACATTTAATTAATTATTTAATGATATATTTATTTATTTCATTTTGGCAGTCCTGGCGCCTGGCTCTCATCATGAAATAATTTTATCTGTCAACCTCACCCATCAAACGCAGGGGGCGGGGTTAACGCAGCCCATGCAGCTTCTCTAACATTTGATTGGTTGCCGTGCAAAGTAAGTCAAAACAGGTCGATCCTAGATAATCGATTGCTTGTGTAGACTTGGGGCAGCCAGGTATCCCAGAGTGCATTTCAAATCACAGGCAGCAATGTTGGTGGTGTAGTTTTAAAATAGCCCGTTTTTCTGTCACCAACTACACTTTTAACAGTGTTTTAGCTGCGAATGTCGCGCTGTAATCTTCACGTCGGGTCAGGTTGTCAACATAGAACATGTTTGTGCTCAGATGTTTTCAGAGATTTCAGTAGCTCTGCTAACAGTCAGCATGCAGAGTGCACCGAGGGGGTTACGTTAACCGGTTTGTTTACATATTCCACTCTCCGTGTTCCACGTGTTGCATTCGCAGATTCTCATTTTCACCGAACGATCGTCTCTTTCCGCCTGGTCTTGTGTCTCTGTGCTTCTGTAACATAAAGAACGAGCTGACATTTTTCTCACGAAACCAGCGATCAGCTCAACAGGCCCTCAGTTTACCTGCATGCATCCTCCTCCTCACCTGTCAGCTGTTTAACACCTGCTGCTAATTCAAGAAACACGCCCACGTTACCTGGTGATAGTCACAGTTTAACTGGGCAGCCGGTGCTCGATATTACGCAACGTCAGCACATTTTTCTGCACAAGATAAGTAAATATAGTTTTTCCCGAGCGCAGAGCTGCTGGAGCTTGTTTCCCAACAGAGCACTTTATAGGCGAACCCACTTTATCCGTGGCTGATGTCCTATCAGCGGCTGACGTCCAATCACCGGCACAGCGTTGAAACCTCACCTGAGTTTTAGCTCTCAGTGTTAAACGCTGGACTTAATTCACTCAGGTTCTGTCTGTCGGGTCACGTTTACTTCGCTGTTTTATTTACAACTGAGCAAATCGGTTTGGCTGAGGTTAAAGTTACGTTTCAGAACTGCACAGTTTTACAGACGTTTAATGGTTCACTGGCACATGTGTTAGACTGAACCATTCGCTTTTCTTTATCTGGTGTGTTTTGGATTTAACAGTAAATTTTGAGATTAAACTGACTTTTAAAATGTTTTTATACAAAGAGGAAAGAGAAGGCGCATTTCCACCGAGAGGAGCAGAGTTTCCAACTACATGTTCATAATGCAGACTGCAACCTGGACAGAAATATTATATCATCTGTTTTTTAATAGGTTTTCTAGGCACCAGCGATCTGTTAGAATTTTTAGAGTTTACTTAACTAAAAATAAATGAGGTTAACATATAATTTGTGTGATTTTTTTTTTTCTCTCTCTCTCTCTTTTTATTCATTTATTTATTTTTTTGCTTTTTCGGTCATGTTATGTTTAACTGTCAAAGGTTTGTTACAAACTATGAAACACGTGGTGCAGACTTCTGGATGTTAGAAGAAAACTAATACTGCTAATAAGGCAGGAAGGTGTCCTTTAAAACTAAACATGTTAGTAGGACTTTACATCATAGTTTATGAAATAGCACGTGTATTTCAGTAATAGCTACTGATTTCAGTGTAGTGGTGAACAGTCACACAGCTCACGTGGGTGTTATCTGTGATACTCCTTAACTATAATTTATCCAAGTTAACTTCAGTTAACTCTGAGCGGCTGGATCGACGGCGGTCAGACAACAATTTTACATGTATGATCTTAAAACAGGACACAGCCATTATCTGTCCTGGCCTCATATCAAATGTGAACGCAGACTGAGTCTATGTTTGACGTTTGCTTTATATCTAATCTTCCTCTCAAACATTTAAACAGTCTGCAGCTGAGGGAACACAAACTCAAATTGTCTGAACAGGGTTGCTCGTTTCTTGCGTTCATTTGGTGATTTATTAAATGTATAACTGTTATTCTAATCTGCTGCTGAGTCTCTTACGCTGATGAAAATGCAGAAAACACAGATCACGAACACCTGTTCAACCAATCGCTTTCATTCCGCTTTGACAAACTGACGGTTCATCTCTGTTACAGTGTTGCGTTAGACTGCTATATTTGTGTGTTCTTTATGCTGTAGATTTTCACGTCTCTGGAATAGTTTGAGTTCTCAAGAGTAGTATTAAGGATACTTTTCTGTAAAATCATATTGATATGACCCGTGAATTATTCGTAGATGACAGTTAGATTAGTCAGCTGGGAAACTCTGTGTTACCTCAGAGAGCTGAAGATATCGTGGATATGCTGACCTCGCTCTGTGGTGTACAGGTCCATTTACCCTCATGATTAATATTCACAATAAAAATATTAGCCGAACATCATGAAGTCTGTATGTGTGTCATAGTTTCGAACAACCTTTGTACAGTTAAAGCAGTTACTACATGAGGAAACACCAACGTTATCTCTTTTATGCGTTTATACACAAGTCACGCTGATTACTGAACAAAAACCCAAAGATCAGCTGTTAATCGAATTTATTTGCTCTCTCTCCTCCTTAAACATGTTTTTAATGTTAGTTATAATTCAGAATTGGCAACTGAAACACGTAGGACACATAAGAACATCAGGAAATAAAACCCTGATAAATATAACCTCAGTAAAAGAAGTCCGTGTCAGCGGGGGTTATTACAGCTGTGTACCGGGGCCTGCGCTTTGTCGGTGGTAATAACAGCTCGATTGCTCGCGAGGCGAGCGGGTCTATCCACGCTTTGCCGTGAGACTGGGCAGACATCTCCGAAATCATCGAAGCACTTTTGCAAAGAGGCTGTATCTTGAGAAACCGACCAGACACATGAAGATTAAACCACTACATTCTCAGCTAAAAAAATATTAAAACGGTATTTGGTGACACACACAAACAGGGTTTTTTAAAGTTCAGTTCTGTTAGTTTCCACATGCTGGTTGTTGTGTGCTAAAAACAATGGCCACCAGGCCAAAGCAATGGTTTTGAGTCGATCAGCGTTAACCCCGCCCCCTGAGTTTGATGGGTGAGGTTGACAGATAAAATTATTTCATGATGAGAGCCAGGCGCCAGGACTGCCAAAATGAAATAAATAAATATATCATAAATAATTAATTAAATGTGTCAATAATTAATTAAAATGTGAAATACATAAATAATTAATTAAATGTGTCAATAAATAATTAATTAAATGTGTCAATAATTAATTAAATGTGTCAATAATTAATTAAAATGTGAAATACATAAATAATTAATTAAATGTGTCAATAATTAATTAATTACATGTGTCATAACTATTTATTTAATTAATTATTTCCCATTTTAATTAATTATTGACACATTTAATTAATTATTTAATGGTGTATTTAATTAATTCATTATGGCAGTCCTGGCGTCCTGTTGCTCTATTTTCACCTGTAAAGCAGGAGTGGGGCAGGCGGAGGGTTACCCTGGTGCAGGATGCCGCAGCGGTCAGTGGAAGAATCCGCGAGTTTCTCTGTGAGTTTCCCATTACGTCATTGCGCACTCGGAGCTTGTTTAGGGTTTTTTTTCGCTGTAAAAAGAAGTTTTCTTCCCACGCACAACGGACACTAATGTTTTTGTCACTTTTTATG
Source organism: Neolamprologus multifasciatus (assembly GCF_963576455.1). Classification (NCBI taxonomy): domain Eukaryota; kingdom Metazoa; phylum Chordata; class Actinopteri; order Cichliformes; family Cichlidae; genus Neolamprologus; species Neolamprologus multifasciatus. The sequence continues at coordinate 1,195,996 of NC_140453.1, read as the reverse complement.
GAATCAAACTCAAAGTAAGGTCAGTACTTCCACGCTTTAAACGCTGCACGCTCATACTCTCTCTGCACTCGATATATGATCCATTGTTGATCTGCACACAGCTGTTGTCACGAACGTCGCACTCGCTTACGTCACTGTCATGAGACATTCTCGCAAAAAATCACGGTTTTAGTAACGCAGTAACGCAGCGTTCCTACAGGAAAGTAACGGTAATCTAATTACTGTTTTTGCAATAGTAATCTGTTACTTTACTCGTTACATGAAAAAAGTAATCAGATTACAGTAACGCATTACAAGTAAATAAAATTATTGTATTGCATAGCCAGGATGACGACCGTTAACGGAGAGAAGTGTACAGCCTTCCAATGGTCACAAATAAGCTCTACACTTTTAGTGCATTGCACGTCCATCTGATTCTCAGTGTAAATAAACTTTGGGTCTCGTAATAGCAAAGCTAAAAGCAGTTTTATGAGACACAGAAATGGGTAACACACTTCATCTACTACCAAGACAGAATAATCAGACATAATGCAATAAGTCTTACGTCACAGATGCTGAGTTTTGCCAGCTTCTTATATGGTCCTTGTTGATGTTTTCCTCCACACTCCTCATCCAGCCTTCATCAGGAAGGGCAATCATCATGGAGGTGTGACTCTTGTATGGCAGCAAGATGATGCTGGTGTGGTTCACTCTGTCCTCAAAGATGTGGTAGTATCCCGTCCTCATCATCATGTCAACCTGAACTTTGGTCCTGCTGTCAACATGGAAGTCCGCCTTATGTGTCATTTCACTATTAAATGGTTTCTTCCAGTATCCTGCACGACACAGTGGAGAGTGGTGATGACAATATTGGGATGTGTCGGCATAAATCATACTTGTTGAAAGTATATTTCAATCATCAGCTGACCTTTTTTATTTAAATATATGTGATATTCATGTTTGTCTATTGTAGCCTAACAACAGACTTGATCAGGCTGCTTACCTTTAAAATAGACATAGTTAATGAGCATCATCATCGTTTCAGGGTCAACATCGTTCACCATGTCTTTGATCTTGTCCTGTGTTTTATTGGCGATGTGTCTGTTGATTTTATCTGCAGCCTCAGCAGGGTTAGTAAAGTTGATTTGCAAGACCTCACCAGAGTAATGCTGCTTGACATCATTCAGAAACTTCTCCAGGGGACTGAAACCTGAGTGCACTGCAATGGTATTGCCAACATCCAGCTTTTGGTTCTCCTGGCTTTGTCCAAGCACGTGGAAAAGATGTTGGTAGGCTTCATTGACCTGAGTCTGGTTTAAGGTGCTGTAGCCCAGGCTGGAGAACAGCTGGCTGTGGGTTTCACTACGGGACCCAGTAGACAGTACGGACAGGGCAGTGGAGATGCCCAGTGGTGAGAAGAAAATGTTGTTTCCAGCAGCAGTCCTCGCATTCAGACGTTTGTAGAAGGCAATGGCAAAGTCAGCATTAGGAGCAGAGAGCTTGTGGCAGCTCATATGGTCTTCAGAACCACGGTTGTGGTGGAGATGGTGGTCTGCCGAGGCTACAGCGAGCAACAGTGCAATGAGTGCACAGCTACAGAAATGCATCTTTAGAGTCTGTGGATTGGAAATCAAAGAAGTCATACAAAATGAGTTCCAAAAACTGGTTCACCCGAAAGACAAAACCCCAAAACACAAACTTAACAATGTGATGTTTGCTGTACAGCAGCGAGGAATGCTCAGACCTCTACATCGGAGAGACCAAACAGCCACTTCACAAGCGCATGGCACAACACAGAAGAGCCACCTCCACAGGACAACACTCAGCTGTCCATCTGCATCTAAAGGTCAAAGGTCACTCTTTGAGGACGCCAATTTTCACATTTTGGACAGAGAGGACAGATGGTTTGAAAGAGGAGTGAAAGAAGCATCTATGTCCACTGTGAGCGACCATCTTTGAACAGAGGCGGTGGTTTACGACACCAACTCTCTGCCATCTATAATCCAGTTTTGAGATCCTTCCCAGACGCCTTAACGCCCACTCACATCCTGGGCCATTTGACCTCAGGACATCACATAAGGTGGGGCCAGGTTTCACAATGAGCTCACCTGAAACTCTGGCTGATTGGGACCCACACCCAGTTTCATACCTTGGCTCACATGATTAGAGGATCATCAGGGGTCCTTTTGTCCCTCTGTGGGGGGAAACTCCCACTAGGTTTAAATCTGGGACTCTCCACCATTTGACCTTAGAACTGAAGAAGCTTCTCGGATGAAGGTGAAACGTCTTCAAGTAACTTAAAGAAGTCCAGACGCTTTTCTTTGCAAGCTCCTTTGACTACGATGACCTGGATGACTGAGAACCTTCACAGACATTTCCTGTTAATCTACTGTCAGCTTACATTACTGTGACTCAATGAATCATTCAAACATTATTTGCCAATACAGTAGCTTACAGTTGTACTATGATGGCCACACTCCCCTCGAAATACGCAAAATATCTGCACCTACAGTCAAAGAGGCAGAAAAATATAGCGGTACACCTTGAGAAAACTTGGTTGCGCTCTATTACAGCAGTAATGTTGCAATAGTGGGTGGAAACAAGGTAAACATATGGAAATAGCAAGTTACTATCACTTTATTAACAATGTAATATTCAAGTAATAAGCAAGTAACATCCTGCACCAGCAATGGTGTCAGCTGCAAGTAGGTAGCAGGCGGCCACAGCGCAAAACCACAAAATAATAGCATAGTAATGTTTTGGTAAGACTTTTAAAACCTGCTGCCAGTAGAACAGAAACATCAGGGAAACTTTTCTATACTTCAAAGTCGTAGCAGTTTCAGCATTTTGCAGTCCTGGTTGTTTTTGATTACACAGAAATTAATTCACTTTTTTCTAAGTAATCATCAGACTTTATGAATTTTGCTTGAATGCGTTATTAACATAGAATTAAAGCTGTATTTGTCAGGCTGGATTCTCTGCACAGAAAATACAAAACTTCCACATAACAGGAAACCAAAAATTAACAAAGACAAATGCTGGAGATAAAAGCATAAAATCAATTCCGATATTACAATGTTGTAATCCGATCCTGAAATGTTGGAATATCTACAATGATTAATTATTTATTTTGAGGTTTAAATCCTTTTAATGTTAGGAAACTCTAATGTACAGAACTTGATATTTCCATATCTTCCCCTTCTCGTTTCTGCCGTATTGCCGCACTGTCACCTGTTACTGAAAACTTTATCAAAACGTTCAGTGTGTCGGTGTCTCTGCCACAGTAGATGTTTGACTTGTACATACGGATAAAAACAAAGAGCAGAATGAACTGAAATTTTGAGAACACCTCATAACACCATATAAAATACAAAGAATGAAAGAAGCAGTCAATTAATGGAGGCTTATGCTTACCATTAACATCTTATTTAGTGCAGTTTCCAGAAACTCTGTTTTTTGTTTTCAGCAAGATTAAAGAAAGTTCGCTGACATTTCTGTTAAAGATTAACACAGATCAGGATTCTCTTTACAGAACGTTTGGATTGATTCATTTGACTTTGTTCATACAACAAGACTTGCTCAACAGCACAGGTCAATAACTCGGAGTGAATAAACGAAAACAACTGTTCGAAAAAACTGAAGACAGCAGAAATACACGGTACCTTCTTTTCAACAATTATGTTTTAACTGAACTTGCAAATCAAGCAACAGACAGCAAAACTTATCTTTAAGTTAAGTGTTAAACAACACTTAGAAAATATACACAACACATGCAGTATTATTAACCATGTTGTGTTTGGGGTGAAAATGAACAGAAGATAACTTGACTTTATTTCCAGACCATGGACACTTTGTGGAAACAAGAACCTGATGGGCAGCAGCAGTTGACCCAGAACCCTATACTCCCACAGTATACCCCACAAGTGCCCCTGGGCAATCCCGTCTTATGTCTACAAAACACAAAAGAGGTGAGTAAAGATGCACTCGAAGCCCTAAGCATCCTGCTTCTACTGCAGGGTAAATGTAAGTATTTAATCTAGCCTTAACATGAGTAATCAGAGAGTTCAAATCCTTCTAAAGATTTTTACATTTGATGTGACCTTGACCCAATTTTCTCCAAAATTCAATGTAAATGAAATGTGTTTGAGCTGCTGTTATCTACCATCACACAAAATCTAAAAACTGTGAATGCTACCTGCCAACAAACAGACAGACAGGCAAACAAATGGAACTGATTACATACTTCTTACCTTCTTATTATTGTTAGCTTTATCAAAAAGGTAAGTTTTTAGCCTAATCTCAAATCCAAATCCAAACTGGAAGCTGGTTCCACAGAAGAGGAACCTGAAAGCTGAAGGTTCTACTTTTAAATACCCCTGGAACCACATGTGAGGAGAAATGTGCTCCTTCCTCCTAGTCTCTGTTAGTACTCTCGTGGCAGCATTTTGGATGAAATGAAAGGCTTTTAGGATAACCTGATAATAATGAATTACAACGATCCAGCCGGGAAGTAATAAATGCATGAACTAGTTTTTCAGCATCACTATGATACAGAACGTTTCTCATATTTATGGACATTGTGGAAAGCACAAAAACATCTCTACATATCTGTTGAATGAGCACATTGAAGAACATATTCTGGTCAAAAATGATTTAAAGACTATATGAATACATCATACTCTTGTAATCCATCTACAGTACGTATCAACGTAAATGTACTCGGGCACTCAAAGTTAATCATAGCGGTGTTTCTGTTGTATGGCAGCACGATGATGCTAGCGTGGTTACCTGCATCCTCATAGAAGTGGTAGTAATCCGTCCTCATCATGTCAACCTGAACTTTGGTACTGCCGTCAACGTGGAAGTCGTCCTTATGTGTCCATTCTCTAATAAATGGTTTCCCCAGTTTCCTGCACGACACAGTGGAGCGTCGTGTTGACAATATTGGGATTTTTCAGCCTTAGTGCTGTCAGCATTAATCTGTGAGTGTAGGTCAACACGGATGTATTTCAGCTTCCTCAACACAGCAGAGATTTAGCTCTAAAAGATATTTGAGGGATTTGAAAGTGTCTCTCCCACAGCAGATGTACAACTGTGAGTTGACTCATGAGCATCACTAAAATAATAAAGTTATATGTCTGTTATTGACAGAATAGAAATAGATATTTAAAGGTGAAGGCACTTCAACTTGTAGCGATTTTTTATGCACTGGTAAATAGTAACCAGTAGTTCAGCTGTGTTGCAACATTGTATACAATATAACTGATGATACCAACGAAGGAAGCAGACAATGAATGCTGAGTAATGTCATGTCTGTTAAAACCACGTGATTACAACGTAACAATCATCTTTAAATCTCTTAACTGTCATTTACTTCTTACATTTAAGTACTTAAAACGTAGAACTAATAGAGACTGATGCTTACCACTAACATCTTCTGCAGTGACGTTTCCAGAAACTCTTGTTATATTTAAGCAAGCTTAAAGGCAGTCAGCTGACAGTTTACAGATTAACAAAGATCAGCCTTCTCTCTTCTGATTCTATTGACTTTGTTTATACAACCTAACTTGCTCAACAGGACATGGAAATAACTCCGGGTGAGTCAGGGTGTTTTTGGTAAAAACAAAAAATCAGAATCACGCAAACATACAAGCCTGGAGACGTCCTGGCAAAATACTCAAGATGGCAGAAATCTGGAGCCATTTAAAAAAGTGGGAAATCTGTCAATTCAAATGACTTCCAGCTTAAATCATTTCTGGAAAATAGACAAGGCGGCTTCTTTTTAACGATCATGATTAACTGGGAAGAGAAATCATACTGAGACCAGACAGCAAGACTGACCTTGGTATTAATATTCATTTAAAGCTAAAGGAGTTAAACAGCACACACACTATCAGCTGTTTTGTCAGGTGGATAATAATGTATTAGGCAAGTATTAATGCAAGAGTTCAGATGACATAACCTATCATGCTTATTTAAAACTAACCTTTATGTTATTTGTTATTTGACTGGTTGGTTGTGTCATTGAACAAACTTAATCACCTCCCGACCGACTAAAGATCCCAGTTTTATCAGTACAGGCCTGACAGAAGTAAACATATGCAAAGGTGAAAAGAAGACAAGCGATGCTGCTGTAGTTGCTCAAAAAAGATTGCAACTTACCAATGAACTGATGTTGTCCTAGGCAAAATTACTTAGACATACTTTATATATACTTAATAGGGATGGGGGAAAAATGGATACTGTGTAGCATGGTGATATTTTGTTTGCTAATAATGTATGGATACAGGGACGGCAGAAATCGATATTTTGTTACAAAAAGGTTTTTGTGCTCTGACTTCAGAGCATGTTGATCCTTTTTCTGAGCAAGAATCCTGACATTCCTTCACTGTCCAAATGTGTTTAACTTGTTTATGGCAGCAATAAACATGACAGTTTACTTATTTTAATTTAAGACATGTTTTATTTTAATTAAGTTTAAAACTTTTTTATTTAATGTAAAATTACATTTTGTTTTAATTTACTTTCAAATTCTTCAGTTGCTGAAGGGGCTGCATAGTTTTCATAAACTGCATAGTTCAGAATAGCTATAATTGTACCAGATGGTTGATTCAGTTAAGTTGGACTAGACTGTAATACAAACCGTTCAGTTTGTCAACAATCAAACTGAAATGAGAGAAAGACTGAGTGTGAGACTTTGATATTAGAGAAAATGAATATTGATAAAGTTTACCTTTATGTACAGAATCTGAATATCGCAAAATATTTTAAAAAATTGCAATAATATCGTATCGTGCGTTAAGTATTGTGATAATATTGTATCGTGGGATGTGTGGTGATTCCCACCTCTAATACTTAAGTACATAATTTTTTGACTTGGGCGCCTGCCCCCCAGAATATCTGTGCATGACTCTGTACCTATACTAATGATCCCTTGTTGTGGGTCTCCTGCAGTGCTCAGGTCCTGCTGTACTATATACATGTTTCTGTAGATGTGTCCATGTTGACGTGATTATATATGATAATTAATTAAAGGAATTTAAGGAATATATGTGTGTGTGTGTGTGTGTGTGTGTGTGTGTGTGTGTGTGTTACTGTTGCAATCCTAAAATGATACAGATGTCAGAAACTTTGCAAATGTTACAAATGGGTATTTTTAGCCTGTTGCTAGGTGGTTGCCAGGCAACATGACAAGTTTGTTTCCTCAACACTTGATGTTCACACCATATTTCATGGAATAGTCTGTTTTTATTTTGAAGAGTTAGATTTAGATTTAACTGTAAATAATATAAATCTGTTTGATAAAATCATGTAATAATAATAATAAAGTAATATCTTCTTTTTCTTTCATATATAAATATTTAGAAAACGCAGCATGTGGGTGTGTGCGAACAGCCTGGTGTCAGGTGTGAACGAGTTCCCGGGCCTTACTGAACATGTTCAGGTGAGGATGAGGACTGACTCTGATCTTTGATGATGACTCACCAGGCAAAAAAATCCCCCAATTAATCTCAAGCTTAAGTCCAAAATTACAGCGGCAGCTTCTATGGATCCTCGGGTGACTGATGACATGAAGTCTCTTGAGCTCCATCAGCAGGTCAGAGTGAGATCATATTTTTAATTCTGCCTAAGATCAACTGTAAATAACAGATAAGAGCCTTACAGCAATGACACTGACTTCATTATAGAACAATAAAGATCACTGGACTGAAACAAATGAAATAATATAACATGGCTGTGTTCATGGAAAGTTTTTATTTCACTTTATGTTGAACCAAATTCAAAACACAATCGGCCGCACAACAGCTGATGTGCTGTGTTCGTAGAGGCTTCTTTGACTTGTTTTCATGACCTGTGTCTACATGTTCAGACATCTTTGCCTCTGGCCAAGTTCAGTTTTTAGTAATAAATGTTTGATGCTGACAGACGGATTCATTTCTGTTATGTGATGACAGATGTGATGTCATATTCATCACACTATTGGCGTTCTTATTATTACGGCGGCACCTCCGCAACATTTTAAGATCCCGAGGTAAAGATAACCCCCGGAGCTACTGCTGCAGTGTGAACAACAAATGTGGCGCACTAAGGGCATCCTTAGGCTGTGGGGTTGTTGATCTTGCCCATGAAGAGGATGCTCTTTGTTGAATGCTCAATGATGAAGAGCAGGAAGGGTCTGTTGAGGGTTATGGCTTGGGGCAGACTCATCGGCATGATCTCGACAGTGGTGGCAGCAGCAGCCTCCGTTCCTGTTTCATCCACGCTGAGCACCGCCTGGTGAGACACCTGTTGGAGGAACCAGGACACGAGAGCCAAGGTCACATTTGAGTCCATGAAGTGGACAAAACAATGAAGTCACATTCAGGGATCCTACCTTTGAGACTTTGAGCCGGACCTCATCAGACATGCCAGAAAAATCAGCTTCGTCTCCAAAAGCGTCCGTTATTCCACTTTCTTTCAGCGTGTCATCCAGGCGGGCTTCGGCAGAGATGGAAAACTTTGGCATGCCAAGATTCACGTTACTGAGAAACAAACACAAGAGACAAACACCAGTGAAATATACGCAACCACAAACAGCCACTTACGAGGTGCTCTCTTACGTCCTGAAGAAGGAATCGTGCCAGCGCTTGATTTGATCTTTGCTGATGGCAGCCTCCACCTGATTCATTTTGTCTTCATCGGGGAAAACAATCATCATGGAGGTGTTGCCCTTGTACGGCAGCATTAAAACGGTGGCGCTGTTCCCGTCGTCTCTGTAGAAGTCGTAGCGCCCCGTCCTCCTCATCATGTCCACCTCAACTGTGGTGCTTCCGTCCACATAGAATTCCTCTTTGCGTGTTATGTTACCGTTGAAAGGTTTCTCCCACTGTCCTGTAACGGGTCACATCAAGTCGATATTGATAGTGGGTACTTATTTGAAATCGTTGCATCCTTCAGACTTGTTCGTTTCGTGTATTTGTGCTAATCTCTATCTGTGAAAACCTTGAACCTGAGAACAAACACTGTCTGTTCTGTCTGCATGTGTCTTACCTCTGAAGTAGACGTAGTTGATGAGGACCATTGCCATTTCAGTGTCCAAGTCCTTCACCATGTCTTTGATCTTGTCGTTGGTTTTGCTGGCAATGAGTTTGTTGATTTCAGCTGCAGCCTCTTCAGGTTTGGTAAAGTCAACCTGAAAGATTTCCCCTGAGTAGTACTGCTTGATGTCGTTTAAAAACTGCTCCAGAGGACTGAAGCCGGAGCGCACCGCAGCAGCGTTGCCAACATCCAGCTTTTGGTTCTCCTGGCTTTGTCCAAGCATGTGAAAGAGATGCTTGTAGGCTTCGTTGACCTGAGTCTGGTTTAAGGTGCTGTAGCCCAGGCTGGAGAACAGCTGGCTGTGGGTTTCACCGCGGGCCCCAGTAGACAGCAGGGACAGGGCAGTGGAGATGCCCAGTGGCGAGAAGAAGATGTTGTTTCCAGCAGCAGTCCTCGCATTCAGACTTTTGTAGAGGACAACAGCAAAGTCAGCATTAGGAGCAGAGAGCTTGTGGCAGCTCTCGTGCTCCTCGTTGCTCTGCGCCGGGCTGTGGTGGTGGTGGTCGGCCAAGGCTACGGCCAGGAGCAGCGCAGCGAGCGCACAACTAGCAAAGAGACCACGCATCTTTAGAGCACTGTCAAGAGAAAAACAAGCATTTAAAATGTAAAACAAAGATGACACTTCCAGGGATAACAGTGGGAATGAATTAGGACACAATCAGAGCAGGATCTGGACCAAACATAATGTTTAACTTTCCTGAAATCCATTCAGTGGTTGGCTAATAAAGCAATGTTCTTACCTTTAAAGTCCTCTCTGCTGCAGGCAGCTGCTCTGAAACTTCCTCTTTATATACAAGAGCGAGAGTCAGTTTACAGTCCAGTTAAAAATTAACTAAGAGTGATCTGTCTGCTCTGTCCCATGCTGAGAGGCTGAGCTTCAGTGATGCAACACAGCTGATAAAAATGAGCGTAAATGCATCGAATCTATTTTTTATTTTTCATTTTGTGCCTGCAATAATCATCAGAGAAGATCTGACAAATCAGATGTGAACGTTGAGTTCATTCTGTCTTAATCATTTTCACGTGAAAATGCATTTTGGAAGTAAAACATTTTTTAAAAAGGGAGGTTGTATTAATTGCATTTACACGTATTCTTAGCGTGCAGCAGTTTCATCTTGCTTGTGTTGGTGGCAGCCTGGCACAGTTTAGCTACTTCTCTGTAAACACTGATGATAAACTGAGCAAAGTTGATTCAAAAATCTAGAACGAGCTGGTTTACAGACAGCAGACGATCAGCTGCTGTCAGCTTGTCATTTAAATTCTATGATCTCACATCTTCCATAAAAATGTGATGCAGGCTAAATGACTGTTTTTAATAAAAAATGCACGGCTCTGCATGATTGCAGTAACGTGTTGAAATGTGTCTCCATGTAACACAGTTTGAGGTTGTTGGTTTTGTGGCCGTGCAGCCGGGGCTCATTTTATCAGCTTGAACTCGTCTCTTCTATTGATAAATGAAGTTAATAAATAATGGAGGACAGTAAGGAAAAAAACCACTGAAGCTTTTTCACAGACAAAGGTGGCGTGAAAAACATTTAGCTAAAGAAGCGTGTGATGCAATAATCATTTAAACATGAAGACAACGTTCAAATCTTCAGCTGCTCTTAAAAAATGACAGATTTAACTGGAGGACAAAAAGGTCGCCTGGAAAAGCAGCTCGAACCCTGCTGACCAGCTCACAGAGCAAACACAGCAGTTATGGAGCTTTGATTTGATCTTTGTTCACTTCCAGTTTATTTTGTGCTACCAGTGTTTTACATGAGCTGACAGCTTCCTGTTTCCTGCTACGCTTTGCATGTTTGTTTGTTTGTTTTTGTTTAGTGTGTACTACAGAGCTCCAAATCCTTGCTATCAGGGTCTAACACTTTTTCTGTTACCATCATTAACTCGTCGGTTTCTAGTTTGGGCGTCATTCTTGACAGCACGTTATCCTTTAACTCTCACATCACTAATGTCACTCGATCAGCTTATGTTCACCTCCGTAACATCCATCGCCTCCGCCCCTTCCTCACTCCACATGCCACTGCTATCCTCGTCCATAGTCTCTCTGATCAACTACTGTAACTCACTCTTATCTGAGCTGCCAACAAAAATCCATCAACAAGCTCCAACGTGTCCAACGTGTCCCGTATTATTACTAGGACTCCCTCCACTCACCACATCACCCATCCTGAAGCAGCTTCACTGGCTCCCGGTTCAACTCCACGTTAATTTTACTCCTCTACACATTTAAGGCGCTTCATTGTCTCTCCCCACCACATCTCTCTGATTGGTCCAGATCTCCATCCCGGTGCCTCAGATCCTCCTCTTCTCTTCTTCTTTTTGTTCCTTCCTCTCGTCTTGTTTCTGTGGGGGGCGGGGCTTTTAGCTCTGGCCCTCGACTGTGGAGTTCCTCACCCCCCGACCTCAGAAACATCAGTTCTTTCCCCCGTTTTAAGTCCTCAAAACCCACCTGTTCAAGAACCAGAGCCTCCTCTGTATAACTGCTGCATGCTCTTAAAAAAAATATTCTGTTTATTTCCTGTTCTTATGCTCGTCTTATTTGTTCTGTGAAGTGTCCTTGAGTGTTTCGAATTATTATATTACATATTATGATGATGATGATGATGATGATGATTATTATTATTAACCTCCTAGGACCTGCCATCCACATATGTGGACATCACATTTTGGGTTATTTAGACCAAAGGCAGCACGGTGGCACGGTGGTTAGCACTGTTGCCGCACAGCAAGAAGGTCCTGAGTTCAATTCCACCATCAGGTCTTTCTGTGTGGAGTTTGCATGTTCTCCCCGTGTTTGCGTGGGTTCCCTCCGGGTACTCCGGCTTCCTCCCACCATCCAAAGACATGCAGCTTGTGGGGATAGGTTAATTGGAAAATCCAAATTACCACTAGGTGTGAATGTGAGTGCGAATGGTTGTCTGTCCCTGTGTGTTGGCCCTGCGACAGACTGGCGACCTGTCCAGGGTGTACCCCGCCTCTCGCCCTATGATAGCTGGGATAGGCTCCAGCGCCCCCCGCGACCCTGAAAAGGAGAAGCGGATGGATGGATGGATCAATTTTGCTCTACATGGGCCTGATATCCTCCTACGAGGACATTATGCTGCTACTGTTCTATCAAAATTTAACCAAATATCCTCATATGTGGCTCTGATTTTTCTTAAAAACAAAAATAATTTTTTTGCCCTGGTAAAAAAAAATCTGGTAATTCTTTGTTTTTACATTGACCGGGCCCCAATCAGCCCAAATATAAAAGTGAAATTAAAAAAGCATGTCGTGGAAGAGTTCGGGTCTGAGGAGGTTAATACTGCAGCTTATTGAGCTATGTGGAGCTTAAAGTTTCTGAGTAACTCTCTGAAGCACAAACAGCGTGTCGCGTTGGTGCTGTAATTTACACTGAATCATTTAGTGATGCAGAAAATGTGAAAATGTTTTTATACTTGGTCCTAATCAGATGCTAATTTTATTTTACATTGACGGAAATGCTGCTGCCAAAACACATAATGATGTGCTGGGCTCAAAGAAAGCCTGGCTGTGTTAACACACCACAAAAACCTGTTCAGTCACTAAAAGTCATTTTGTTTGACCTGCTGACGAGCGAAACCGTGTCCCGAGCTCTAATGTGCAGCCTCCACATTAGAAATAAGTAACAGGACTTAGAGCGCACTCCACATTTAAAGTGCACTGAATCAAACAATAACAGTTTTTCTGCAACATTCATTTCCACTCTTATTTACATTAGGAATCATTAACAGCTCAAATTTAATTAACGTGTAAAAGTCGGGTCACTGAGAGGCAGGGAATGACCCTGGACGGGTCACGGGTCTGTCGCAGGGCTAACGCTGAATTGTTGGCACTACATGCCATATTAGCTCCCCTCCAGCTGCACGTTATTTATGATTTTTATCATATTTTCTCATTTTCTCACCATCTAAAATTAAGCATCTGAGATCCTCAAACAAACAAATGTTGAAGAGAACTGATAAAAATCCTGCTCAGTGGCAACAAAACCATAAATACACAAAAACTCTCAAAACCTAACAAGGTTTTGAGAGTTTTTTGTGTATTTATGGGTTTTTATCAGTTGTCAAATATATAAACAGTCTGGCCCAGAGTGTCCTTCCACATACAGAGATAATAATAGTAGTAGAGTTGCTATGACGGCATTGCCCCCATTAACATTAAACAGCCTTGTTCACTGTTCATTTGTTATCTCTTGAATCACCGTTTCATTGTCATCGTGACACCGATCTGCGCTGGTGTTTTTGGTCCACCATCGCTCAAAAAACGGCAGATGGTGCCGTTAAATATGTGCACATATTTGTGCAAAGCAACAACAGAGCCGAGCAGCACATGCAAAAAGCAGAAATAGAACAAACATATCAATGCAGCCACTTTAGGTGAAACTCTTCCTTCCTGGACCAGGTCAAAGGTGAGCTGGATTATATGATCCATGGAAGGAAAACCCGGATATTTTATCCAGATTACACTTCTGGGACACTTTGATCTGGGTTTCCATCAGTCAGTGGGACTGCTCTTGATTAATATGCGTGTGATAAATCTGTTGTCCTGTTAATCAAACTATTATCCATTCATCATCTTCTCAGTGAGCTTAAGATCATCACGACATCTACACAAGACTGAGTGAGGTGAAAAGCACGAGCTGCTAAACCTCAGCGTGCTAATGTGACACGACATCGTGAGCATTTCTCTTCTGCTGTTGGAGAATGATGCTACACGCTCTTGCAAAACAATTTCCAGTAATTGCCAAAGATGATGAAGAGATGTTACAGGAGGAAATAGCTTTCAGAGTGAAAAAGTGACAAAAAGAGAAAATGCTTTTGTAATGAGAGAAAAGCTTTTCTCTGTTTTACTTTTGCAAGAATAGCAGAGACTCAGTCACGGGGATAAATTGCTGCCATTTAAATCTCTTTTCATCATTTCATGAAAACGGAGAAATAAACCATAAATCACCCTGTAATGTTTGAAAGACCAAACTCCCTCTGCAACTTCAGTGAAACTGCTGTTTTCCTGACTGGAAATGATACGCTGCACCGCGACTGTCATCTTCTCTGTGTGATGTTCACTCATGTCGAGACGTCGTGGGATCCACGAGTCGTCCAATAAGCAGGAGGAGCCCCGCGTCACAGATTATGAGCATGAACGAGCTGCCAAAGGTTACTCATGGGGGGGCAGAGAAGTCGAGCATGGTGTCAGGTCTCCCCCGTCCTTTGCCTTAGTTTCTCCCACCTTCAGCGTGACCTCATGAGGTGTCTAAATGTAAGGACATGGAAAAAGGAGCAGTTAGAGGACAGAGTGAGGAGAAGTGGATCTCTGAATGAGGTGAAGGAGACAAGGGAAAAGTAAAAACCTTTTGTTGTGTTTCAGTGTGTTTGGCAGCTTCATGGTTTTCCATTATTTGGTTCTTTCTTAACCTCGAGGAGTGACGGCATCTTTCCCTCCAATAATCCAGAGAAGTTGGCTGAGTGGGAGAAAGTGGATGATGCCCCAGCGCTCCTCAGGAGACCCGCCTGTGGAAACAACAGTCAGTCTGTTAATGCGTTTGCTCTGAGAAGCCGTGTTACAACCTGACGTTTCACTGACAGTAATTATATCTGACTAGTAAACGACTCCACCTGACAACAGGAAGCAGTTGGACTGACACAGCTCCACAGACTGTGGATTCAGGAGTCAAAACACTTATCAGTGAACATATTTCACAACGGGGTCACACCTGGACTCACCTCTGCATAAATGTACATATAACGGTTGTGGTGTTGACAGTGTTTTCACCTCACTGCTTCAGAGGTGTTCTAAGGATTATCACAACAACTGGGACACAACGCACAATCCCAGTTTGTGTTCCACTTTAAGAAAAGTGATTGTTTTTAATTTGATGACACCAACAAATCTGATAAAAGTTGGGAGAGATTAACAACAGGCTGGAAAATAAGACGACCGGCTATTAAAAGAGCATCTTTGAGGCAGAGGTTCACCAATCTGCAAACGTATGTGTGTGAACACAGTTCACCACTGCGTCCACGGTGGCAGGTTAAGGCTCTGTCATGCAAAGAAGAAGCCACATGCAGTGTTGGTCAAATTACTTGAAAAAAGTAATCAGTAATTAATTACTGATTACTTCCCCAAAAAAGTAATCCTGTTACTTTACTGATTACTTATTTTCAAAAGTAATTAGTTACTTAGTTACTTAGTTACTTTTTAAAAACACGATTTACAACCTGAATAGGTGATAAAGTGATAGATCTTTCAGCCCAATTCTACTTTTTCTGCATAATCATCATACAAAATGTAATCAAATGAAAAGTCTCTTTTTAAAACTTGTTTTATCAGTTTTAATCTTTTAACTTTATGCATCAAGCAAAAATTTAAAATTAGTTTAACATTTAAACCTATTTTCTGCACATTCCAGCTCATAAAATAAAATATTTTGTGTGTTTACACTCAGTCTTTCAAATAGATGCAAGTAAAACACAGCAGAAAATAAATAAAGTCAAAGACTAGCGGTCCTGTTGCTCTATTTTCACCTGTAAAGCAGGAGTGGGGTAGGCGGAGGGTTACCCTGGTGCAGGTGTGCCGCGGTCAGTGGAAGAATCCGCGAGTTTCTCTGTGAGTTTCCCATTACGTCGTAGCTACTCGGTGCTTGTTTGGAAGTTTAGGGGTTTTTTTCTCTGTAAAAAGAAGTTTTCTTCCCACGCACAACGGACACTAATGTTTTTGTCACTTTTTATGGAATCAAACTCAAAGTAAGGTCAGTACTTCCACGCTTTAAACGCTGCACGCTCATACTCTCTCTGCACTCGATATATGATCCATTGTTGATCTGCACACAGCTGTTGTCACGAACGTCGCACTCGCTTACGTCACTGTCATGAGACATTCTCGCAAAAAAATCACGGTTTTAGTAACGCAGTAACGCAGCGTTCCTACGGGAAAGTAACGGTAATCTAATTACTGTTTTTGCAATAGTAATCCCTTACTTTACTCGTTACGCAATCTGATTGCGTTACAATCTGATCTGTAACGCAATCAGATTGCGTTACTGTAATCTGATTACAAAAAAGTAATCAGATTACAGTAACGCATTACAAGTAACGTTACTACCCATCTCTGGCCACATGTGAACATTATGAAGAAGCAATGATGTCTTCTCTGTGCCAAAGCTTATTTAAAACAGACTGAGACAAAATGGAAAACTGTTCTGTGGTCGGGCGAATCAAAATCTGAAATTCTTTCTCAGCAAACATGGACACCACACTGTAATCCAGACACTCACCACCTGAAAATAACAACAGCTGCTCTCTGCAGTTCCCAGATGTTTACAGACTGTTGTTAGAAGGAGGAGGGATGTTGCACAGCTGTAAAAATGTCCTGATCTCAACTTTTATGAGATGAGTTATTTGCCATCAGGTTAACAATGAGATATTATTCTTTCTCAAAATTGTACATTTTCTCCATCTTAACATTTTATGGTTTCTAAATTCTATTGTGTGTAAAATATAAGTTAATAATCATAAATCGTTCCATTCTGCTTGATTTATATTTTACACAGCATTCAAACTTGTGTTATCAGGTATGATTCTGTGTCCAGGTACTGTTTCCTGTATCTGGATTAACGAGTCCACATTTTTACATCTTTAGATTTAAAGCCTTTATTTTGCAAACTGTCTAATCTAATTACTTTTATTTTAATTCAGAAAAAATACCTAAATTATGAAACATAACTTACATTATTGCATCAATATTCCTGAATCATTCTTTGGCTTTTTGCTCCAGTAGCTTGATAATATTTTGCTGGTTGGAACTGTTGTACATAGTTTTTCATTTATGACATTACTGATTATGAATTTTGTAAAAAAAAATAAAAAAAAAAATATATATATATATATATATATATATATATATATATATATATATATATATATATATATATATTATTGTTATTATTAATAAAAATAAAATAAAATAAAATAAAATAAAATAAGAAAATCCCCAATATCCAATAGATGGCTTTATGTTTATGTTTTATACACAAGACTAAACTGGAAACATAAACTTACATAAAACAAAATAAGCATGTTTTCATATTCAGAAAGATGGAGCCATGAAGTAAAAGTATGTTTGGGTAACAAACAGTCCTCCTACGCTGTGTTAACCTGGAATACTTTGAATCTCTGTATGAAGAAAGGATGCAAAATGACACAGATGCAGTCAAACATCTTGAGTCTGTGCTGCAGTAGGATATCATAAATCTGTACCTAAGATACTACTTGGATATTTTAAATTCTGTATTCGCTTAAATACACCATGCTGCATCCGCTTTAAGTAAAATATTTCAGCACTGTTGGGAGATGTTCCAACGGGGAAGCAAAATGACTCAATCCCAGCCCGATGTATCGTTGGTAGATTGACATGCTGTGGTTTTAACCAGCTGCATTCCCAGCTGGCCCAGGCTTCCCGTTCTTGAGCCAGAAGCTCATACAGCTGTCAGAGAGGCGGAAACCAGGAGCAGCGAGGTGGTTGCAGCGTTCAGCCTGAAGGTCTGTGTGGGGCTTTTCAAATAGTTGAATACCTGATGTGTTTGTTATTGACATGATCAACACATAATAATAAAGTTTCATTCCTATAAAAAACCACTTGGTTTATACTCTAACCCCATATTCATGTATAAATATAAATATATATAAATATAATCTTTGAAACGTATATACTTATAAGCTACCTTTGAAATACACATGATTGTTAATAGTTTGTCAGAGGCCTGCAGGTGTTTCCTCCAAGTCTCAGAGCTGACGCTGCAGACAGAGGACTCAGATTCATGAGAGCTGGAAAATACATTTTTATAGTGTAGCTCGTCCATCAACATGTAGGCTGCTACGCAATCTTAACTGACCCCCCGTTCTTTTTTTTTGCGCCATCATCTGCCTGAGGTGCAATTTGCCACTCCTGCTGTGGCACCACCCATCCCAGCATCTGTCCTAGCTCCAGATGTTGCCTTCTGAAGCCCACCTCCACTCCCTCCCTCCTGGAGATGAGGCTGCATTGCAAATCTGTGAGAGCAGATATGGTGGCCTGCAGGCTGTGTTCTGTCTAGCTGGCCACCATCCCTGGGCCTCCAGGGCCGGCTCTGGTTATCAGACCCAGAAGCTGGGCAAGCTGAGCCAGAGCTGACCCAGGCCCGAGGGTGATGCTGCTGCTGGACGTCAGGCTCAGTAGCAGTTCTGCTGGCCGGGTCAGGATACGGTTCAAAGGTCGAGGCCGTGTTTAGGGCTGATGTACCGAGCTGCTGCAGCTGATCGGCCTCTCTCTCCCTCAGGCCTCGGTACAGCTGATCTATACGCAGAGGGACACGTTAGCAACACTGTTATACATATAAAACCACACACAGCAGACATCATTGCTGCTTCTCTCGCTATCCTGGCTTGACCGTGCATAAGACCAACAAACCCCTTGCTTTGGGGGAGTGTTGTTGTCGTGGCTCGGTGTGGGGGTGGCGGTGTTGAAAGTATATCGATCTCCAGGGCTGAGCTTTCAACTCGGGGGTAATGCTCTAAGCAAACAAAGGCAGTGTGTTTTTAACTTCTTAGAATTTGACCAGCAGTGAATGTTTGAGTATTTGTGGGCAGAGAGGACAGAGAATACTCACCCGACCCCCAACTTAATACACTTTCTCTTCAACGTGGATTTTGAAGACTTACGTATCTAATGCATGCTTCTGTTTCGCTCTGTTGTCACTGTGATATTCCAAAAGGCATTACCTAATAGTCCAAACTGCTTAAAATGACAACATCTATCTGTTTACGAGTGGATCACACGCACACACATCAAGCAGCTGCTTTATTGTTTGTATCAGATGGTCACAAAAATATGACGGAGAAAGCCTGTGGTAAAAATAAGATTGAACTCGGGCAGCATCCGAGATGAAGACAATAAAGCGGTCCACACTCAGCCATAAGTGACACAGTGAGAGTCTGTGAAATGCCAAAGTGCTCATTAAGTATTATCAGCTTAATCTTCACTTGTCAATACAGCTTCTAATTAAACAGCAGGTCACATGGGATCTTCAGCAGGCAGCAGGATGCTGTGTAGACAGTTTGTCCAATAAGAAGGTCGCTGCGATGCTGCAGCGCCACCGTGTGGTCGGTTTTGTCCAGTGAATTTCAAAAAGGAGTCATTTTTCTAGGAAAATCAATTTTTGGACATGTGTTCAGCAAAAAAAAAAAAAAAAGCCCCCAAACCATTTCTGATAATAAGTGCGGTGCAAGACCGAGCAGCTGAACGTCTGTGTAACAATGAGGATTACAGGATTTAGCTTTATCTGAAACTATGGCCCTGAGTCTTATCAGATTATTCTGTGTATCTGCTTAAATGGCGTCTTTAGGAAACTGTCGCAGACGAAGAGTCAGTCCAGCCTCATGTGTCCCTGTTTGCCTCATTAGTGGTAACTGGGCTCGTGAGCATGTTGGAATAAGAAGCTTGTGCTGCAGTGACTCAGAGGTTCGTCTGACTGAGGAGGAGGCAGCAGTACAGCAGGATCCAGCAGGCCAGGAGCATTTCCAGCTCTGACAGGGTCACACCACAAGAGGCTGCTGAAGGCTGAAGAAGGGATCCTTCGTCACCGCTGGAGACAAACAAAGTGTGAGGTGAAGGTACTGCACACGTTGAAGCAACCACATCGAAATCAGGAGTAGCAAAAACTACAGATACATTCAAATGTCTTTTTATAGTGTTTATCCAAACAGGAGCTTCCATGTTAACTCTTTACCTTGTTTTCTATGGCTAAATTACAATAAACAGCATTCTGGGTTCATCAGACTTTAAGTTAGCTTTAAGCAGCCATGTGACTTAATAGAAACCCTAAAACATGCTCGAAAGTGAAGCATCTTTTATTTCATATATAAAAACACTGATAACTCAAACTTCTCAGTGTGACGATACTGTTTAGGTAAGTGCTGAGGCTACGTTCACTCTGCAGGTCTTGATGCTCAATTCTGATTTTTTGATCAAATCAGATTTTTTTGTCTGCTCGTTCACACTACAAATAAAATGCGACAGCAAACGCGCTCTAGTGTGACGCTCAAAGCGGCCGCATGCGCAAAAGAAGACGTCACACACAACGCGCTCTGTTTAGACCCAGAGCAACAGTATTGTTTGACTGATGGACCTTAATATAAAGACTTCAGACTTTTCCCAATTTTTGCTTTAAGTTATTTTGTTATTTACATAATAATGTAAATAACCTAATAATGATCCTTATTGCTGTTTTAGAGGAGCGCTGCTTCAAAGGATAGTTGCAGATTTCTGTCAGAATCTGCAGATTATACAGAACAAATAAAATATTCACGTTTCTCCAACGTTGTTCCCAACAGTTTCACTGACATCTACGCTGGATGTCCAGGAAGCGTTCACGATGTCTTCTCCGGCGCTGATAATTGGCGTCTGTCTTGTGTCGGTGACGTAAAAGACGGATTTAATGCGACTTGACCATCAAACAGCAGCTTTCTAAAACATCTGATATGTATCGGATTCAGCACCACATACAAAAGTGACCCAGATCGGATTTGAAAATATCGGATTTGTGCCGTTCACACTGTCACACCATGATCGGATAGATGGTCGCAGAGGGTCAGAAAAATCGGATTTGATGGGCTTTCGCCTGCAGTGTGAACGTAGCCTTAGACATGAAGAGGGAGACCAGGATGTTTAAGGGGCGTGAAGTTTGTTAGTTCCCATGAGCAGCCTCATGTCTCTGCCCCCCCTTCATCAGTAGGTGGCACTATTGAGCTGAAAAACGCAGCCTCTATAGAAATATTCCTCTGGGCCGTGATCACACTGTGACTGAGCGCTTTCCATCCCAGGCTGCTGTTTGCACAAAGACCCTCTGACAGTAATGCGACAGTATTTACTCGCTTTATGCTGCAATACAAGAGAAACAGCAGCAGCAGCTGTAAAAGGAAACGATGCTCATCATCTGTGTGAAAGCCGCGTTATATGTTTACTGATAAATCGTTACCTGGGTGACTGAGGGGTTGGACTGCAGGCAGGAGGCCAGAAACCTCCGAGTGTGCGTGTCCTGGGACTCTCCTCCCCATCGTGCTCTGTCGCTGTCGTCTCCTCTCCAGCTGCTGATTTAACAAACCCCGACGCTGCTGAATCCATCGCTTCATCAGCGTCTCTCATTTTTTCTTCTTTGCACTTCCTGCCACTTTCTTCTTCTGTGTCACTTCTGACTTCACAGGCAGCCTCATCAGTTATTATTTTTACATTTACTTCACCCTTAAAACTTTCTGAATTTGTACTTTTCTGGCTCTTCCCATCTTCTTTCATCACAGCAGCATCTTGGCTTTCATTCCCTAAATCCTGCCCTCCCACCTGTCCACGTTTTTTGGAAAGCTCTGCATCTCTTCCGTCCTCGGTGTCCTCCTGCCAACGGGCCACTTCAACAGTTGCTTGTGCTGCATCGTCCTCTGTTTTGTTGACCCCATTCTTGAACATCTTTTTCCCCCTTTCTTCCTCACAATAATCCCCATCATCATCGCTCTGTGCTCTATCAGCCCGCTGCTCTTCATGCTCCTCTGTGCTTCTACTTTCACCCTCTGGCTTAAAGTCCAGCGCTGCTCCACCGTCTGTCATTTTTCTGAGATTTCTTTCATTCAAGTCAAAATCAAACTTCCTGTGCACCACTGCCTGGGCGGATTCAAGCTCAAAATCAGCCTTTTGTAAAAAGGAGCCTTCCTGATATTTGGATTCTTCTTTCACTTCCTCTGCTGTTTCCTCTTTGACCTTTGGTACTTGTGTTTTCAGCTGATTAGATGGTTGAAACACATCTTTATTCAGCTCCAGGATGTAGCTATATGCATCCTCCTCATCTGAATCCAGCGACGGTAATCCGTAGATTCCTTCCTCGGAGCTTAAAGAATAGCAGCTTTGTGCTCGTCGCTCGTCGTAGCCGTGATCCAGTCCGCTGTCCAACCACAGCTGGACCTCCTGGCTGACTATGCCAGCATCCAGAGGACTGGGTGGCTGTAAAGTGCTTCGTGCACTGCCTTTCCTTTTCTTGTAATGTGAGTCTGAAGCAGTCCCAGCAGGTTGGTCGGAGGCAGCTGTTCCGTTTGTGCGAACGGACGGAGAACGTGGACTTCCTGAAGATCTCCGAGACCAACGCTTCCACAGAAGCTGCTCGCTGCTCTTCTCCAAGCCTTCCAGCAACACCTGGACTTCTGGAACATCAGCGTCCGTCTCTTCAAAGCTGACGGACTCAAGTGATCCAAAACTGGGAATCTCAGGAATGTCAATATCTGGTGTGGGAGCCTGTAATATAAGCATGTCAGTGATAGCAGAACAATAATGTCACACTATGAAGGTATTAGTAAGTCATTTATATATCATTAATCCTTCTCAGTACGTCATTTATGAACAGATATGTTTGTCCATCTGTTACTGTAACAACAGACGTTACACAGAAGTCTGTAATTGTTCTGAAAATCAATGTTTTTATGTAAAAATCCCTCAAAAACGATTTTACTCATTTGTACCCTGATGTCACTTATTAAAAAAAACAATTACTAAACTACATTTTCTAAACAAAGACACCTTTTGATTCAGACTTTCAGGTACACAGCAGGACTTTGCTACGTTAGGAAACAGCGACGCAGTTTCAAGAATAACTGAGTGATATAAATTTCTTTCTTTATATCTACCTCGCTGTGAGACTGTAGTGAAGGTGAACTTGTGCAGCACTAACCTCATCTGTGCCTGAGTGACACTTTGGGAACATGGAGACGTAGGTGATGATGGACTGCTCGTCTGGTGAAGTGCACGCCACATCTGCAGGGAACGATTAAAAAAAATCATATGTGTGTGTGTGTGTGTGTGTGTGTGTGTGTGTGTGTGTGTGTGGCTTGTAAGTCCAGCCAGTGTAGATTTGCCTTAAACCTGATCAGTTTCAAAGAGCAGCACTTTGTGTCCAGAAACAGGGTGAACATATAAATGGCTGATTAGTGTGTTTCTACTCTCCTGTAGCCGCACTCAGCCAATCACACAAGCACTGCCTTCTTTGCTTTTAAGTGCTCACTAACATTCACACTCATTCACGCTGCGATGGATGCATCAGAGAGCAGCCAGGGGGGAGTATGTTGCACAAGGATACTTGGCATGCAGACTGTGGCAGCCAGGGACTGAACCACATACCCTTTACTGCTGGGAAACATGCTGGATAGTAGTGATGGTAAATTTGATTCTTTTTACTGAATCGAGTGTTAATGAGTCACTCACCAAAGTGAATCGAGTTTTTTGAGTCATTTGATTCACTGAGTCAGTCAACCAGAGAGTGCAAAAAAATGTATATTTTCACTCAAACTTAATTTGTTTCTCTTTTCATGTAAATCCTACTGCTAAGATGAATGATTCTAAAAGAAAACAACTATTTTATAGAGCAAAAAAGAGCAAAAACATTTCTAAAATTAAGCAATTTCCTATCAAAATTGCTTAATAAACATTTATTTTGTTTATTTTATTTTATTAGTATTTTCCTTAAATGTGTCAAATATATATTTTCTCATCTAAATGTCCACTGAGCTGTGAGCCAGGGGGCGGTAATGCGCCTTAACATTGGTGTCCAACCAAGAAGAAGAAGAAGCTGTGAGCCAGGAGGGAGGGGCTGAGTAACTCAAATGTGCTGTTAGCATGTTAGCTGTTAGCATGTTAGCAGAGCGATGCTACTGTGAACCGAGGAGCTATTTTCTTGATGTGAGCTTCTACTCAGGGTTTTTTCTTCTAGTTCAGAGCAGAAATGCTTTTGTTAAGATACTGGCTGTTCAATTCAATTCAATTCAATTTTATTTATATAGCGCCAAATCACAACAAATGTCGCCTCAAGGCGCTTCATAGATACAGAGAAAAGCCCAACAATCATATGACCCCCTATGAGCAGCACTTTGGCGACAGTGGGAAGGAAAAGCTCCCTTTTAACAGGAAGAAACCTCCGGCAGAACCAGGCTCAGGGAGGGGCGGCCATCTGCTGCGACCGGTTGGGGTGAGAGAAGGAAGACAGGATAAAGACATGCTGTGGAAGAGAGACAGAGATTAATAACAGATATGATTCAATACAGAGAGGTCTGTTAATACATAGTGAGTGAGAAAGGTGACTGGAAAGGAAAAACTCAATGCATCATGGGAATCCCCTGGCAGCCTACATCTATTGCAGCATAACTAAGGGAGGATTCAGGGTCACCTGGTCCAGCCCTAACTATATGCTTTAGCAAAAAGGAAGGTTTTAAGCCTAATCTTGAAAGTAGAGATAGTGTCTGTCTCCTGAATCCAAACTGGAAGCTGGTTCCACAGAAGAGGGGCCTGAAAACTGAAGGCTCTCCCTCCCATTCTACTTTTAAATACTCTAGGAACAACAAGTAGGCCTGCAGAGCGGGAGCGAAGTGCTCTAATAGGGTGATATGGTACTACAAGGTCATTAAGATAAGATGGGGCCTGATTATTTAAGACCTTGTATGTGAGGAGCAGGATTTTGAATTCAATTCTGGATTTAACAGGAAGCCAATGAAGGGAAGCCAAAACAGGAGAAATATGCTCTCTCTTTCTAGTCCCTGTCAGTACTCTTGCTGCAGCATTTTGGATTAACTGAAGGCTTTTCAGTGAGTTTTTTGGACATCCTGATAATAATGAATTGCAGTAGTCTAGCCTGGAAGTAATAAATGCATGAACTAGTTTTTCAGCGTCACTCTGAGACAGGATATTTCTAATTTTAGAGATGTTGCGCAAATGGAAGAACGCAGTCTTACATATTTGTTTAATATGTGCGTTGAAGGACATATCCTGGTCAAAAATGACTCCAAGGTTCCTCACAGTGTTACTGGAGGCCAAGGTAATGGGGCGACCGTGGCTCAGGGGGTTGGGAAGCGTATCTGTAACCGGAAGGTCGCCGGTTCGGTCCCCGGGCTCAATGTCCTGGTCGTTGTGTCCTTGGGCAAGACACTTTACCCTACCGCCTACTGGTGTTGGCCAGAGGGGCCGATGGCGCAATATGGCAGCCTCGCTTCTGTCAGTCTGCCCCAGGGCAGCTGTGGCTACAACTGTAGCTTGCTTCCACCAGTGTGTAAATGTGAGAGTGAATGAATAGTGGCATTGTAAAGCGCTTTGGGTGCCTTGAAAAGCGCTATATAAATCCAATCCATTATTATTATTATTATTAATGCCATCCAGAGTAAGAATCTGGTTAGATACCATATTTCTAAGCTTTTCAGCGCCGAGTACAATGACCTCAGTTTTATCTGAGTTAAGAAGCAGAAAGTTAGTGGCCATCCAGGTCTTTATGTCTTTAAGACATTCCTGCAGTTTAACTAATTGGTGTGTGTTATCTGGCTTCATGGACAGATAGAGCTGGGTGTCATCTGCATAGCAGTGAAAATGTATGCTATGTCTTCTAATGATGCTGCCTAGGGGAAGCATGTATAATGTAAACAGAATTGGTCCTAGCACCGAACCCTGTGGAACTCCATAATTAACCTCAGTGTGTGAAGAGGACTCTCCATTTACATGCACAAATTGGAGTCTATTAGATAGATATGATACAAACCACTGCAGTGCAATACCTGTAATACCTACAGCATGTTCTAATCGCTCTAATAGAATATTATGGTCAACAGTATCGAATGCTGCACTAAGGTCAAGAAGGACAAGCACAGAGATGAGTCCACTGTCAGAGGCCATAAGAAGATCATTTGTAACCTTCAATAAAGCTGTTTCTGTGCTGTGATGAACTCTGAAACCTGACTGAAACTCTTCAAATAAACCATTCCTCTGCAGATGATCTGTTAGCTGTTTGACAACTACTCTTTCAAGGATGTTTGATATGAAAGGAAGGTTGGAGATTGGCCTATAATTAGCTAAGACTGCTGGGTCTAGAGATGGCTTTTTGAGTAAAGGTTTAACTGCAGCCAGCTTGAAGGCCTGTGGTACATAGCCGATTATTAGAGATAGGTTGATCATATATAAGATCGAAGAATTAATCAATGGCAGGACTTCTTTGAGCAGTTTTGTAGGAATGGGGTCTAAAAGACACGTTGATGGTTTGGAGGAAGTAATTATTGAAGTTAACTCAGAAAGATCGATTGGAAAAAAAGAGTCTAACTTAACATCAATGGAACTAAGAGTAGCTGTAGATAATATTACATCTGTGGGATGATTATTGGTAATTTTTTCTCTAATGATAAAAATTTTATTTGAGAAGAAGTTCATGAAGTCATCACTAGTTAACGTTAAAGGGATGGTTGGCTCAACAGAGCTCTGACTTTTTGTCAGCCTGGCTACAGTGCTGAAGAGAAACCTGGGGTTGTTCTTATTTTCTTCAATCAGTGATGAGTAGTAAGCTGTTCTGGCTTTGCGGAGGGCTTTCTTATAAAGCAACAAACTATTTCTCCAGGCTAAATGATGATCCTCTAAATTTGTGACACGCCATTTCCTCTCCAGATTACGAGTCATCTGCTTTAGGGTACGTGTTTGAGAATTATACCACGGGGTCAGGTACTTCTGATTAGAGACCTTAGTTTTCACTGGAGCTACAGTATCCAGAGTCGTACGTAGTGAGGAGGTGAAATTATTAACAAGATAATCGACCTCTGTTGGGGTAGCGTTTAGATAGCTGCTCTGCTCTGTGTTGGTACAGGGCATTGACGATGATAACAGTGGCTGGATTATATTCTTAAACTTAGTTACAGCGCTTTCAGAAAGACATCTACTTTGATAAAGTCCACTCTCCACTGCTGCGTAATCAATTATTGTAAATGTAAATGTTATCAAGAAATGATCAGACAGGAGAGGGTTTTCAGGAAACACTGTTAAATGTTCAGTTTCTATGCCATATGTTAAAACAAGATCTAGAGTGTGATTAAAGTGGTGGGTGGGTTCTTTTACATTTTGAGAGAAACCAATTGAGTCTAACAACAGATTAAATGCCATGTTGAGGCTGTCATTTTTAGCATCAACATGGATGTTAAAATCACCCACAATAATTATTTTATCTGAGCTCAGAACTAAATTAGATATAAAGTCTGAGAAATCAGACAGAAACTCTGTGTAAGGCCCAGGTGGACGATAGATGATAACAAGTAAGACTGGTTTCTGAGTTTCACAGCTGGGGTGGACGAGGTGAAGCATCAGGCTTTCAAATGAATTAAAAGTCTGTCTTGGTCTTTCATTGATTAATAGACTGGTGTGAAAAATTGCTGCCACACCGCCCCCTCGACCTGTGCTTCGAGATTTCTGGTAGTTAGAATGACTCGGGGGTGTTGATTCATTTAAACTAACATAATCATCCTGCTGCAACCAGGTTTCTGTAAGGCAGAGTAAATCAATTTGTTGATCAATTATTAAGTCATGTACTAACAGAGACTTGGAGGAGAGAGACCTAATATTTAATAATCCACATTTCACTGTTTCACTCTTTGGTTCAGATGTGGATACTGTATTGTTCTTTATTTGTGATTGTTTAAGTTGTTTGTTGCTGGTTTTTAGTTTGTTTTTTGTCTTTTTGGAAGCAGACACAGTCTCTATGGAGATGGGTTTTTGGGGGGGTAGCAGGAGGAGAGAAACATGTTCCCCCCCCCGCCCCCCCCCCCCCCCACACACACACACAATTTTAATTATTAGCTAGATATATTTCTACTAATGGAATTAGTTTGCTAACAGCAACAGGGATGAGTCAGTGAGTCAGTTGGGCTTGTGAATCATGATTCACGAGTCAGTAAAGTGATTCTCGAGTATTGAACGATTCGTTCACGAATCGAACATCACTACTGTATATGCACCACGTGGGCCCTCAAAATAATAATTTGCATATCGTGTGGCCCTGTGGAGCTGAAGGTTCCTGGTTTAGGGGAGGGTTGGTCGAGTCAGGTTTATTTGAAATTTCAACACTGACTAATTTATGTTAACTAAATATTGCAAGAGATATAAAATGTGATATTTGTGGCTTTCTCTAGAGACATTGTGAATCCACATGACTCTCATTTTATACATTTTTCATGTTCCTGAGTCAGGACGTTTTTCTGAACTCTTCAAATAAATAAATAAGTCCATGGTTGGTTCTGTAAGTAAGTTGGTTCAATAACAGTCCTGACTCAGGGCCGTGCTGTTGTATAAGCAGGGCCCTTAATTCATAAGCGTAACACTGTCCGTCATCTTCATGCTGCAAGAACGGGGGCGTGGCAGTGGGAGCTGTGGGCTGTCCTGTGCTGTCTGACAGCTTCCTGTATGCTGTTGATGTTTTGTGCACCAGCTTGTGCCTTTTCTCCATCCACTATACGCCTCAGAGAAACATTCATTCATTTCCATTTGTCCTGTCAGCCCCCTGGGCTTGAATTTCATATATGCATTTAAAGAAGACTTGTTCTCATGTTTACAGTTTACTGTAAACTGAAAGGAAATCTCTCATAAGTCTGGACACATAATCAACATGGTGATTTTTTACCTTCAGGCTCCAGCAGTGGAGGTACATCCAAGCTGTGATGGGCTATCATGAAAGCCTGCCGGATGTTTTCCACTGGATCTCGATGAAAGCTTTCCCTCAGATCAACCATGTCTGGGTTTATGGACTTAACCAAAGCAAGAAATGCCAAGCCGCTCCTCCAGCTCTTCCCAAAGTCCTTCACGTCCACCCCGTACCTGCAAAAGGTTTAAAATGCCATTTAATTAAATGACAAGCGTGAGCCATCGTTCCAGCTCCAGCTAAAACTATTCTGATTTCTAACAAGAAAGCTCATCTTGGGCTGATGTAGGGATAAGTTTACCACCTATTAGAGCTCAAAGTAACCTGCTGACATTTTGTTTCATTGTTTGAGCGGGAATATGTTTGAGCTCAGTGTTAATTAAATGACTTTGTAAGTGTTTTGATCTTTTTATGCTCACTTTGATGTGCATCTTTGGACCCATTGCAGAAGCACCTTGATTGCTTTCCCATGATACTTTGCTTCCCTGCCAGCCTTCCTGCCTTTACTTGGCAGCGTGCTGCAAGAGTATGTGCCAGTGTCACTTGGCTGGGGTGAGAGGTCATTAGAGGATGGATAACTGCTCATTGACAAGGCGGAAAGGCTGGAAGACAAATGCTTCTGGAGGCCTCCCATCACCTCCTTTACCTGTGCAGGAGGAACACAGAGGTGTGAGTCTAAGATGATACATTAAGACATTTGACTCATAGATGATAAATCCAACCTGAAAATGCAAGATGATGCTCCAAACAAGGTGAAGAACAACAGACGGTTTTCCATCAGCAATTCCAGAAGCGTCGATGCCAAGCAGCTTTACCTGGGAGACAACAAGGAAACATCAGTCACTTGTTATTCCTGATTTAAATCATGTCATTCATACGTGTCAGAGCAATGTCAACAACACACTCACATGTCTGTCATCCAGAAAGACCAAGGCCTTGGAAATGTTGTTAAGTCTGAAGATGCGTTGAGAAGAAGACCTAAACCTATAAAGCTAACAAAGTTAGACGAGAAAAACATGTTTGGGGAAACGAGCTGGATGATTTTATTGCTGTTAAGAAGACTGCTCCCGTTATTATAGCAACCCTGAGCAATGACGTTACCAACAGCACGAAGACAGTAAACTGGGAGAAACTGCTGGCTTGGCTTTGACAAAGCGTTAGGCTTGAGACTAATTAAACAGAAAAAAGGAAATGACATCAGCAGTAATTAAAACATTTCCTGTCTCTGGCCATGACAGCAAACTCTTTTTCACAGGAACTGGGCTCCCAGCGTCTCCTGGTGAATCTCTGCTTCCAGACTCCTGCTACGCTTGCAGTGGCCAAATTTAAACTTTGGCTCAATCTTTCTCGGCATCACATTTGTCCACCGAACAGCACGATTCTTACTAGTCTGCACCCAGACAGCTCCTCCAACAGGCCCATGAGGATTTTGCCATCCTGAATGTCTGTGAACAGGTCGTGCACTTCGATGGGAGGGTCCCGCTGGGGGGGAAAAGCATGACCCTCATTGATAACCACATTTTTTTCAGAGTGATCTGATGAACTGATTTGTGCCTTACTCTCTGCAGAAACACATTCATCCACCTGGTGAAGGTTCTCTTCTGCACTGCTTTGCGTTCATCTGAGGAAGAGAAAACAGGGCCTTGGTACACCAATATTTAAATAAAACATGGCATCAGCAGTGATCTATGGAACGCCAGGACTGCCATAATGAATTAATTAAATACACCATTAAATAATTAATTAAATGTGGCAATAATTAATTAAAATGGGAAATAATTAATTAATTAAATAGTTATGACACATGTAATTAATTAATTATTGGCACATTTAATTAATTATTTATGTATTTCACATTTTAATTAATTATTGACACATTTAATTAATTATTGACACATTTAATTAATTAGTTATTGACACATTTAATTAATTATTTATGTATTTCACATTTTAATTAATTATTGACACATTTAATTAATTATTTAATGATATATTTATTTATTTCATTTTGGCAGTCCTGGCGCCTGGCTCTCATCATGAAATAATTTTATCTGTCAACCTCACCCATCAAACTCAGGGGGCGGGGTTAACGCTGCCCATGCTGCTTCTCTAACATTTGATTGGTTGCCGTGCAAAGTAAGTCAAAACAGGTCGATCCTAGATAATCGATTGCTTGTGTAGACTTGGGGCAGCCAGGTATCCCAGAATACATTTCAAATCACAGGCAGCAATGTTGGTGGTGTAGTTTTAAAATACCCCGTTTTTCTGTCATCAACTACACTTTTAACAGTGTTTTAGCCACGAATGTCGCGCTGTAATCTTCACGTCTGGTCAGGTTGTCAACATAGAACATGTTTGCAAAGGTGCTCAGATGTTTTCAGAGATTTCAGTAGCTCTGCTAACAGTCAGCATGCAGAGTGCACCGAGGGGGTTACGTTAACCGGTTTGTTTACATATTCCACTCTCCGTGTTCCACGTGTTGCATTCGCAAATTCTCATTTTCACCGAACGATCGTCTCTTTCCACCTGGTCTTGTGTCTCTGTGCTTCTGTAACATAAAGAACGAGCTGACAATTTTCTCACGAAACCAGCGATCAGCTCAACAGGCCCTCAGTTTACCTGCATGCATCCTCCTCCTCACCTGTCAGCTGTTTAACACCTGCTGCTAATTCAAGAAACACGCCCGCGTTACTTGGTGATAGTCACAGTTTAACTGGGCAGCCGGTGCTCGATATTACGCAACGTCAGCACATTTTTCTGCACAAGATAAGTAAATATAGTTTTTCCCGAGCGCAGAGCTGCTGGAGCTTGTTTCCCAACAGAGCACTTTATCAGCGGCTGATGTCCAATCACCGGCACACAGCTTTGAAACCTCACCTGAGTTTTAGCTCTCAGTGGTTAAACGCTGGACTTAATTCACTCAGGTTTTGTCTGTCGGGTCACGTTTACTTCGCTGTTTTATTTACAACTGAGCAAATCTAAAAAATAAATTCTTTATCTGGTGTGTTTTGGATTTAACAGTAAATTTTGAGATTAAACTGACTTTTAAAATGTTTTTATACAAAGAGGAAGGAGAAGGCGCATTTCCACCGAGAGGAGCAGAGTTTCCAACTACATGTTCATAATGCAGACTGCAACCTGGACAGAAATATTATATCATCTGTTTTTTAATAGGTTTTCTAAGCACAGGTTCACCTGTTCAACCAATCGCTTTCATTCCGCTTTGACAAACTGATGGTTCATCTCTGTTACAGTGTTGCGTTAGACTGCTATATTTTTGTGTTCTTTATGCTGTAGATTTTCACGTCTCTGGAATAGTCAGTATTAAGGATGCTTTTCTGTAAAATCATATTGATATGACCCGTGAATTATTCGTAGATGACAGTTAGATTAGTCAGCTGGGAAACGCTGTGTTACCTCAGAGAGCTGAAGATATCGTGGACATGCTGATCTTGCTCCGTGGTGTGCAGGTCCGTTTACCCTCATGATTAATATTCACAATAAAAATATTAGCCGAACATCATGACGTCTGTATGTGTGTCATAGTTTCGAACAACCTTTGTACAGTTAAAGCAGTTACTACATGACGGAAACACCAACGTTATCTCTTTTATGCGTTTATACACAGGTCACGCTGATGACTGAACAAAAACCCAAAGATCAGCTGTTAATCAAGTTTATTTGCTCTCTCTCCTCCTTAAACATGTTTTTAATGTTAGTTATAATTCAGAATTGGCGACTGAAACACGTAGGACACATAAGAACATCAGGAAATAAAACCCTGATAAATATAACCTCAGTAAAAGAAGTCCGTGTCAGCGGGGATTATTAGCTGTGTACCGGGGCCTGCACTTTGTCGGTGGTAATAACAGCTCGATTGCTTGCGAGGCGAGCGGGTCTATCCACGCTTTGCCGTGAGACTGGGCAGACATCTCCGAAATCATCGAAGCACTTTTGCAAAGAGGCTGTATCTTGAGAAACCGACCAGACACATGAAGATTAAACCACTACATTCTCGGCTAAAAAAATATTAAAACTGTATTTGGTGACACACACAAACAGGGTTTTTCAAAGTTCAGTTCTGTTAGTTTCCACATGCTGGTTGTTGTGTGCTAAAAACAATGGCCACCAGGCCAAAGCAATGGTTTTGAGTCGATCAGCGTTAACCCCGCCCCCTGAGTTTGATGGGTGAGGTTGACAGATAAAATTATTTCATGATGAGAGCCAGGCGCCAGGACTGCCAAAATGAAATAAATAAATATATCATTAAATAATTAATTAAATGTGTCAATAATTAATTAAAATGTGAAATACATAAATAATTAATTAAATGTGTCAATAAATAATTAATTAAATGTGTCAATAATTAATTAAATGTGTCAATAATTAATTAAAATGTGAAATACATAAATAATTAATTAAATGTGTCAATAATTAATTAATTACATGTGTCATAACTATTTATTTAATTAATTATTTCCCATTTTAATTAATTATTGCCACAATGAATTAATTATTTAATGGTGTATTTAATTAATTCATTATGGCAGTCCTGGCGTTCCATAGTGATCAGCCATAACGTTAATGGGAAATCGTTGGTGCTTTATTCGTGTGGTTGTTATTGTCACAAATATTAGTAAATCGATTAGCTTTTAGCACTCAGTAGCCACCCTAAACATTGCTGTGGACTAAATAACCTGTGCACAGCCACAGCACTCTGACAGGAGCGAGACACTGTGCCCCACCAGGCCACAGAAGAAAGATAATAGCCCCAGGCACTGACCTAGCCTCCCAAACATGATCAGTATCCACAGGAGGCACCAGGATTATTCTGATCCACGAGGCCCCACCCTGCAAGCACAAGGACGCAAAAGATCCACGTCCAATGCTCTGGTGCTTTTAACCGCAGAACAAGTGACCTGCGTCTGTGTCACGTCAGAGCGGGATAGAGATTGATACGATATGAGGCAGCTGGTTTTTAATGTCGTGTTAATCTCAGAAGAATGCAGAATATTGAGGTATTTAGTAATTAAATGTCCATACTCTGTTTTAGATAGACAGTTTACATGAAACCCAACTGAACAGTGCTGGAGAAGGAACATCTTTATAATAATTAAAAATTTGATACTAAAACACTAAATGATTGGGCAACCAAATGACACGAAGCCAAGAACCTACCTGGGAAATTCCCTAAGAATGAAGTCAAGGAAGCAGGAGAGCAACGATGGTCCTTTTTGTTTTCTTTTCAAAGGTGGCCTGTATACACACAGTTATTTAAGTAAACCCCACCAGGATAAGGCCGTACCTTGAGATGTGTATTTATCATTGAGCTCGCTCGTTGAGTTTGTCTGTGAATCCCAGCTGTCCTGCATCCTCGTTTAGACTCTTGGCACATGATCCATGATGGAGATAGAAAGTGAGAATAAGTCCAAATGTCAGCAATCAGAGGCACTCCGCGGTTTCCTTAAACACTAATGTTGAAGGCAAAAGAGAGGCGGTGTATCTTGCCCCAACACGCTGAAACCTCCCTCTGACGCGTCCTCGCACCACTCCCCCGAGCACAGCGTGAACCCGACTGCAAGTCTGTGGTTTATGAAATGCTGAATGTAGTGGAGGTCACTGCATGTCCAGGGGTCTGTTTGCATGTAAGAACTCGCTGTGGTTTCTGTTTTCACGTATAAGGATGTCGTCCAGAAGATCTCATGAGTGAATGAGTCACTAAAGTATTTCTTCATAGCTCAGGTTAAAGGTCCGAGCAGAGGGAGCCAAGGTTCCTGTGGTGTATTAATCAGTTAAAGAAAGAAAAACAGGAAATTACAAATCTTTTTAGAGAGATTTGACAAAGTGTTGGTCAAGTCTGATAGCACTGGAAGTTACCTCTAACATTTCCTGCAGCAACGTGTTTGATCTTTCTTTTATCTTGTAAAATTACTACATTCCAGAAACAGGTCGAGTCTCACAGGAAACATTCACTTCCAAAAATCCAAAACTAAGACAGAAACAATTAAAAATTAAGCTAAAAAATATTTATCACAGAAATACAAAACTATAATAACTTTGTTCAACAAGCAGTTAATTCTTTATAATCAAATAATGGATCCCTGGTGTTGTCTTTCACAGTGAAGATGATGTAAATATTGTAGCCGTTTCCTCGTCGGTATAACACGACGTGTTCTTTGTGTCCTCTGCTGATACTTTTTAATCATAGAAATAGTTTAGTTTTAGTTTGTTTAAGGTTTGTGGTTAAACGAGTCCCACCCAGTAAAGAAACTGTGTTGATCCGTCCACAGACCTGACATAACACAGCATGTTGAAAGAGTAGGTTTGTCTGTGCAGTCCTCCCTTCTCAGGTTTATTCAGGCCCAGCGATGTGGACCCCAGCCCATAATCCTCCTGCAGACACACCTGTAGAGGAGAGTATAAAGACCCGCGACTCAACTGTGTCAGACACGAAGCTCCGAGGAGTCTCTCCACAGCAGCTCTGCAAAGAAGCTCCACAGCTACCAGACCCACTCTGAAGATGAGTCCCTCTGTCAGCCTGCTGCTGCTGCTCGGCCTCTCTCAGGCTCATCCTCTCATGGAGGAAAGAGGAGGAGGAGAGGGCCAGGTGGAGGAAGACCACACCGTCGATATCACCACCAGGATTCTGACCGCAAACAACGGCAGCAATGAGCTCCTGCTGGAAGGAGACATCCTGCTTCCAAAGAGCAGAAATGCCATTAAATGCCAGAGTTACCAGAGCTGCCTGTGGCAGAAAGACATCAACGGCCTGGTGACGATTCCCTTCACCATCAGCAGCGAGTACAGCAGCGGGGAAAGGCAGCTGATCAGAAATGCCTTGCAGTCCTTCCACAGCCAGACTTGTGTCCGCTTTGTGGACCATAAGAACCACAACGACTACATCAGCATCGAGAGCCAGAACGGATGCTTCTCTCTTGTGGGCAGACAGGGAGGGAAGCAGGTCCTGTCTCTCAACAGGCAGGGCTGCGTCTACGCTGGCGTCGTCCAGCACGAGGTCAACCACGCTCTGGGCTTCCAGCACGAGCAGACCAGGAGCGACCGCGACTACTACGTCAGGATCAACTGGGAGAACATCGACCGACAGATGGCCTACAACTTCAACAAGCAGGACACCAACAACCTCAACACTCCCTACGACTACTCCTCCATAATGCACTATGATAGAACAGCCTTCTCCATCAATGGCAGGGAAACCATCACCCCCATCCCCAACCCCAACGTCCAGATTGGCCAGAGGAAGGGCATGTCCTCCTGGGACATCAGGAGGATCAACCTGCTGTACGGCTGCTGAAGACACACGTTAGCTTGTCTGATTTGAAGTTTTCATTGATGGCAAACTGTTTTCCGATTATCACTTAAAAGTTACTGACGCTTATTTAGTTTTCAGTTTCTGTGAAGTGAAAGTTAATGACCTCAGTCATGTTAATTATGCGTGAAATAAGTTTGTCAAATATAAAAAATAAAGTGCATTATATTGGTTTGCTGAATATGGTTGGCTTGATTTCGTGAGTGGTTTTTACATCGAGGTCCGTAGTTTATTTTGTAGTTTTGCTCTGCACACCGACACAGTCAGGTTTTACAAAGTAATGGCTTAACTGTTTAACAGCTGCATCCAATTTTATACACATTCCCCCATTTTCAGAGAGTCAAAATCACATAGACCAGCTAGAATTTGGATCATAAGGACTGTATTTAATACTTGACGAACATTTGCACTCACTGACAGCCTAAATCTAGAAGCCAGAGTCCGTTGACATCACCTAATTGTGCGTTTCTATCCTTAAGATGTCCTGGTAGACCTTCACAGCAATCACCTTCTATTGCTGCTTGCTTGCCGTTCTCTCGGCATTCACTTTTGTATTTAATAACTGGAAAACCTGCTTCCAAAATATGACTTTTAGTGTGCATCATATTTGCTGCGTTTGACATCTTTGTGCAAGAAACTGCTTCATATATTGTGCAATGATGTCTAAGATCATTTAATACTTTAAAGAAATCTTCCTTATTTTACAGAGGCTCCTGTTCTTGCACCAATGAAGTTTAGGCCATTTCTTTGCCGTGAGGAATTCTTGGGTTGCTTTTGATTTGACAACCTCTTTATCTTTTTTCTTCAAAGCACCGTTCAATCAGTTTTGCAGCACATGGCTGAGTCAGAGCAGAGAGTATAGGCCTGTATACTCCTCATCCTGCTCCTTCTATTAGCAAATACATAATCAATAAACATTAAATAGCTGGTTCTTGGCAGCCATGGCATCGCTCCATCACGTCTGATAGATGATGCAGCAGTTTCTCCTCCTCCGTGGTTCTTTCCTCCCATCATTCTGGTAACGCTTCATCCCAGTTTTATCGCCCATTTGTTTTCTTTTACCTGTTTCTGGTCAAGTCTAACGACCTTCTTGTTCTCGAGTGTAACTAGTGGTTTGCACCTTGTTGTAAATTTGCCGTATGTTCATTCACGGAGACGTCTCTTGATTGCAGACTTTGCCCGCCTCCTCGGGGGCGTTGCTGACTCGATGCTGTGAGTTTTTCTCAACCATGGAAATAATTCTGTCATTTTGTGCTCTGGCTCTGAAAGCTTATTTAGCCCACTGATAACTTCCATCACTTGTGCTGACATCTTTTCAGACCGCATCAATAAAAATTATATGAAAGCTATAAAACACTAAAACAACACTTTAAATCAGCTTGAGATATTATGCATGTTTCATTTGAAACAACGAGGGAGCCGGCCTCGCCTGAACACTAAGCTGTGCGTCACTCAGCAGTTCAATAATATAGGACCTCTGAAAATGAGGTACTATGTATAAAAACCGATTCATTCCTAAACAATCGGTTACATTTCCTTTTGTTGAACCCATTGAATTAAAGGTAAAAGTCAGTGTTTCAATGACAACTTGATTGTTTTAAAGTCCGCTGCGGTTACAGAAGCAAAACTACAAAAATGGCCTCTGTGTCCAATAACTGTTGGACCTGAGTGTCTCTGCCTCTCCTGTGTTTCTGCAGGTTTTTCACACGTTCACTGCAGCCCTGCACATTTCCATCAGTCACTCCACAGAGAAGCACGAGAGAACACGAGTGTCGATCAGTCAGATCCACCAGTGGCTCGTCTTTAACCAGCTGCCTCCTGAGAACAAAGTTAGTGTGACTTTGCTGTGTTCATATGAAGATGGTGCAGCAGCAGTCACCACCAGTGTTGGTCAAGTTACTTGAAAAAAAGTAATCAGATTACGCGTTACTGCCCATCTCTGGTCACCACCAGTGAGCGAGTGTTTTGTATGCAGTCTCCATCCATGTAGCTGCCTGCACTAAACCAAGCTGAGTGTATATGATAGTGAATCTGTATCACAGTGTCTTTATGCTTCACATGAGAAACAGGAACTCTGTCTCAGTCCAGTCCCTCCAGCTCCTCCTGGTATTCATGTCTGAAATCTGACTTTGTTCAGCCTTTCATTCGAAGTCTTTTCAATATTATTATAATTAAATTGTGCCTTCTACTATTCTTTACTTCTTTCCTATTTAAAGTGTTACAGCGGCAAACAGCAATACTAAATATGCTACTGGTTTCAGTTAATAAGGTCAGCGTATGTGTAACGTACACTTGTCTACCAGGTGCAGAAAACCTGCTGTATGAGCAGGGATGAAGAAGCTGGCTAAAGGATTGGTGGAGGTAAAGGCAGAGGAGCTAAAAGGGCTTATTTCAGACAGGAGCATGGCCTAGTAAAGCTAAAGAGGGATTATTTTGAACTGTGAATCATGCAAATGACTTTAGTAAAGCGCAAGAATAAAAATATGAAGCTGAGAATAAAAGAGAATAAAGGCTTCCTTTAAAATTCATTCTTCTGTTTGTTTCTTCGTATTTTTTATGTTATTTAGTTTTATATTATTTAATGTGGCCTTTATTGGCCCAGACGTCAGTCATGAAGTTGAAAGGACACCCAAATGACAACCTCACCGACTAGTTTAGCTCACATTGTTTAACATCTCTCATTATTATTTACCGAACCCTCACAGAGTAGCTCAGATATCAAGAAAGGGAATGATGGTTTCTGGTTCAACAACTTCAGATTTTTCTGATGGTCGTTTATGAAAGCAGATATATTTTGAAATTCCATAAATGTGTCGTGAATTTCTGTAAATGCTTTTGCTCTTGACTTTGACTGTTTGCCTGAATGTCACCAAAACCTGCTCAAATATGATTTATCAGCAGCACTACAAACTAAATTGCTTATGCTGCTAATAAAATATAAATATTTGTTTATACATATGATGGTCAGACTGATGGATTTGGATCAGTGTGTCAATGAGAAGAAAAACACAGCAGATGAAGAAAAGAGAACAGATTACTTTTAGATGAGCATTATCTGACTGTCCAAAATAACAGTGAAAATAAAGGTGGTTGCAAATGGAGAATTTGAGGACTTTTAGTTGTAGAAGTTTCTGATGTGTAGTTAAACGAGTCCCACCCAGTAAAGAAACTGTGTTGATCCGTCCACAGACCTGACATAACACAGCATGTTGAAAGAGTAGGTTTGTCTGTGCAGTCCTCCCTTCTCAGGTTTATTCAGGCCCAGCGATGTGGACCCCAGCCCATAATCCTCCTGCAGACACACCTGTAGAGGAGAGTATAAAGACCCGCGACTCAACTGTGTCAGACACGAAGCTCCGAGGAGTCTCTCCACAGCAGCTCTGCAAAGAAGCTCCACAGCTACCAGACCCACTCTGAAGATGAGTCCCTCT
This sequence comes from Neolamprologus multifasciatus, assembly GCF_963576455.1. Lineage (NCBI taxonomy): Eukaryota > Metazoa > Chordata > Actinopteri > Cichliformes > Cichlidae > Neolamprologus > Neolamprologus multifasciatus. The sequence goes on along the minus strand of NC_140453.1, from coordinate 1,156,665 downwards.
GTCAGCCTGCTGCTGCTGCTCGGCCTCTCTCAGGCTCATCCTCTCATGGAGGAAAGAGGAGGAGGAGAGGGCCAGGTGGAGGAAGACCACACCGTCGATATCACCACCAGGATTCTGACCGCAAACAACGGCAGCAATGAGCTCCTGCTGGAAGGAGACATCCTGCTTCCAAAGAGCAGAAATGCCATTAAATGCCAGAGTTACCAGAGCTGCCTGTGGCAGAAAGACATCAACGGCCTGGTGACGATTCCCTTCACCATCAGCAGCGAGTACAGCAGCGGGGAAAGGCAGCTGATCAGAAATGCCTTGCAGTCCTTCCACAGCCAGACTTGTGTCCGCTTTGTGGACCGTAAGAACCACAACGACTACATCAGCATCGAGAGCCAGAACGGATGCTTCTCTCTTGTGGGCAGACAGGGAGGGAAGCAGGTCCTGTCTCTCAACAGGCAGGGCTGCGTCTACTTTGGCGTCGTCCAGCACGAGGTCAACCACGCTCTGGGCTTCCAGCACGAGCAGACCAGGAGCGACCGCGACTACTACGTCAGGATCAACTGGGAGAACATCGACCGACAGATGGCCTACAACTTCAACAAGGAGGACACCAACAACCTCAACACTCCCTACGACTACTCCTCCATAATGCACTATGATAGAACAGCCTTCTCCATCAATGGCAGGGAAACCATCACCCCCATCCCCAACCCCAACGTCCAGATTGGCCAGAGGCAGGGCATGTCCTCCTGGGACATCAGGAGGATCAACCTGCTGTACGGCTGCTGAAGACACACGTTAGCTTGTCTGATTTGAAGTTTTCATTTGTTCCCAAAGGTTCTTCCACTTATGTGTTCACAAGTGTTTTATAGGGAGATGATGAGCTGTAAGGTCAAACACATAAATAAAGTGCATTAAAATGGTACGCTGGATATTAGTGATTCATTTCCTCGCCAGTACTTGTTTCATTCTTTATGATTTGACTTTTCTTACCTCTTATCTTTCATCCTTTCTACTTTTTCTTCCACCAATCCGTATCTACAGTCAGGCTTGTGGAAATGTCCTCCTCACTGCATCGCTATTCAAGAAACTATATGATGCAAATACAGTGTGATAATATGCACAGAGAACTCTCGTGTTAATTATACATGAAAATAAGACATTTTAATACTCCTTCGATACTCCTTTCCACTCCCTAACTGGTTTACTTTTGTGAAGGTCAAATCAAAGGTTGCGAGACTTCTTCTTTAGCTGTGAAACTCAGCAAACATACACATGTACATTGGGGTGACCGTGGCTCAGGGGGTTGGGAAGCGCATCTGTAACCAGAAGGTCGCTGGTTCACCTGAATGAACAACAGCTGTGCAGGAAAAAAAAACAAATGTCAAAAAATGTAACTGATCTTCATCAGGTATTAAAATAAATCATAAATAAAAATATCCAGTAATATATTAAAGATACACTCCTAAGTGTGGCAGTGTTTCACTACAGCTAACAGAAAGCCAAGTGTACATCAAACATCCTTTTTCTGTTCTTTCTGACAGGATGAAAGCACGTGCATATTAACAGCTCTTTCAATGAAACACTTTTTATATTTTGTGAATCTAGGCAAACATTTTTTAATGACTTTCAGACCATAAAAAGACCAAAAACACATTTTATTTAAGTCCCATTGGCCCATTTTGTTAAATAAAAGAAAAAATTTAAACTAAAGAAGGAAGAGAGCAAATTCTGTTTTAAAACATGTTCAGGTATCACATTTAAAGGAAATAGTTTGAATTTAATATGATTAGGAGAAATTGACAACAGGGAACATGTGATACTGAGCACGAGTATAACATACATTTCTAACATTAATCTGCAGCATCGGTCAAGGGTTCAGGTTGAAGGAATGACAACATTTTCTAACTAAATAAATATAAATAAAGAAAGCCAAAACCTGATTGAAAGGACTGACTCGCTTCCAGCTATATTCTTATTTGTATTAAAGGAGCAAACTAACAAGTAGGCACAGACAAACTTACACTGAAGCAAACAAATGTTCTGAGTGTTTTTAATAGTTGAAACTAAACAGCAGCGCAAAGGCTTCAGTGTGACAGCTGAACAGTGTCTGACAGGAAGAGCTTCCCCTGTTTCAGACAATATCTGGCTGCCAGGTTTTACTCTACCTGCCTCAAGAAAGGTGACGGCTACCGAGGGAGGTCGTCACCACCGTGGAAGGCAGGGGTCTGTGCAAAGAACATCGCACGTGACTCTCCTGAGCCTCCAGGAGCCACGCCTTTTCATTCTTTGAGTTGCTTTCTGCAGCCTTGTTGTACCCACAGGCGACGGGCTCGGCCAGGGGCAGCGTCACAAGGCTGCACAGGAGGAGAACATCGAAGGATCAATCACATGTCTAAGCATCATCGTGGCTGTTGGGTTTCATTGTGAGCAACTTGCACAACACCCGGGTGTTTTTATTATTCTGTTTTATTTCAAAACATGTAGCACATTGAAATATAGATTATTTCCAAATCCTGTTAAAATTCCTAACTTAAAACCAAAGCTGGATTTCCCTGCAGATAAGCCTGAATCATACTGAAATATAACAACGACAAAGGCTTCCACGTGTGATCCTGGAGCACATAATGAATAACTGAACAATTTCTCTTTCAAACATCGTCCCTCGGTGGATTCTCCTGCCTGCTAAACCAGGCAGTCCAAGTGTCTCTGCTAATGAGACAAATGTTTTTAATCCTTGCAGCAGGTCCACCTTCCTGTTTGCTCACCACAGGGTCCAAACCATCTCTTCTATTTTCAAAGGCTTTAAGTATCGCTGGTGTCCAGCTGCGAGGAGTTTCCACGTTTCATTTCTTCCCCATGATGAAGCTGGGCGCTTCTGCGTCATCCTCAGCTTCTCTTTCGTCGTCCTCATCTTCATCCTTGCTTTCGTCGTCCTCCTCGCTCTCGGAGCTCTTGTCGTCTCCCTCCTTCTTGCTTTTAGTTTCAAGTTTAGCTTTCTTCGCCAGGAGCTTCTTCTGCTTCATCTTCTCTCGCTTCTTCCGCCGCTTCGCTGTCCTGTCTTCGGCGGCCTGTTTGTTCTGCTCCAGTTTTTCCAGGTACTCCTCGTCCTTCGTTTGCTTCTCTGATATCTTGTCCAGAAAGTCCTGTCTCTGGTACTCTCTGCGGCGGAGGTGGCGATAAACGTGGAACTCTCCGCTGCCTGCACCCGCGCTGGAGCCCATCACGTCCCGGACGAACTCGGGCGGAGCTCGCGGGTTCCACTCTTTGGGTCGGTCTGGGATGGGAGCGAGCTTATCTGGGTTTCGCATCAACTTCTCCAGTTTCAGACGCTGTTCCTCCGCCGGGGTTTTGGCGATAATGAGAGGCTGAGCCTCTTTCCCTCCAGGTTTCCCCGGTTTGTTATTCTTCTGTGTGGGCGCCGCCATCTTTGAAGCAGTTACCCTCTTCTTCCTGTGACTGTAAAATGCTCCGGAAGTCCTTCTCTGCTTCTGTGACCTGAAAAAATATATTTTTTATTATAATATTTTATTTTATCAAAGAAAACATGCCATATGCATATACATGCCATGTGAATGCCACATTATTCTTATTTTTATTGTAACATTGTTACTATTATATTTTCTAAGTTACATCACTTTAAACGTCTTACGTTCGCCGGCGTTGAATGACGTGTGACGCCACCATTAGCAAATCAGACTCGATTTATTTCGTGGGCGACGCTGTCCAATCACCGTTCACGTAAACGCCCCTCATCGTAACAGTGAGGCTGGCTGTTTTCACTCCGACTCTGGTCCGTCTGTAGGACATTTCTTCTCCTCTTCTAACGAGATAATTGAACACAAACCATGAACAATTTATTCCGATCCGCTGCTCGGTGTCTCCGCTCGGGTCCGGCCGTCTACGTGCCCAGACAACCCGACGGCCGCTCGCAGTGGGCCTCAGCCCGGCTCCTGTGCTCGGCGGCGGATCTCCAGAAAGACCTCGGTGAGATGGTGAAGAAGGACAAAGTGGTGGTGTTTATGAAAGGCACGCCGGCGCAGCCCATGTGCGGCTTCAGTAACGCTGTGGTTCAGATCCTCCGGATGCACGGCGTGGACAACTACGCTGCGTACAACGTGTTGGAGGACCAGGACCTCAGACAAGGTCAGTAACCCGGAGTCGGCCTGACAGCAACAGGTTGCCACCTCTCAGGTGAACGTGTACCGTCTTGGTTACTTTGTAAGCGGCAGAAAAAGCGTCACATGCTGGGTGCAGCTCATTTAAACACCCTTGAAGTGTCGGCTCCCCTCAGAGCCGTGTGTGAACTACTGAACCTGATTGTTACCTCATTCTAAGCAGCATTACGTTAGGATAGCTGTCAACGGCTCTATGGCCAGTTTTTATCAGTGTTGCGCAGCTGACTCGATCCCCATTGTTCCGATAATGACACGAGACATGTCGGGGAGCGTCCTTACAGATGACATCAGCGATATGTGCTCCTGTCTAAGTGCGTCTGTAACCACATGTTCACATGTTTAGAGTAAAAACCTGATAATGACCAATTGGATCAATTTACATATTGTTATATAGTCCTGAATGTTGTATTTTACAGCCACGTCTGGACACTAACAAACATATAATACTGATATTAAAGGGCTTAAAAGAGCGGGGGGGAGGGGGGGTTAAGAGAAGAGGCTCTTCCACAGTGTGTTTTCTCCTGGCTTCCTCCCCTCACCCCCCAACCACTCACAGATGGCCCCTCACTGAACCTGGTTCTGCTTCCTGTTAAAAGGCAGTTTATCTTTCCCTCTTCCATCTATGGTTTGCTCATAAGGGTCGTCTGATTGGTGGGATTTTCTCTCCATTATTGTAGGGTCTTTACTTTACAGTATAAAGTGCCTTGAGGCCACTGTTGTTGCACTAAATGAATAAATCTGAATTGTGTTGGAGACACTTTGCTGTGTGTGTGGAGATTTGTGCTTTTGCTACAGTTTCAGTGGGTAGAAAAAAGCCCCACCCCTCAGATTTTCGTTAAAAAATGCTAATGAGGCATGTAACCAAACTGCTACGCCTAATTTAAAAACCTGACTGGTAGTATTAACGCCGTCTGCCTTCCACAGGAGTCAAAGACTTCTCCAACTGGCCCACGATCCCTCAGGTGTACTTCAATGGCGAGTTTGTGGGAGGCTGCGACATCTTTCTGCAGATGCACCAGAACGGAGACCTGGTGGAGGAGCTGAAGAAGCTGGGCATCCGCTCTGCAGTGCTGGACGCAGAGAAAGAAGCCAAGTAATGGATGGGTATAAGCGTGAAGCGGCTGACTCAGCCAAAGGCGCATTTATCAGGTTGAACCCCCCCCCCCCCCCCCCACTGCCGCCGCCACCACCTTCCACCACACAAACACACACACTCAGTCCCCGAGCTAAAAGAAGTGGCTATTGTGTATTCGATATTACAGCTTTGTTTTTTCCAGCCGAGGGCAAAGTGACACCACGGGAGCGATGAGAGCGAACCCCAAAAAAGCAAAAGCTGTGGGCCAAATGAAAGCTCCATAGAGCTGAACGAGAACATCGTTACAATAAGTCCATCCTGTTGTAACAAAAAGCTTTAATACTTCTGCACCTCCAAGAACTGTGACGTCACCCCCTCACGCCCACCTCAAACTGCCAGCTGACTGTGACGTGTTTAAGCTGCCACCTGAGCGCTCGCTGCGCTCTCACCTGGTTACATCAGTCCTCTGCGATCTTCCCCTCGCCGCTGTCCTCCACGCTTAGTTTAAGACCAGATGAGCTTTAGACCTGCCTAACTGTACCACGCCTAACTTAAGTTCATTATTCACGCTGCCTGGGCCTCATCGGCTAATGATGTCATCACGCTCTTAAATGCACTGCCTGTAGTTTCAGGAAACAAGAACAAAGAGGGGACAACGTGGCTTCGTGCTGGTATGAATGTCTTCTCTTTAATGAAGCCACTGATCGATCACTGGACAGTCCCCTGTTTGTTCTTCCTGCCTGGAACCACGTGGAACCTGTCAATGTCAGGATCCGCTGAAACCTAACATACCTGATACCTGATGTCCTTTTTATTCTTTTTTAAACCACCCTGAAGATGACAGATTACTGCACACCAGCCGAAGCAGTTAATGTTACATCTGTTTGTATTTCGCTCTAAAGGTGAAGAGTCAGAGCACCTCACATTTATCAGTCTGAGATGATCCTCCTGCTGCAGACAGTCGTATTATCAAAGCAACACGTAGTACACTGTAAGATATTGTACAGCTTATTATTAGATGTACTTCTGACGCATGTAATCAATTCTGCACTGATTAAATATTTTGTGACACAAACGAGTTGTCGTGTCGTACCTCACGCATGTTGGTCTTTTGTAAGCGATGTTACTCACAGTCGTTTTTACTGCGAGCTGGGCCACACTTGCAGTAATGTGCAGACGTCATGAGCCACATCATTTCCTCGGGTTTTACTAAGAATTTGAGAAATGGGTGTTTTTAGTTTTTTGATTATTTTTTAAAAACATTTTTAATGCACTAGAAAACAGTTTATAAGACAAACTGACTTTGTACAAGTTTGAACCAGCTGGAATATTTGTTGTGACGTCTTTACTTTTCAGCTTTCTTCTCATTTCTCTAAGTATCCTCCAAAAATAGTTCTCCAGGTTTTTCTGTGCAGGTGTTTCCCAGCTCCTGTGTCAGCTTAATAGTTTGTTTTTTCTAATTCTTGTGAACATGACTCAGATAACGTTCATCTGCTATAAATGTGTTTTATAGGTCAGAAACTTCTTCTTTTGTCTAACTTGGTCATATTTTTTAAGAATTCCTTGCACAACATGCTGACGTAAATCAAATATGACATTTTGGCTCGACATGTGAAAAGTGAATGAAACAAAAAGGTGCTACACGTGAACCTTTTCAGTATCTGAATCTGGCTTCAGGAATTTCTGACAGGACTCTTCATCACTGTGAGATTGGGAAAAGTTACACGCAAATGTTAAAAGACGAAACTTTCACACTGTGTCTCAATAAATGCACATCAAGCTGAAAAACTGTGAGTCCAGGGAGTCAAATGCCAAACACACTCACTATAAAACATCTGGAGTCTATGTAGTTGGAAGATTATCACAGAATCTGGTTCTGAGATATGAAGCTGCCGTCAAAGTGCCTGAAACTGGTATTCTTCATAGTGGTCAGCAGGGGGCGACTCCTCCCGCTGGAAAAATGTGCAACTGTGTTTAAGACCTGGAGGAAATGTTTGTTTCCTCACCAGAGAAACGGAGCATTTCCAGAAGTGAGAGCACGTGTGTGTGTGTGTGTGTGTGTGAACACTGACAGAGGCCCTGGTGTGTTCAGGGAGCCCAGCTTAAATTAAATATTCAGCCATCGTTCCTGTTGAACATGTTTACTGTGCATTTCCTCTTGTGTCGTGTCAGCGTGTGCCAGGAAAACACACCTGCTGTTACTCAGTTTCAGGAAGGAACACTTCTGTGGAATGTGAGTGAAGCGCTTTCCTCATTTTATCCTGTGCAAATGTAACCAGGTCATAAATGACACATTGTTACAATTACACAAAATGTTAAACCGTTCCTGTTATACCTAATTTTTAGGACCTTCAAGCCTGTAGTTTTGTTCACTATCAGTTGGAGCCCCTCCTCACTGTTCTTCTTCTTTGGTGCAACCCTATAAACAGTGCACCCCTTTGGCCTCTCCCCTTCTCCCCTATTCCCCTGTGGGGGGAGTCGGTGTCTTTCCCAACACTGCAACACATAATGTATATTTAGCCACCCTGATATTTCTTATTGTGTCTTTAGTTCAGTCATTGTGTGTCTTTGCTAGATGCTGTAAATGTAAATGTGTCACATGTGTTATAGGCACAGTCAGTGCTAGCATGAACAGATCGTTCTTGCTAGCTTGGGAGTTGTGGTGGGTTGAGCTGAGCCTCTTCACTACTGTTTGCATTTGGTTGTAGGAGCTGGAGCGAGATCTTTGTTTCTTTACTTTTCATTGTCAGACACAACGCAGGAACACACCGGCTACACAAAGCCCGGGCTCGTGAGCAAAGTCTCAGCTTTCACTTTTAGAGCTTTCCTAAGACTAAGTGATGAACGACAGTCACTGCACGATTCTGGAAAACTTTTAAATACAAAATAATACATCTGAGTTTTATAGAATAAAACCAAACAATGCTGTACAGTGAAGTGACTGTGAATATGGCCGTTGAGCATCCACACCGTCCCTTCTGTCCGTAACCCAGTGACGCAGAAACACGGTTAAAAACTAACAGCCAGGATTCAGCTCAGAGTTTCTGCAGGAAGCGCAGCACCAGGTCCCTGAGCGTGGTCCTCAGCGGCTCGCTGTCACAGACGATATGCGTCCCGTCCTCCTCCAGCTGAATGAGCGTGTCCTCCGCCTGCAGGTGCAGGATGTGCCCGTCTGCAGTTTCCTCCACTTTAACCTCTGTGATCCCGTGCTGCAGATGAGCACAGAACAAGTTAACATCAAGAGCTAATATCACAGCACACCGACAGCCCGCTCGCTCAGATTTCCCACCTTCTGCAAAGTGGCCAGAAAAGCCTCCAGGGCCACAGCTCCACTCAGCATGGGTTTAGGGGCCAACGCTACGGGGGGCTCCTCAATCACACGCTTCCTCTTCTTGCTGGGGGGCATGGGAGGGGGTTTGGGCACCGACTGGGAACAAATGAAAGAAAAATGCAGCTGAGCTCTGATCAGCTGATTCTCTAATGGAAGTGCAAGCAATGTGGGCTCACCTGTAACGTGTGCTTGTTGTCCTTTGAGTGCAGCAACGCAGACACGGTCGCCACGGAGACGCCGGCTTTGATCTCCGAGGGCACCAGCGAGTTGGCCAGCTAGGAAGAGAAAAATACGACTCTTAGCTTTCTGACAGCGAGAGGATTTGTCAATAAAAACAGCTGATCAAACGCCACGTTGTCATAGTGATCAGAGAATCCACCATCTGTTTCTGAAACAACAGATACTCTGTGGCTGGAAACTCAGATCCATCTCTGAGGAGTTTCTTTGACTTCTCTTCGGGGCCTCACCTCAGGCAGGATGTAGATGCGTTCGTAGCGGCGTCTGAAGGGCAGGTTGAGAACAGAGCAGCGTCTGTAGGGCATCGGAGGCGGCTGCAGCTCCAACATCAGGTCGGAGCGGTGGGACTGGGTCAGAGGAGGCTGGGTGTACTGCTCGGGACACACCACGTGGAGAGGCTGCAGGAAGAAGACACGGCTGTAGCTTTTACACACAGAGTACAAACGTGAGCGGCTGAAGCTTTAACATTTAAATTAAGGCTACAGCTAAATGAGAACTAGTGCTGCGAACGGGCCATCCTGGAACATCAGGGATGCTTCAATCAAATCCCTCAAATCTTAAGCAAGACCCACCGCTTCGCTGAGCTCTGCCCTGAACGCTCACATAATCTCTCATAGTCAGATCAGGTGCTAACAGCATACCTGGACTTCTTTGAGCAGCTTTGATACTTGGTGGAAGTTGAGCCGTGTGTCGATGGGACAGTAAACGCACTTCATGGCTAACGGCTGGTACGGAGCCAGGGCATCCAGGTAGGAGAAGTCCGGCTCTGGGAGTGAGAAAGATCAGGCACTCAGGACATTACCAGCTTTCCTTGTTTTAGTCACGTCTGAGATGTAACGACAGCTGTAATTACCAGTAAAGATGATGGTGTTAAGGCTGGATTTGCCCCAGAGCTCCATGAAGTGAACGACGTCCCCGAAGCGCAGAGAGGGGTGGCCGGTGAAAACCACGCAGGGCTGACGGAAGTCGCTGCTGAAGTCTCCGTGAATGCTGGGGTAGTGCTTCAGCTTGTTGGTTTGGATGAGCTGAAACATCAGCAGCACATTTAAGCACCAGTTTATCAACCTCGTCACCAGCCCCACAGGTGTTTTCATCCTGCTGTCTTTGCATCAGTCGACGCTTTTTATAACGTGTTAGAGGTCTGATGCGCTCCAGGCAAAAGCACATCTCACTCACATTTGATGCAACTCAGGGCTACATGTCATCTGTTATGAATGACTCGTGATGGCACTGGCCTGTTCGAACACTATTTGCCTAATGCTTTCCAATTCAAAGCTACGTTTTCTCCAACCAAACATGAATTTGCATAAAATATAAATACTTTTTCAGAGATGAAATGCTGGTTTGGTAGCAAAGCTCCAAATGCTCAACCAATGCTCTCGCACGCCACAGCTGCTCTATCATGTGACGCACACTGCTCCGACGTGCTACGGTTATGAGCTGAGTTACGCCGTGTCGCAAGTTTTGTGAGGTGCTTTTGTGATATTTAATGAATCAGATTACATTTTTTATTTCTCCCCGATATCCGATCCAGTAATTTAGGTCAGTATCAGACTGATACAGATACGTAATATCGGATCGGTCCATCTCTAACTTTAACTTTCTCCCCCATAAAGACGACATTTGATGACCTCCACTGGGACCTCAAGTTAAAAACCTAAAAAAAGTAGGTTCCCTATAATATAATGATTATTTTCAGTATAAAGGAGAAGTGCACTGCCAGTAGGGCAGGGCAATATGGCCAAAAATATTTATCACGATATATTTGAAAATGTGTGCTAACGATATAACTGACGATAGAATTGACACGAGACAAAATACTTTATTAGTGCAAAAAACCATCAATGTATTTTCACTTAAACAAGCAGCTGTTTTTATCTGCATTAAAGTTATATAAACATGTAACAGTGCAAATGCAAATTCTTTGCTGACAGTTTAACCAAAAGGCATTTCCAGTGGAAACTGGCCGACATATCCTCAGCATAACCATGTATAACATCCACACAACTTAAAAAGAGGTTAAACGTTATATGTTGAAGCACAGTACGTATCACTCCGCGAGGCTCCGCCCACGATAGCCGTAATGCTCCGACAATCCATCAAGCGGTGCGGCTTCGTAGCTTGGCAAAGTCGTACTGAAACATTTGACAGAATTTCGAGTGCCGTGTACATAAAATCGGTTCAGTAATAACGACGGCCCGCTAGCATGCGCTAACAAAAACGGTGCTTTGTTGTGTATCTGACGGACGAAAGCTAAACCAGTTCCACACCAGTGAAGTTGCAGCATTTTTACAAACCAGTTCAGGTTCATCTGTTTCACTCAACGATCCGCTTTCGCTCTTCTCATTCTCCGTCGCCGCCATGCTTTTTCCGCCATGTGCGTATGTAAACAAAGGCACTGCGCATGCGCGTTTTACCCATATTCTATCGCCATGTTTCCTTTTCTTATCGTTGCCTTACATTATACCGGTGTTACTGTGAGCGGTATGATGTGACCCAGCCCTACTGCCAGTGTTCCTGACTCACCTCTGCGTGTGGGAAAGGCGGCTCTGGGAGATAAACCTTTGTTTGCTTGTTGTGACAAAGCCTGAAATATTTGAGAAAAAGAAAAATCACGTGGAATATTCCACAGTCACACACGTTATCGTCTCTCTGCTGTTTGCTGCACTTCTGTGTTCCTAATTATCAGAGTGACTGCATCATGACTTGTTGTGGAAGACGTGGAAAAATGAGGACAAGCTAACCGAGCACATGCTGAAGAAAAACAGTAAAACCTAAAATTAAACTTTCACGACAGAATCGAGAAGCTTTCGATAAACGGCCACTCACCACTCGGCGAAGATCTGAGAGAACTCCAGCGAGCTGTTGGCTATGGGTGAGATGAAGTAGAAGGGCGTGGTCCCCAGGTTGGCGCTCTCTATGAACTGGTACAAACACTCGAGCAGGTCGTAGATCACTCCCGAGGAGTAGCACGGCACCAGCACATTTCCTCCTGCCCGGATGGTCATGGCTGCAGAACGCAGACGAACAAGCACAGACAACATCATTCAAGAATGACTTCAACGTTTGGTTCTTTTCACACGCCACAGAAATCTAAGCGCTACATTGAAACCCACCCAAGTTACTGCAGAATTCTCCCAGCATGCCGTCTGGGTTGGCAGTAGGCATCTGAGTGAGGCCTGTCAGAATGAGGACGTCACTATTCTTTAGGGAGCTCTGGTCCATGGGCTGAGAGCAGAGAAGAAGAGAAACTGTGCAGAGTAGTTGTGGTAGGACAGAACAGACTGGATTCAAACAATTACAGCGTGCACTGACAAACACTCGCCTAAACATTTAGCTTCCAAAAGAAACTCTGAGCACAGGAAAAAGGAAATCTGTGACTAAACAAATAACAGACTGCACTCTTTACACTCTAGATCGTGACGGTTTTGTCCTCAATCCCTTCAAACTTTAACTTTCTCCCCCATAAAGACGACATTTGATGACCTCCGCTGGACCCTTAATAGGGCTGCCACAAACGATTATTTTGATAGTCGACTAGTCACCGATTATTTTTGCGATTAGTCGACTAATCAGATCATCATCCATTGGACGTAAAACGTACAGCTTATTGCACCAGCAGCATCTGCTCTTATATAACTATCATTAGCTTACAGCTTTAAGTGTTTAAGGTATGTGCTAACTAAAAATAAAGACAAGATGATAGTTTATTAAATTTTAATGAAATTTGCAGATTGTTTCAGTGAAGTTTAATAAACTCCTTGCTATCTAAAATATAACAGGACACCGGAGTAAATTCTGGAGTATCTCAGACTTCTGATAATCAGCTGTCTGCTTGACGTTTATTCAGCTGTGTAAAAACTATAACTTTAATCTCAGCCAAACCGATTTACTCAGGAACAAATAAAATACTAAAAAAAGGACAAACAATAACATTTTTAAGTGATCTAAGTGACTTATGTATATTTAACCTGAGTAGCGAAAGACGGCGGTGGGTTTGAAAACGATTAGCCGGGAGTCCGGTGTTCTCACGGCTCTAGTGAGCCTAGCCCCCGGCTAGCTATCGAGCTAGTGGCTAACAGACGTCTCCGAAAACGTCGGAGCGCTTTTGAAAATATGTGGTGTCTTGATAAACTGAGCAGATATTTGAGGTTTACACAGCTACATTCTCGCCTGAAAATATGTTAAACGTTTATTTTGTGACCCAGAAAGAATAATAAGAGTAATATTAAAACTAACTAGCTGCCGCCATTGTTGGAAACTGAGCTGGGCCGCGCTATGAATTCTGGGACACAGCTTCTTCTTCTTCTTCGGGGTGTAACGGCAGCTGGCATCCTTGTCCATGCAGTGCTGCCATCTTCTGTTTCAGTCCGTTATTACACTCTTAAACCCTACTACTTATTCCTGCGTCTTTTGTGATCTTACAAAGCTTCAAACGACGCGTCGACTATTAAATCAGTCGTCGACGATTTTGATAGTCGACGTAATCGTGACTAGTCTACTAATCATGGCAGCCCTAACCCTCAATGACAAGTTTTGACACCTTAGTAAAAATCAATAATGACGTGGTTTAGCTGCACGAGCAGAGACCACCCTCCCTGACTGCTGCACACGCATTTTGTCAGTTTGTTCTGTAAACAGCCCCGAAATATGACAGAAATCACTCCGCTCAGGAAAAAAGCTTCAAGGGTTGCGCCCAGTAGACTTTGAAATGGTGAAGCATTCAGCCTGCTGGCCTACCTGAGGATGTGTGGTGAGTAGAGATGAGCCAGACACATAGGACACCTTCTCATGGTGAGACTGGATGATCCAGTTGGAGCTCCCCAGCGAGTAGCCGGAGCTTAATGGGGAGACTTGTACAGCTCCAAACAACTCCTGCAAGAAAAACAAACGAGAAAAAAGACGAGGAGAAGTCACCGCTGCACGAAAGCAAAAATGTGAAGTCTTAAATATCTCCTGGACGTAATCAATTCTCACCACTTTCTGTGAATAACCCACAAGCTGCACTTTGCTGAGTGCAGAGTTAACCTCCTGCATGCTGTAGCATCGCTTCCACATCCACACATCAACTGCATCCTTCAGCGGCCCCGGGAGCATCCTAATGCAACAACATAAGTATTCATTTGAACGGTGGAGTTACACCACCCTGTTAGTGGAGGTGTAACAAAACACCAGACAAATTATGTGAAGGTAAAATGAAACTTCAAAAATGACTAAAACAAAGTCAGTAACTGTATTTCATGTGTCACCTCAGACAAAACGCACACACACAGAATATTTTTACAAAACTAGACGACCTTTGTATCTCCTTGTTCTTCCAGGACGTGGCAGACTGGGCTTTAGGAACTCTCTCCATGAAGTTCACGAGCTCCTCCATCAGCAGCCTGAGGAAGGAACCGAAGACGTGTGACCTGTATCTCATTTTACCAAATAAAATAATAATGATATCACAAAAATAATATAGAAATAGTAAGATGTGGTATCTGTCACCTGCCAATCTGCAGCGTGGGCTCCGTGGCGTACACTGTCCCGGTGAAGCCGGTGTGCTCTGTGATGTAAGGCAGAGCCATCATGCAGTGGTAGTTTGAGATTAGGATGACATCGATGGTGGACAGGTCCAACAGTTCTCTCTGTGGGTTATTCAGATTAAATAAATATCATTGTGGTACTTCAGGTATTTATTAAGATTGATGTTTTAGGGTCTGTGGTAATCACACTGTGCTGATCATAATAACTGATTTCTCTGACAGGATTCCCCTATTCTTGTCAGTTGTAGCAGGCCTATCAGCTTTCTTTTTCTTTCTTATTATTTGTTTAAAATAGGTCGCTTTGCTGCAACTCTGATGCTTCACAGTGGCCCCTGTTTTGCAGAAAGACATTCTAGCACAAGCTACAACACTGATGCAGAGATGAAGTATCAGGGATGTCTACCTCAGGGAGACAGAACTCTGGCTGTGCATCAACAAACACCCTCCCTGCGCACTCCTTCAGCTCCTGCAAGCATAAGGCGAAACAGTTTTTTCCCCCACAGATAAATCGGCACATCTTCATAAAAAACTGCAGTAAGTTGAAATACACGCCAAGTAACCTAAACACATTACAAACAGCTTCTCGTGCCTTTTCCAAATTTATTGTTCCATCCTTAGAGACCCAACCAGGTAGCTTGGAAAGTCTTGGACTGAAAAAAAAGGATCATAATCATCAACAAGCAAAACATCTG
The DNA here is from genome assembly GCF_963576455.1 of Neolamprologus multifasciatus. Lineage (NCBI taxonomy): Eukaryota > Metazoa > Chordata > Actinopteri > Cichliformes > Cichlidae > Neolamprologus > Neolamprologus multifasciatus. The sequence goes on along the minus strand of NC_140453.1, from coordinate 1,141,633 downwards.
TTATCCACGAATGAGTGAATTACTGTCAGTGACTCACCTGTGCACCAAAGGCAGGGGCAGGAAGTTGAGGACAGAGGTGGTGTCCAGTCCACAGTCCAACATGATAGTGGTGGACTTGAACTTGAGGACATTGCAGGGCAAAGTAGGATGACCCGACAGACAGTACTGCAAGGAGGAAATGCACCGTTAAAACCACAGGTGTGTGTAGGTGTGTGTAGGAGTACAAAGATGCAGATACAGTAAAACAGGATAAACACGACACCAGGGGATTGTGTTTCCGTTTTTTCGTATGCATAGTTAAACACTTCACGCTGTACTGACTTGCTGTTCGCTGCTCACCTTTTCCACTTTATTCAACTGTACCAAAAAACGCTATTAGCTTCCAGCTAACAGTCGCTTTTGGGTGAGTATAAGTTAATCATTTTTCGACGATTCCTACATTCGTTGTTCTCTTCACTGATCTGCTTTTTACTCACCAATTTCATCTTTAACACAAGGAGTTGCTGATAAATGAGTTGAAAACAGTTAGCTTCGCTAACGCAGCATCGTTCTCCACTGCTCTTCTTCTCGCTGTTTTCCGCTCGGCTGCTCTCTACCGCCCCCAACAGACGTGGAGTCGCATCAAAAGTACAGACACTTTAAAAATGCCATTGTCACTGAGAAGCCAGCGCTTATATGCAGCTGCTTTGGCACCAGCACCTTGGCTCACACGATATTAATGAAAATATTAATTAAAGGGTCGATGATTGTTGTAAACAAGTGCAACAAGTGATCCCAGAGCTGTCAGCGAGAGTCGCTGCGATAAACCAGAGCCATATACAGAGCAGTTAACACAATTTCATACGCCTGGTTGAGTTTATATTAAGAGCCGCCAAAGTCGTAATTACAGTAATGATAGAAAAATGATTGCCAACTGTTAAATAATATGACACGTAGGTCATTAAGGTTTCAGTTGGGGGACGCCATTAGGCCGGCAAAGGCAGGACTGCCAGTGACTCAACACCGTTCAGCCACTACTCTGGTTTAGCCCCCTCCTATGCTAGCAGCGGCTAGCTGACAAAAACATTAACCACTCCCAAAGTAGTACATTTATCCTGTGACTGCTCTGTCAGTCCACGGTGATATTGCGAAACTGATGCAGAAACAGCGGGCAGCGCTCGCACTTCTGTATCTCCGGTAGGCTTTTGTTTTATTTAACGAGTGTTACCGGCAGCTAAAGAGGAGATAGAGAACGTTTGGATAGGTCGCTGTCAAAAGTGCTCTAGTCGATGTTTTCTTATGGAGGGTTTGTTCAGTTAGGAGTCAAGAAAGTTAACGCGTGGGCGAGGACAGGTAGGAGTTAACACGCCACGTTTTGGGTTTTAACTGACAGCACAAACACTTTGACCCGTTTAGTTAAATGTGCGATTGTGTGGGGCTCTGCGGTTAGATCAAGGGTAAACTTCGCGACTCATACGGCTGGTTACAGTTACCACAGTGAACAAGTTTTTGCCTTTCATACTAATAAACTATATAATGATACAGTCTGCATATACACATTTGTTCATTGCAGTCAGTAGCTTCCTGTTATCTTTCCCTTTTATAGAGCAGCAGTATTGATGTACACGTGTGTGTGTTTCTATTTGCCAGACCACAGGAGGTCCGCGCTCAGTTTCTTCACCATGGGCAGCAGCTGCAGTAACCACCTCGGGATCCCTCCAGGCAACGGCCCGAACGCCGTGGGCTGCACTGACTTCATGATGGACCACACTGCAGAGGTACAAGCAAAAGAAAACCTTTGTTCACGCTGACATGTAACAGCTGAGGTCACATATTTGTGTTTGACATTCTTGAGTGTGCTGCAGATGCTGGGCTGGGTACCCACGGGTATTGGGCCAAACAGGCTGCTGACATCACGGGAGCAAATGGCCTTCTGCTGAGTTGCTTGAACTAACTGTCTGTCTCTCCAACAGGGCACCTTCTTCCGGCTGTACTATCCCTGTCAGGAGATGGAAAGTGCAGGGAAGCCTGACTGGGTCCCATACAAGGAGTACTTTAATGGTTTGGCTGACTTCATGAAAATGAACAGGGCCCTCAGTGAAAGGATCTTCAACTACCTCTTTGGTGAATAAATTAGGAAAATCCAGTATTTCTAATGATTTCATGGCATAAAATTGACTATTTTTTCTCAAGTCTTGTCTGCTTTGCGCATTTATTTGGTCAGGACAGCAATATTATATGACTTTAGTCACTAAAAAAATAGAAAGCTGGTTTCTTTCATTTTCTAATGTGGTTTAAAAAGTAGGCAAAGTGAATGTTCCCCATGTTTATCTATTTCAGGGTCCTTCAAGATCCCAGCCTATTTGGATGCTCCATTTAAATCGAATGAAAAATGTCCCGTGATCATCTTCTCCCACGGCTTGGGAGCCTTTAGGTACACACACAATGCATTTGTTTTTTTTTTTATTTCATCACTCCTGCAGCAATAATCGTTACAAGTTCTGCTCACACTGTGGCTCCTGTGATTGTTTCTCAGGACCTTGTATTCAGCGATATGTGCAGAAATGGCCTCTCAGGGCTTCATTGTGGCATCAGTGGAACACAGGTAATTTTCCAATTTAGTTCATATGTCATTTTATTCCATTAAACACCAACTGTTCTATAGCAGGGTTGTCAAACATAGGGCCCAGGGGCCAGAATCGGCCAGGCAGAGACTCCAATCGGGCCCACTGGAAAGCGTGTGATGTTGTGTATGTACGGTCGGTTGTGGGAACTGCAACTGACAAATAAAGGCTCTCTTCTGTCATCTCTATGGATTTGAAACTTTTAACTGTATTTAAAGTTTTACAGACCATTGTGTTCGTGCTACACCAGAAAGTTACTGATAGATACAAAAAATTAAATGACAGAAAAGTTCCCATTTTTCAAGCATCTACTAAAGATGTTTTTACTATAAAAAACACAATGAGCTAGCAACAGTGTTTCTCTTATTTTACATATGCAACATAAAACTAAGACAAATTGTTGCAATTGCACTTCTTTTCCTCATTTGAAGATCTCTCAGGGATTAATTGTGGTTTCAGCATCTTTACACTGACAGAAATTGGAGTTTCTGACCTTAAGTGGTCGCACACTTAAGGTCAGAGTGGGTCGTATGTGGCCCACGATGTAAAATGAGTTTGAAATCTGTGCTTTGTCATCTTCATTTGGAGGAAATCGTAGCTGAACGTTTGTCCTCTGCTATTGTTTGCTTGGCTGTCTGTTTATGTGTGGAGTAGGAGTGGAAAGGGTGTGCAGACAATGGTATGAACCAGCTCATCACAATTCTTTTCAGTATGCAGACAAGGGGGACCATATGGAGATGAACATAATGGCCACAGCTGGCCCGTCACTTACGGTGATGGAAGTGTTATTTTGCTGAATTTTAGCAGCCGGCGACATGCTGACAAAGCCGCAGACAGAGCACACGGCTGCAGTGTGAGAGCAACAACATGAGTGACTTTGCTTCTTACAGAGAGAGGGCCAGGATGTGCTCTCTGCATGTGTCTAAACCCTAACTGTCCTTTCTGTTCCCAGGGCTGGAACTACAGGTTATGGTTTTCTTTTTCTCCCACAGAGACCAGTCGGCGTCAGCTACGTATTATTTTTGTGAGAAGCCAGAGTCAGAAAGGTCAAATGCAAGTTTGACAAAATCATCCGGTGCCACCCAACAGAGCTTGGTGAAGGAGTGGATGTACTACAGAGCTCTGCAGCACGGAGAGAGCGAATTCCCCCTCAGAAACAAACAAGTATGTTGTCGCAGAGATTACCCACAGACTCCCTCTGTGGGTTTAAAATTCAGCCTCTTGATTGCATAACATGTGAACTTCATACCCGCTTGCTCGCAGGCAGCTTGGCATTGATGTTAAAATCAAACCACATCCTCCTTTGTTCTAGCTGACATTCTTGTTTTCATCTGGGCACGTTACGTTAAACAGCAAGCGTGTGGTCACATCCATTAATCTTAAAGCTGGAAGGAACGAGGGAGTGCAGACAGCAGGTGGCTTTTTAAATCTACGATTAAGGCGAGGGATATTTCTATTTTTCTGTTCATCAGAGTAGTTTTGCAAAACTCACAGTTCAACACAATCCTAGTTTATCTTGTACTGGGTCCAAGTGCAGCAGCTCAGCTCCACTACAGCTTCCTGTCCCCTCCCTTTAAGAGAAGCTCCCTCTGATTGGCTGCCCACCATAAACAGAAGTTTAGGGAGACCGGGAGTATATAAATCCCATAGTAGGGGAAAAAAGATGGTTTTGTTTGTCGTATGTGTACAGATGTCGTGAATGTAAAGGTAAATATTAATTTACCGCCTTAAAGAAACAGAATGAATTCATTTGTTTCATCTTTCAGGTGAAACAAAGAGCAGATGAATGCATTCTGGCTCTGGATAAACTCACTGAAATCAACTCAGGAATCTCAGTGCAAAATGTTCTGGAGACGCACTTCGACTGGTCGACGCTGACGGTAAGCTTTTGGTTACCTCTGGCTGTGACGTGCATGCATGTCATGCGGCGTGTGGTAGCAAACACAATAATGGAAATGTGTCACAAGACGCAGAAAGTAGTTGTAACACGAGCATGGGGCAAGTTGGCAAGTGTCACAAGGCTCCAGGAAACGCAGTTTGTGGGCGTGTGTTAGACGTCTCTTTGAAGTTTGATCAAAGCTAAAAGGCAACAGTTGCAGCCTTTTAGCTTTACAGTGTTTAAAGCTGAACTCTCCTCACCTTCGAGGTGAACAGCTGATGCTGTTACCTGGGAGAGCAAAGTGTGCTGGTTACTGACACATGACAGAGTGGTACATACATCAAAGGGTTAACCTAGCAACCAGCCGTCGGCAACAAAGCGGTGATCCTGTGTGGACCCCCGTCGTAGGAAGCAGACATTCCAGCCTCTGGTTACCTAGGCAACTTCCAATCTATTTATACTCCTGTCGTGTGTCAGTCAGGGGTACTCTTCACTGCTTCGATCGCTCAACTTGAAACGGAGAAAAGTTTAAAGAGTAGATCAGGAAGCAACGGCAAGGTTTTGACCAGAGACCACAGAGTGGTGCAACTTCAAGCTGGGCGAAGAAACCACTGACAAAGCGATGAGGCGATGTAGGCTAACCCAGCACTCAACCTTTCTAAGCTGTGAGGTGAAGTATTGCAAAGATGATGCTGATTGACATATGGGGCAGGTGTCAAACATGGAGTGTCTGCAACAAACATCAGCTCCAAAGCGATGAATGGTTGAGTGAACTGCTTCCTGTGTGCACATCCTTAACTTCACAATTCCAGCACTTGTTTAATTTCTTAATCATTTCTTAGTTCACAAAAAGTCAACTTGTACATTTGGAAAATCTGTTTCAGGGTTTGTTGCATCCTGCTGTGATGCTTAGAAGACCAACGAGTGTTTCTATCTTTGTAGTTATTGCAACTTTCCCTAAAGTCTCGAGCTTCCAAAGTTCATTTACCAGCACATTTTTTTTATATATAAGTTTGGCACCAAAAGTCATATTTAGTTGACTTGATTGTATCGATGCTTCTGGGCAATAAGTCTTAGACCAGGCTTATTTATTTCCCCCACATTTTGCTACAAGTTTGAAAAAGTTGCCAAATCTTCTACTTGGTGTCATTTATTGAACTCTGAAGACATAAGAGTCATAACAACAGCATGTGGAGGAACCACACACGGCCACAACAGCATGGCACCTGCTCCTCGTGCTGGTCACGCAGTGCTGTGGTATAGCTTCCCATTCTTCAACCACTACTTTTGGTTTTGTTGGCTGACTTGTGAAAAACACTGTTAAACTGCCAATATGTCTTGTTCATACTTTGCTCATCCCATCCAACGCCACACAAGAGTCGACACAGACTAAGCTGTTTGGCATTCGCTCGAATACTCAACTCTGCTGCTCAACGCACAAACGTGGCCCCAAATATACTTTGCAGCTGTAGATTATTGGCAAAAAGCATTGGTACAACAAAGAAGTATCGAACACAAAGTTGTTACTTTTTGTGCTGCCGTGTGTGTTTAAACAATAAAATGACATCAACTAGTTTCAGATGACTTTGAAAGTGCACTGAGGAAAAACCTGAGTTAGCCTCAGCTTATCCATCAGCTGCAGAGTCCAAAGTTCATGAAATGCTGTTTTGCATAAAGAACATCAGCAGACTTTAATCTGTGATGAGGAAAAATGTGAAACGCAGTGGAGTAAATTTCATTTGTGCTGATTTCTTAATTCTCTCTCATGTTCTTGGTAACAGAACTCCATGGACCTGTGCAGGATAGCAGTGATGGGCCATTCTTTTGGAGGAGCAACAGTCATAGAGGCTCTGTGTAAAGAGGTTAAATTCAAGTATGTTTTTATGGGTTTTTTGGTTTCCAGTCTTTTATCACTTCTTGTAACTGCGCTCTTATTGTCCATGATGTCTGCAGGGCTAGAGCTGTGTGCATGAGGGCATTTCACTTTGCTTAGTATACATTAGAAACGTGTTACAGGCAGCAGTCACAGACCCAGATTATTGAAAGTAATAACCTGGCCTGCATTGGTGCAAACAGGTGTGGAGTAGCGCTAGACTCCTGGATGACTCCTTTAGACGATGAGATCTTTCCTCGGGTGAAGCAGCCAATCTTTTTCATCAACTCAGAGAAGTTCCAGTGGGCGGGAAACATCAGCCGCATGAAGAAGCTCGACTCGGCCGTCATACAGAGGAAAATGATCACCATCAGGTACCACTACTGGTCTGCTGCACTTTCATTTAGAGACTTTGGGGATAATTTGGGCTGATTTTGTGATGACGTCTCTTCTTCACCTGCTTTCTTTCAGAGGTACAGTCCACCAGAGTTTCCCAGACTTCACCTTTCTCACAGGCAACTGGATCGGGAAGCTGATGAAACTCAAAGGAGAGATCGACCCAGAGCTCGCCATAGACCTGTGCAATAAAGCAACACTAGCGTTTCTGCAACGCCATCTCGGTAAGAGCTCCTGCTCGTCGTTCGTCAGATTTAATCATGTAATGCAGGAACACATTAAAGCCGTTTTAAAGGATATAATAGTAAGATGTGTACGGCGGTATCAGCAGAGCTGTGAGGAGTTGGCTGTTGGTCTGCAGGAAGTAATGCTCTGCTTATTCCTCTTTCCTCTGTGCAAAACTCTTGCAGGCCTGGAGAAGAACTTTAACCAGTGGGACCCTCTGATAGACGGAGAAGATGAAAACCTCATCCCAGGAACTAATGTCAACTTGCTTCAGTCCGCCATCTGAACCGGCGCTGTGCCTCTTATACTGTGGCCTCTCGCATTCGCCTTGTGCGCAGGAGTCAGTGCAATGGGTTTAAAATGTCAAGTCAGGCCTACTTGGCATTTTTTTTTAAGCACATTTTACAAACTGGAAATAATTTTTAAAGCAGTAATCAGATGGAAATCTAATCTCTACCTCATCAAAGGATGGATTTATTCTTTCTGGATGGATCAAGCACTCAGCGTAGTGTTTGTTTCAGGAGGCCTGAATGTTGCAAACGAGCAGCTTGAAACTTTCTTCTCACTGTTGGTGACATCTTTACTATAAGCTGCAATTTCTTGAACAAATCTTTGTAATCAGTTTTTATCTTTTAGTGTAAATAAATCCAAATGTTTCTGTACCTCTTTGGACCTTTGATCAAAGACAAGGTACTCTATGATTGCTGTGTGATTATGTAATGCGGCCTATGATGACAATCTTAAGTTATAGAAAAAGATCATTATAGAATTATGTGATAAAGATTATTAGACAAGCTAGCATGTAAAAGGCATCCAGTAACTTCAAGAACATCTTTCAATGAATATTGTAAACACTAAAAAGCTGCTTTAAACATCCCATTGGCCATAAGCCACCGTACAGTTCTTTCCTTGGTCAGTGCTATGTAACTTTTATACACAACAGAAATCCAATAAATCTGGTTTCTTTACAAATGTTTAGCACTCATTTTTTTAAAAAACACTTCATTGATCAGTTTGTGGCAGTAAGGCTGTAAAATTTAATCTTTAAAGGAAGTCCACAAATTAAAATACTAAGGCAACAAGACGACAGGAACAAACTATAAGTAACAGGCAGTGAATTAAACCTGTCTCGGTTATGAAGCTTGCTCCGGGCGTTCTGTGAATGGGAGAAAACTGACAAGCAACAAGGTGTCAAACATAAGGCCCGAGGGCCAAAACTGCCCCAGCAAAGACTCCAATTCGACCCACTGGAGAGCTTTAGAAACACGAAGGACTGCATAGAGTTTGAACTTCTGTCTTTTCCTGTTGATCACGGCCATCCGTACCACACCGAAGCATCAGGACATTTTCTGTGAATTCATGGAAACTTTACATTCTAAATGTATAACTACAGGACAGTGTGAGCAATGAAAGCGTTTCTGTAACTTTACAGGTGTATCATGTAGTTTCACCCGTCCCACCCGCTGTATGTGTGCACAGCTGGGTGTCCACTAGTTAATGTGTGACAACAGAACTGTTATGTTTGTTTATATGAAGCCACATCGCCTTACTGATATTAATCAGTGTCCAATTCTATATCTAGATATCTCTATAAAAAGTAAAGATTTCCATCTGTAGCTTGTAAAAGTGGTTTTTAAACACTGGGTATGTTCATAATGTTAAAGCAACTGTTTCCAACCCCATGAGGACGATGATCGAAATGTTTTACAGGGACAAACATGAAACATTTCCAAGACGTGTTCCTTTTTAATAAAATGTTACAGAAACTAATTAAATGGGGAAGCAAAACCATGACTCATGTGCACTGAATATTAATATTTATTGTGCCAACACAAATTTGCTTCAACGCGTGGATTAACACCAAATAGATTTTTTTTCCATGCATTTCACAACAGCCACTGAAACCAGAGCAAAGAAACTAAAGACTCAAACATCTAAAGAATTGTTTGGCAGTTTATCAAAACAAACTCCTCATGTTTTATCAACTATTACCATATAAAGACTTTCAGCTTCACAGCTGTTTGTTTTTAGAGGAACAATGAAATAAGCAGATCAAAGGTATGACGATAGGACGATAACACACAAAGAAGCCAAAACAATGACAACACTGGCATTGGGCACTTAAAATGAACACAGAGAAAATGAACTGAACCATCTGAAACAACACAAAACAATATGCAGTTACAGTAATCTTCTATTTAACGTCCAAAAAGAAAAGAAGAGGCAGTCACTCTGCCGGCTGCTGCTCCGCAGAACAGCTTTGACAGCTGGATTCCTGAAAGGAAGTTAGCAGCAACAAAGCAACAGTCAGCAAATACGCCTTTTTGTCTCCTCCTACTTTCAATGGTAACGTCATACATCAACATCATAACTCATTCAGAACAAACAGACAGGTATCTGTATCTGCCCATGTTCCAGAAAGCAGGTTTAGTGGAAACTCTGAGATGAAGAAACTCTGACAAAACGCCAACTTCAGCTCTGAGTCAGGCTACGTCCACACGTACCTGGGTATTTTTGAAAACGCAGATTTTTCTATGCGTTTGCACCTTTCGTCCACACGTAAACGGCGTTTTTTAAAAACTCCGGCCAGGGTGGATATTTTTGAAAACTCTGTTTTTGCATTTACGTGTGGACGAGGAAAAACGCAGAAAACGCAGCGTCAAAGGTGTGCGCCTTTTTTGACGTCACACTGTGCGCCACGTTATTGTTTCGGTGAAATGAATTTCTACAATACTGTTACTGTTAATTGTCTCTGCAGTGTTTAAATGCTTACATATACACACAGTTACTGTCCCTCCACACATACGACTCGGTTCTGCTTCTATGCCCCAGCTTTGTTTACTTTTTCCCACCGAGGCTTCTAGACTTCTGATTGGCCAACATTTCTACACGGTTAGGAATATAGCGCCACCTGCTGCTTTGGCATGTTCCTAGCAGCGTTTTCCTTCATTTCTGCCTTTACGTGTGGACGGGATTATTTTTTTAAAACGAAAACAGAAAATCTCCGTTTTCAAAAATACCCGTGTATGTGTGGACGTAGCCTCAGTTACCAGAGCAGCAGCGTGTGATGCTAACCTGCACCGTGACAGGTTTCCTTCAACACGAGTTTCTGTGCCTGAAGCAGCTGACCGTTTTAATTCTTCATTCATACAGTTGATAAAGATTTGATATCTTTTGAAAGACTCAAAGTTTCTTTTAACATGACTGCTTTCATAATCAATCTGTCGTCAGTGCAGGGACAGAGCAATCACTCAACACTGCAGACTCACTATCACAGAAACAAAATCTAGAATCTACAGCTGTGTGAAAAACAAAGTCGTCACAAGACTCTTACAAACCTGAGAAACCCTAAATCCACCGTCACATCTCTGTAAGAGCAAAGCTTTGAGCTACAGCTCAGCCTCAGTAAAGTTGGAGTTCATGACAGTAAAACTACAGAAACACTGAGTAAGTAGGAATTATTTGGAGCGGCTGCCGGGGGAAGCCTCTGGCAGCACAACTTAGGTTTGCAAAGTTACATCTGACTTTGGCTGTTACATCACAAACACCCCATACAAACGGTCACAGAGGTGGAGGGCTGAGGACGGGTTTGCTTTGCAGCCACGTGACCTGGACACTTCGTACTCACTGAGTCAACCAAACTTAAGCTCGACTAGAATTCAAGCACAGCAGCAAACCTCCAACAGAATGGCAGAAAAAGAAAAGAATCAGTGTTGCGATGGCCAGACCTCAACACAGCTGCAAACCTCAATGAACTGAAGCTTTGTTGTGAAGAAGAGCGATCCAACATTTCTGCCACCGTGTGTCAGACAAAATGATTGCTTCAAGTAACTGCTGCTGACCACTGGCTCAACAAGCTGCTCTGGCTGAGTTCTGCTGCAGTTTTAAATGCTGCCTTATTTGAAAGTTTGAATCTCAACAACTTTGCCGCTGCAGATCACCGAGATTAATGTCTGATATCACAGAACAATCATTCTTTAAAGAAAAAAAACACCCTCCAGTTTGGGCCACATAAGGTTGCTGTCATGTACACTCCCGTCGGGTTACTGCTGAACACGTCATCTACCAACACACACAAAAGCACAAAAGTGTAAAAGTTGACTGACGAGGCTGAATAAAACCTCTTTTCTATTCATCGATCATGTACTGATATTTTAGCTCTCCTGGTTTTTTGCGCTGCACTGAGTTGACTGCACCATCAGAGTTCAGTGAGACTCAGAGTTCGTTACACCTGCTTTCTGAAACATCACTCAGCTCCACACTCGTGGTTATTTATTATATTTTAATATGAGCATCAAAGAAGTTGAGGCACAAGAAAGTGATTAGACATGTTTGCAGAATAAGAAGCACCCAATGACAGGCTCTTCATTTCTATCACTACTTCCTACTCCAATGGTTACATTGTATGAATGCTGTTCTTTCACCTGACCGGATTTTTCTGGAGAACAAAACTTACCAAAACTGTCCTAAGGAGAAGGCAGCTCATCTGTCGACACACTGTCATCACAACTCTGGAAATGTTAAAAGGTTGAATGAAAAAACAGTAATGTGTGTTTGGTATTCTTTAGGCTAACATGAGTGCCATCTAGATACGTCGGTGGTACAATGAAGAGCACGTGCATAAGCAGTGTGCACTGAACATACTGTCAAATACCCAACAGAAAATGTAAGCACTTGCAGTCATGTGGAAAAAAAACATTCACAGCACTCGTGCAGAAAAATGAAGCACACCTCCTGATTGGACATCTTGTAGAACAACAGTTATCATGAGCAGCAAATAATTTTCTGTATGTGAGTCAGTCTGAGTATCGGAGAAGGATCCACTCGTCTTTGCTTCAGTTCACTGAGGGTTTTTTCCTCAGCACAGCGTTGTAACTGGGCTGAGTCTGGACTCTGGCTGCTGTGCTGATCATTGTCCTGTTGCATGATCTGATTAAACCAAACTTCAGCTGGTGGACAGACGGCCTCACATTTGACTTTAGAATATTTTTATATACAGAGAAGTGCCAAAACCCCTGGTTTTACAGAGGTGCTCACACCTGAAGATAATCAGTTAATGAAATGCATTTGAACATTAGCACCTGGCTGCTACTTAATTAATAAGGAAGCAGTAATAGTGTTCTTAGAAATGTGTCGAGTCCTGTGAAAACTCTTCCACATGACTGCAGGAGTGTAGAAATACACGACAAGTTAGATGCTTGAATGTTGCTGCCCCTGTTAGCTGGCCATATTAGTACTTTTCAGTGCCAAAAAATACATTTTGTGTTTAAGATATTACACTGCTATGTTAAAAGCATCATAAACTGCAAAAAAACACAAACCAAAAAAAAACAACTTTCCAGGAACATCCATAGCCTAAAAATGGTAAATGGCCTGTATTTGTAAGCGCTTTACTAGTCCCCAAGGACCCCAAAGCGCTTTACACAACCAATCATCCACACATTCACACACTGGTGATGGCAGCTACATTGTAGCCACAGCCACCTTGGGGCGCACTGACAGAGGCGAGGCTGCCGGACACTGGTGCCACCAGGCAGTAGGCAACGGGTAAAGTGTCTTGCCAAAGGACACAACGACCGAGACTGTCCGGGGCTCGAACCGGCAACCTTCCGATTACAAGGCGAACTCCCAACTCTTGAGCCACAATCGCCCTGCATAGCCTAATGTCAGTGAATCATCAACCATGTGATATTTATGACAGATGTCTTTTAGGGACAGTCCTAAAACATAAAATATCACATCTCCATATTTAGATTTAGACTTTAAACTGAATTCATTCATTTTTACATTTCTTACCTCATTTTGTTGGGAAGGTGGACGCTCCTGCAGCTCACACTCCTCCGTCAACATTTCAGCTTCCTCTTTTAGATCTGAAAAACAAGAATACATGAGTATATAATGAAGCGTGTTTCTTGATGCACGTTTATGTTTGTGAAAGTAAATAATAAAAATACTTTTCATTTCTAAATGACAAAAATGCATACACACTGCAGATGAAGGCTTACAACAAGCATGGTCCTAGTTTAAAGGAATGTACAGCTAAAGCTTCAGACTCCTCTCAATGCTCTGTGTCAGACTGGACTTTCTCTTCTTGGCTCCATACAATGTTATTGAGAGGGGGCATCCATGCTGTGGTCACCTCAGACACACAGCCCTTGCTGTGGGTACAGAGGGTCCACCCACCTGCTGATGAAACCTTCTGTTTGAAACGAGCAGCTGTAGTAGCTACAGTGGCTTGGCTCGGTGCAGGTTACACAACCTTTAGCTGAACTGTGAATCACACCAAGCTACTGTAGTAGCCCAGAATTAAAATACAAAGCTGTAAATGAGCTCTTTAATTTAAACAGTACCTCTACAGACTTCTGTCAAACGGATCTCTCCAACAAGACAGGTCACCTCTTCAACAAGGCTATTCTGCACAGGAATACAAACAGTGTGTATAGTCTCTGCAGAGATACAATGTTACATTTAAACCTCAAATTGGAAAAATGTGCATTACCAAATCTGAAGATTTAATAGCTGTGGAGGTCTGTGGCTCAGCATCAGATTGTAAAGCTGCAACAGAAAATATACAGGAAATGTAGCCCTATGCGTGTTATGTAATCAGATCTGATATTTAAAAAGCCAAGATGACACACCAGAAAGTGTATCCTCACGAAGACACAACGTCTCATCTTCGGTTATCGAGTCGTCCTGAAACAAAACGATCACACTCATCACTTTAAAGCCCGCTCCAACAAACAGAAGCAGCTCGTGTTCAGTTTAACATCTGCTACTTTTTCACTGATTCTTTTAGTTTCGTTTCAAGTGATAAGAAGCTTCTTTCCTGGCCAAGTACATTTTATATGTGCAAGTCGTTAAGCCTGGGGTCATTTAATGAATTTAGGGCAATTTTAAATGATGTTGATGCAGTTGTTTCAAGCTGCACGTTTGGCCTGAATATTATTACCTTATTCCTGATAGCAGACAAGCACTTTTACTGTTTTTCTTTTTTTTTTAATTGACACCAAAGTTTATAATTTCTGTTTTATTTTCATTTATGTTGCCTCTACTAAACTGTGTGTGCAACTAAATTTATGCAAATTGTGATAGTTCTGCTCTTTGTTCACCAGGATAATCTCATTAAGGGGTCCCCCCCCAAATGAAGGTTAAAAAAATAAATCTGCTAACAAACTTAATACTTCCATGTGTCCTTTCGTAGGCCGAGACGGTAATTTTTAAAGTGTAGCTGTCGTCACCGCCATATAAACATCAGCACTGAGCTCACACTTGGACATAAAATAATGAACTGAATGTTTGTTACCGCTCTGTGCACCAAATCACCAGATTCATGATTTTCTGCAACATTTAATCTTTTCTCTTATTTGAAACAGTGTTGAACTTAAACACCTTGATCACCATTTCCTCATCATCATCTGAGAACGTCTCTTACTGGAGGAGGCAGCACTCTGGCTCTGCCTGGCTTAACAAAGAAAGCTGATAACCACACCCGTTATCACCAACCTGGGTTTTTGGTTTTGTCGAACCAGCTAATGCGACCAAAGCCTGGCTGTGTTAAACTTGGTTTGTACTATACCCGTCTGATGTTCATACCCCGCTAGGAGTAGTAGTCCACGGTCCTCGATCCTCTAGGGCAACATCACCACCTTCCACTGTGTTCCCTGAAGGAGTGTCTGTTAAGGTAATAACACTTCATATCAACGCCACATCTTCACCTCATGTTTAATTTCATTCTATAATAAACAGCTTTGGCAACAAAGAGAACAAAGTGTGGGCATTCTCTCAAATTTTGGCTGTCTGCTCCAAGAATAATTATATTGGTACAACTCCTTAAAAGTGTTACCTAACATCTCTCTTTATGGTACACCTGTTTAATAGCAACCTCCATTATGTGTTCCAATATTATAGTTTGTTCTTTGTTTGTAAAATATGAGCTCTGCTGCCAGCAGACCCATGCATCTGTCCAGCTGTCAGAGACTGCAATCATGCACTTGTTGCATGCACTGTTATTATAGGCTGCTGGTTAAATTATCCTCATATTTAATGATAATAATAATAATGGATTGGATTTATACAGCGCTTTTCAAGGCACCCAAAGCGCTTTACAATGCCACTATTCATTCACTCTCGCATTCACACACTGGTGGAGGCAGCTACAGTTGTAGCCACAGCTGCCCTGGGGCAGACTGACAGAAGCGAGGCTGCCATATCGCGCCATCGGCCCCTCTGGCCATTTGTTTATATTAATATTGTAATAAGAAGTTTGCAGTGTCATGTGTTGTGTAACTCAGTATTAAAAATGACTCACCAAGTGATCCATTCTGGACCTATAAAAGAAGTTGCACTACTTTACTGTCAGGAAATACAGAGACAAGAGAAATAAAGTGTTCTACAGGGTCAGTATGTGTCAGATAAATTTACCTGTGAAAAGCCTAATCACGTATGAGCTAAACAGCTGCAAGACATTGTTGTTTAGTTACTCTGAAAACCAACAGAAACAAATTACCGTTTCCTCTGCTGTCACACAGCTCAGACAGTCTTCACCATCACCACTCACCACACGCTCTGCAGTAAAAAAAAACAAAACAAAACTGCGTGCATATCTAAAAAGAGGACTTCACAGAGAAACTGAATATTACTCAGAAGCAGTGAACTGTACACTCCCTGATCTGAAGTCTGATACCTGTGCAGACATCTGTTACGCAAGCCTCTTCAGTACAACTGGTCACTTCTTCAATCTCATCACCCTAAAAAAAATAAATAACAAAAAATAATCTTGGTGATTAAAATATTTGTAGTCTAATTTTACAATTCTGTAGCTTCAAATCCATTTCCTCATGCGAGTATATTTTGTAACCTCTGCTTGTTTTCCGTAGCAAATCCCAAATCAAAATCTGTGCTTTTTAACATATTTTTAAAATAGAAATTCAGAACAATGTTGAAATTATGTTTTACACTTCAAATTAGAGACTACACAATCAATATAAAAACTGCACATGGCAAAAAAATAAATACATTTTAAAAAGCTGATCTGAAGACATCACTTCAATGTGTTTTTCAATATTTACTGAGCAATACATCCTCAGCCATGCATCCCATGAACTGATTACAGATTTTGTTTGTTTTTTTGCCTTGTTGGTCGATGTATTCTGTGCACTGTCACCACAACATAATTTTTTATTTTATTTTTTAAATACATGAGCAGTTACATCTCCCTGGTGGGACAATGCATCACCACTTAAAAGGCAGTTATTGGCAGTCAGAAGACAGCGCACATACAGACACACTCCACTATCTAGTTACCTTCTCCAGCGAGGGCACAGTGCACGTGAGGGGCTCACTGGCAGCTTCGTCAGTGTCTGCGAGATCCGAACACAGACAAGCCGCAAAGAGTTTTAAATGGGGAATGATAGCTTACTTGCTTTAAAAAATAACCACATCATTGGCATATCTATAGTATATTGCCAAAAAGTATTCACTCATCTGCCTTCACCAACATATGAACTTAAGTTGCATTCCAATCTTAATCCAAAGGATTTAATATAATGTCCGGCTACCCTTTGCTTGCAGCTAAAACAGCTCTTCCATCTCTTCCACCACAAGGTTTAGAAGTGTGTTTATGTTCTAGAGTCTAGTGGCAGCATGCTTTACACCACTGCATCCAAGGACCTCTGCACCTCAGCATCTGCTGGCCCTGCTATGCGATTTTACGTGACCTTCCACTGAGCTGCAGTAGCTGAGCTGCTGTCATTTCCAATCACTTCTACTTCGTATTAATACTTAGTAGCGAGGACATTTCACAACTGCACATGTTCCACAGGTGGCATCCTAACACAGTAACACACTGGAATTCACTGAGCTCCTGAGAGCGACAAATATTTACAAATATTTGCAGTAGCAGTCTGCCTGCCTAGATACTTAATTCTATTTGCATGTGACCATGGAAGTGATTGGAACACTGAAATTCACTGATTTGGATGGGTGAGTGAATACTTTTGGCAGTATGGTGTACTGTTATTTTCATGCGAGGTTCATGCTTGCAGACTTGCATTTGAACTTAACATGTAAATATCAAATCTGGCAAAATCTCATCAAACCTGAATTTGGAATGTTGAGATGAACCAAGGACTCCTCATCGCTCACAGAGTCACTCTGAAATAGAGCAGATTAATCTTTACTCACCTGAGAGTTCCAGATGGGACTATGTCAGTGTAGTAAGAGCATTTTACCCTTAGTCATAACAGTAAATAATCAATCTGATATTTACTAATCATGACAAAAGCAGAACTGCTTAACATCGATACCAATATTACGGTATATCCTCGTCCCCAGCATACCTCAGCTTGTGTGGTAGCACATGGAACCTCTTGCTGACTCATCCCATCTCCGGCCTCACTTTCCGGTTCATTGGGAGCACCTTTGTGGACAATTGCACCCATTTATACCCCATATCATCAGCCTGAGACATTTCTCAATACGAGTACTTGTGAGTACTTGTGTTCTTTTGAAACATCATCAGTTGTGTTTTCTCTCATCAGTAAAACCATGACAAACTTTCACACCTTATACTAAACTGAATCAATTTCAGATTTAGTCTTCTATAGTCTTATGAAATGTAGTCAACTAAAACTAGACTAAAACTAAAAGCATTTAGATCCTTAAATTATGTCTAAAACTTTAAATTTAGTCTTTTGAAACATTAACTTAAACTAAATCAACGCTGTAACTGTGGCCGTCAGCTGGCCAAACTACAGAAAGTAACCCCGTTGTTTTTTCATTCCCTTTCACTTTAAGCCTTTCAAAATGAAAAACCACCGTATCAAGAGTTGGATGACAAAATAAGAAGCACTCACTGCACAACTGCTCCTCAGGAGGCACAAGGGAGGGCAGCACTAGTTCAGTGGGAATCTGAAGAAAAGAACAAAGTAAACAAAATTATGTCCTTGTCAATGTTCTAATAGTTTAATCCAATCAAATGTCTTGTGCTGTCATTTCTTGTACCTGTTTTGACACTTCAGTTCCTAGATCAGTACTTTCCATGAGACTAACCGCGTTCCTCGGAACCTTGAGAAAATGGAAGATACCAATATGTACGTATGTGATCAACAATTTTAAATTACAGAATGACGCTTTAAAGTAGGGCTGTGCGATATGACCAAATTCTCATATCCTGATATGACATTTCTCATCCCGATAATGATATGTATCACAATATAGTGCATTTTCTGTAAATTCCATGAATCTTGGGCAACTCGACTTGTGTGAAGTGTTTTCATGCATGAAACTATACATTTTTAGTTACAAGTTGTAACGGACGCCATTTTCTTTGTGAGTATTTATTACATGGCGTGGTGCGGGGAAAAGCCTGTTCTAATGTTTGAGGTGTATTTTGAGCACCTGGCGTCCATAAACTCTCTCCGTACTCTTTCACGTGATTCGTGCGTAGATGGTAGAAGAGGTTTGTCGTGTTTGAGTCTGAAGTGGGGACCGGTTTGCAGCATAATTTGCATCGTACAGTTTTCTGGTCCGCGTCAGACTTTTCCTAACCAAACCATGTCCATGCTACAGAGGTAGCCCCTCGTTTAGAAATAAGGTCCTCGATTTGTTTTGACTGGTCCTTCTGTTTGGAGCTAACTGGTTCTGCCTCATCATCAACGGCCATGCTGGTATTCTCTGTGCCTGCATGGTGGCCATCCAAACGATGAAAAAAATATTGCCGTAAACGGTTTATTTTGCGACACCATGAAACAAACGATAGTGTATAATATGAAATTAGATGTTTTAATTTTATCATCCGATATATTTCATCATATCGCACAGTCCTACTTTTAAGGCTTTTAAAAAGATCATCAGTTTATTTCGACATAATGAAGTTTAAATCTACCAATTTCACAGTTGTCCTACGGTTCAGGGAAGTACCACTTCCTACAGAAGCTGTTATTCCATCTTGGTTTTTGGCTAGATCTGGAAATAGAAAAAGGAAAATGCAACACATATGAAATCATTAACTTGCATAATAACTGACAACATGTGAGACTCAACTCTGAGTCCATCAGACTCCAGCAAGCAAATGTAATATTATTACACAGGTATTTTTCCAGAATGACATGGCATTCATTATGATTTGAGCAGATTTGAACTCAACCATATTGTGTGCCAACAAGGAGAAAAACATTTTTAAAAAGAGAAATTAAGCTCTTTCTTACCAGAAACATTCATGATGTCAGAGCTGTAGGAAACTGCGTTCATCTCTTCAAGTAGAGATTCCTTGTCAGTGTTTGCAGTTCTCTCTAGGTCATCTGTTGTCTCTAAAAGGTTCTCATCCACTGGAGAACTTGAGACGTTGGGCCCAAGAGGGTCCATTACCAAGGCTTGCTCCTCTTCAGGTTCTTTGTTAGTGTCCTCCATGTTAAAGTTCATAGTCAAAACATTTTGGTCTTTGTCATCTTGGTTATCAAGTGGCGACAATATACTTTCATCTATACCACTATCACCAGGAAATCTGTCCTTGATCAATATTGCAGAGGCTTGGACTTCGGTCTTCTCTGTGGAAACACTTTCTTCTTGGATCCCAAAAAACTCAAGATGAACTGAATCTTTAGAGGACTTTGGAGTACTTAATTTTTGTACCTCATCTCCTGTGCAAGGCTCAAACTGATCAGTGCTGAGCTCGTCACTGTTGTCTTTCTCAAAGTGGATATGAGATTTGTCTGCTTCTTCGGTTTTGGGATTCTCTACTTGATCGTCAGGTACCACAGACTCATTTACAGATGAGTCAGTCGGCACTGATGCTTCATCTGAACCAGGCGGTTCATCTGCTTTGGCTTTATTTTCGGTTATGAAGCTCTTCCACCAGGTTTTCATCAACTCGTTTATCACCTGACCTTCGCATTCCACCTGCACAAAGATTGTTCCTGTAGCTCTTGCTAGTTTTGTGACAGTCAACTGCAACAGTTTGACATCTATGAGTGCAGACAATTCAACCTTTGCTCCACTTTCCCAATATCCACACAAAACATCAAAGCCTTCAAGCTCGCACAAAAATGCCTGTGGTGGAATCTTCAACAAGCAAGGTGGCATTTCTCTCACATCTGTTATGCTGACTCTAGCCTTGTTTCCATAGTCCAAAAAGAAAACAGAGAGCTCACCCTCATTTTTGTCAATGACCTCTGCACGATACCACAACTCATCGTCTGAAAAGCGAGCAATACATAGACTTCCAGGAACAAGAGCATCTGGATCAATGTGGTTCTGACCTGCTGAATTCTCAACTTCTGAGAGACCTAATAAGATCTCATCATGTTCTTCTGAACTAGCAGACTGACACCAGAAAGTCTGATCATCATTTATGACTGTGATATAGGCTTCCAATTTCTGCCCCTCAAATAGGTCTTCCAGAAAGTTATGTGGGGAGCAGTGGCTCAGCACTGATCTCTCTGGCACTTCTCTGATATCAGATACCTGGGATGGCTCCTTCCTTTCCTTTACTTGCTCAAGTTTCTCTGAAGTGATTTCGGGATCTACAGTAGGCACTTTATACGTAACCTTCACACCATTGTCTTCAAGGTTAACTTCCCACACAGACCCAATTTTCCTGACAAACTGGCACTTGAACACTTTTTCTCCACTGCTAGAAATCTTTTCTTTGAAAGCCGACACCACATCTGGATCAACTACAACATCTTCCCCGAGACCAGCAGCATCACTCAGCATACAGTGTGTGCTGTACATTGGCAGCTGCAAGAATTTCTCGTGGAGTCTGCCCATCTTGGAAAGTGGAGTCATGGCTGTATTGCCAAAATCAACAAACTCAATGAGAGCCATTGCATCACCATGGAGTTCTCTTACAACTGCTCGGTACCATGAGGAATCATCTGCGAACTGTGCTTGAACAAGGTCATCTGGTAGCACGTCTTTGAGCCTGTTGGTTTCTGGAGTTGAATTGGGGTCATTGAGCTTTTCTACCAGGGAATATATATGATCCTCATCCCTTACACACTGCACATAGAAACTTAATGGGCTGTTGCAATGTGACACGTAGACATCTGCTACCATACCAGGTGTGATAGAATTTGAGGGCAAGTCTGAAAGTTTAGGAAGCTTTTCAGCATTACTTTCCTTTTGGGATTCTGTGCCATTTACTGTTGACTTGAGTTTCTTGGTATCTGTTGGAAGATCTGAAGATCTGACATTGCCACCAGCAGATGACTGCCTTTGCTGTGGAGGTGTGTACAACTCTAGTCGTGGACTCTTGATCCTTTGACCATTTTCATGAACTGACTTTGTTGTTTTGTTCCAAAGGTTCATTTCATTAGATTTCCTGTCATCCCTTAAAGTAAAAGGAGGTTTTGAAGCAGAGAAACTGTTTTTCTTCAGGAATTGTGTGTCATCTTCCATTTTTGTGGTCCGTTTTGTCGTCTTTTGCGAATAACTCGGTGAAGCCTCAAAAGCTCTCCGACCATGGCAAACAACCTGGCTTTCTGTGTGCATCTCAATCTGAAACTTTTTCTTGAGCTTTGAATTGATCTGAGTGTTTCCAAGATAGAGCTCAACTAGCACTTTCCCATCAGGTTCTCTGGCCACTACTAGCGCTCGGAATTTACATTCTGTTGCAGTTGTCTCAAACCAGCTGTTCACCTCACTGGAAACATTAGCAGGGACATCAGAAAGACCACACACCACTGCTTGCACAGGCACAGACATGATGTCGTTTGCCTCTCTGGGAACTGGGAGCAAGTCAGATTTATCTACTTCAATAGTGTCCCCGTAATCCACAAAATGAACCAGGAGTGCTGGCTTTGTGGCCTTGATCTGCCCTCTGTACCACTGCCCATCAGTATACCTTGCAAAGCACAGAGTTCCAAAGACTGCTGGAAGCTTTACATTCTCAAGGTGACGACAAAAACTGCTCACTTTCATCTTGAGGTCATTTACCACATCAGCATTCTTTTCAAGCTGGCAGTAGAACTGATTGACATTGTTCACACATGTCACTGTGACCTCTTCGTCCATCCCAGTTTTGACACTGTGTGTTGAGTAGTAGTATGTATCCAGACGAAAACATTGTCCCATAGCTTTTTTGGGAGGTGTACCTTTCATGACATTTACCATACTAGTGCAAATACTCTCAAATGGAGTTTCTAGATCCACAATGTTGGAAACAATCTTCTGCTCACTACACATGACAGCATATATGGTGCATTTCAGAATCACAAAGTTGGAAGCAGCCGAGTCCACAAAGTTTTTAAACCTTTCTACTGCCTCTTCGCTCCACTCAGTTACAGCAGATGTAGGGTCAATGGGATTCAACAGACTGCATCGAAAAGCCTGACCATGCAGAGTAAGAAATTCTGGGCCGATTCTCCTCAGGTCTTGGAAGGAGACCGTCTTTGTCTGGCCATAGTCAACAAACAACACATCCACATGAGCGGTTTCATGTTTATGAATCGCAAGGGCCCTGTACCACAATCCGTTACCAGGGTGACGAGCAACACAAGCCGTTTCGACATTTGGCTGAAACTCACTGCCTGCATAGCGTGCCTGTATGTCATCCATGAGCAATTTCAAGAGTCCTGCATTATAAACTAGCTGGCACCAAAAGTCGCTTGGGCTCTCAATGAAGGACACATTGACATCAAGGACACTTCCGATAGGAAACATGTGTTCCTTAAAGGTAGCCATTCTTCCTTCTTTCTGGCTAAGGCCAACTATGTTTTGGACTTGGAGAGCCAATCCAGTGTTCTTATTCCCACATGGTGGGCTGGCAACTGGATATTGTGTGGGAGGCGTAATAGCAGGATGCATTGTGTCTTTGCACTGCCCTGGTTTGCCAGCCTTTTCAGCAAGACCAGAACTACACAACAGTGTACTGACTTGTTGTTCTCCCTCTGCTTTGGGATCTGTCAGATGGACAACATAGCCACTATCATATTTGGCCAGTACATGTACTTTTAGTTCTTTATCAGTTACTGCTTTTCTGAAAAAGGCAGAGGCACTCTGACTCCATCTCCCATCTTTAGGTCTGACACCAGCCAGAGTACATTTTAGTGCCAATCGTGGCAGCTTTTTGAACTCAGCAGGAAGTATCCTGAGGTTTCTCCTATCGACCACTTCTGTATTTCCATAATCAACAAAGAATACCTCGACCTGTGTCTCACCAACTTCAGTCACAGTTGCTCTGTAGAAATCACCATCTGCTGCTTTGACTGCACAGTAGAGTCCAACAGTTGGAATTCTAACAGATCCTTTATTCAGAGAATCTTTGTAGAGATGGTAGATAGTATCCATTACTTCATTCAACTGCTTTGTATAGTTTTGTGTTTGGATGTAAAACTCTGACGGGTTTGTTACATGCTGAACAACTGCCACATGTAAGGAGTTTAGCAGGAGAACTTCAGCAGGCACCCTCTCTGCACCTGCTTTGCCTTCTTTTTCTTCCACAACTTCTCCAGGAGTTAGCATCGTTCTTTCTTGCTGGGCTGGATGCGGTTGCCTGTGTGCTGTGTTGCGGATAGCATAATCTTCCAGTGTTTTTTCACAGTCCAGCAAACAGCCCTCTTTGGAACCAAACAAGATGTTCATGTTTGTATTGTCATCTCCATAAAGAGTGACATAGTGAACACCCTCTGAGATGCTTTGGTACTCAAATTTGGCAATCATCGTCTTGTACAGCAGGAGAGACTTGAGGTAGTCAATTTGGGTGGTTGTCCATCCTACCCCTTTGTCAATAACTCCATGGAGAGAGCAGATGTAGGTGACAACTGGCATCCTAAAAAACTCTGCAGCCAGTGACCTTACATTCTCCACTTTAACAAACTCTTTGGTTCCACTGTCAACATTCAATACTTCCACCATGTTACTGGTTGGAAATACCTGCTGTAGAATAGAGCGGTACCATTTGCCATCACTTCCTCTTGCAGAACATGGAGACCCAATCATATCTGGGCCTATAACGCAATTGGGCATTCTCCCTTCGCAGCTCTGTGTAAGTTGATCTGACAGTTTCTTCAGTTCTTGAGAGAAGACCTTTAACTGGCAAAAAATCCTCTGTGGGTTTGTCACTTCTGTTACAACGACTGTCTCTACAGTTCCTCCCTGTAGCTCTGGGTACATGAACACCTCTTGCTTGCGCAGTTGTTCAACAGGTCCCACGGACAGCCGTTTGATCTCTGGAAAAACCTCAGCTCCACTATGGGGCTGCACTGACTTTAGGACAAAGTCCTGGAAGATGTTTGGGGATAGTTTCTTAGCAAATCCCATCTCATACATTTGTTTGGATATGCAAGGTATGTGCAGGATGAATGTTCTGTTCAGGACTAGTACTTGTTGCACATGTGCTGACACACACTTCCCAGTTAGAGATTTCAGAAATTCAAGCGCCATTGGGGACCATTTGTTCTCAAGTGACAGTGGTAGCACATTAGCTAGCACACAAAACTCCACTTCAGGAGGCAGTTGGAAATGCTCCTTTTTACCCCATGCAAGCCTACTTGTGATGGCACGGCATGTTGTTCCTTTGTCAATGAGGAACACTGTGTATTTTGAGCCATTACTTGAGACTATGCGAGCCCTATACCAAATACTCTCAATCTGAACCAAGCACTGGTCACCAGGTTTTCCTTCCAGTTCTTGCAAAGAGTCCCCAGGGGACTGGATGTCTTTGGCTAGACGTTCATACTCTGCAGTCCTCTCCAGGCTAAATTTTCCCCAGAATTCCACAAGTACGCAATGGGGATGCACATGGACCTTGGATATGAGAACAGTTACATTTGATCCTCGTGTAGGGAGTCCTAAGATTGACGACATTTTGGCAGTTTCATCAAATCTAGCTACCCATGATTCGTCACCTCTCAACACCGCTGCATGAGGATCTGGATCTTATCTGGAAAACACAGGAACACACACACACATACACACACTAAATGTAACAACCAGTGGTATAAATTTGACGTTGCCTCATGTGAGTTATCACATTTACAAGATTCTTAGAAAACTTGACCTCTGACCTTGAGATTCGCCAGAGATTTGAACTTCTCCAAGATTTTTAGCAGATACATACATGGTATGAGTTTCAGAATCCTACATTGCCCCATTCTTGAGTTACTGCATTCACAAACTTGTGTCCACGGCGTGGTTATATCACCTACCCCTAATTTATGTAGTAAAGCAGCAGTTCCTACCAGTGTCCTTAAGTATATCACTTTGTCAACAGCAAAGTCCTCAATGGTCACAGATAAAGCTGCCTGTACAGGGCTCGCAAATTTTCAAAATCCCTGGTAGCCCTTCGGGCAGGGACTCTTCCGTTTTTGGTAGCCCAAAATAAATTTAAGTAGCCCGAATAAAAAAAGAGAGCAATTTTTTGATTGATGTTTGTTTCTTGTTTTGTTTCCTTTACATTATACATTAAAGTATAATATTGTAACGGAAACAAAACATTAATCAAAAAATTGTTGAAACACAAATTACAACATTGTATAAAAATTACAATCAACAACTCAAATACTTGGTTCTAATTGAACAGAAATTTCTATGAACGTGTAAGAACTGTGTAGGACATGAATCAGTCTGTGTCAGATCCTGAATTTGAAATTTCCACTGAAGTCACGGGTAAGAGGCAAGTGTAACCAAGATCTAGGCCATTTGCTTTTTGAAGTTTGCAAAGACTGCTAAATTTTGCCAGTGGTAGTTCACTCTTCGCAACATAGTACGCTGTTCTATTTGCAATTGCTGTTTGTTCTGGGAAAGATATTGCAAATTGAGCAATAATGCATTTCTTGCATTTCTCATGGGTTCTAATAGGGGCCTTTCTTAAAATGACTGGTCCCAGTAACAAAGGCGCTTGTCGACGCAGAAATTGAGGGAAAACCAACAACACACCCGGCAGAACATTATGTTATTTACACGGCTGCACATAAGTGGTCCGCATGTGCGCATTCGCTGTCAAAATAAAAGACGCGCACCAGATAAGAAGTTGCAGCGCGCGTTTGTGTCCATATAAAAGGTTGTTTTTGTCCGCTAGAGTGGGATTTTCACAGCACATTCTGCACCACACCTGTGCGTTCATCATTTGTTTGAAGCCAGCTCACCTCCTGCAACCACTTGTCCGAGAATACGCGCTTCTTTTGTGGTTCGGACTCCTTCTGACATTTCTTTGGAGGTGGAGGAACACCAAAGTAATTGCTTAAAGGAGCTTCTTCGACATCTTTAAGAGTTCTAAACAAATGTCTGTCCTCTCCAGAAAATCGTATGTACGCAAACAACTTCTTATCTTGTGCACGTTTTTTATTTTGACAGCGAATGCGCACCTGCGGACCACTTATGTGCCGCCCTGGTTATTTAGCTCGTCATATTGCAGCCACAGAAATTCTTTTGTCCATGAAACCATAAAGCTGCACTTTCTTTTTGCCTTATAGTCTGATTTGTCATAACTTTTCCGTTTTGTGGTAAGCTTTTCTTTGGCTGTCATTGCCGGTGTTGTGCCAAAGTAGGTATCCCCGACAGAATTTGTTTCCCCTGTGCTGGGAGCACGCAAGAAGTACTGATGTTTTCATTTTGTGAAAAATTAGTATCGTTACATTACCATTCAGTTTGAGGGTTACAACAGAAAATTATATATTTATTGCTCACGGGTGTCAGGTGGGATTATTTTAATAAACCATTAACATTTTGGCTGATAACTATTTTTATATTTTTATTCTCCTGTAACTTTACTATATAAAGAGCTAAATCCTCCAAAGTTTCAGGAGTAATGCGTCATAATAAGAAGTGTTTGTGAACGAAAAATCAGCAATGTGGGATACTGTTTGTGTGCGATTTACACAGGGGGAACAAATTGTGGCAGGATCAGCCTGATATTATTTGTATCCCACTATAACTTCGTTGTATAACGAGCTAACATCTCAAAAATGTCAGGAGTAGTTAGTCATTATAAGAAGTGTTTGTAAACTAAAAATCAACAATGTGGGATCCTGTTTGTCCTTGATTTGGACAGTCCAGCGTGTGCTCCCGACGCAGGGGAAACAAATTCTGTCGGGGATACCTAGTTTGGCACGACACCGGAAACTGGAGTTTGGCTGGGCTATGAATTATGGGATAAGGTGGGCCACGAAGGACACACCCGACCCATCCTTCAAATTCGGGGAAAAGGAGGACGCATTTGTCGGCTGCATTCGGAGAAGTCTACGAATTCGGACAGCCTTCGGCGCGTCGCTGTGACGTAATCGGTCTACAAATGCGGCCTGAGGAGGATGCAGCCCATGAATTGAGACGCGACTGCTCCTTACCAACCACCAAGGAACGTATGAGCTCCAATGTCAAAGAAAACCGTTAGTAATACCTGTAAAAACTCTGTGTCTAACAGTGGGGTCAAGTAACGCCTCAACCGTCTAAATAGCAGGAACTTTTTCTTCTTTTTTTTTCCACGACAAGATTTAACTTCCAAATTTTAAATATATTTTTCAATTATTTTAAATATTTTAAACGAGGCGAAAAACAGCACACAGGTTATCACAGAAATGTTTGACAGCATCTTGAAAATTAGCACAACCCCATCGTTTAGTTATTGTCTTTTCTGACAGTCCAGTCTAGTATCAGAAAACAACATTATTTCAAACCTTTCATGTTAAGAACTTATTTTAATGCTAACTAATTACCTATTATCACACGTTACTTCAATAACGCAAAAGCTAGCATCATATCAGGTACTAAGTTAATAGGCGAGGGCTCATTATGATGATTGTCCCTCAGTTTAAAAGCACACAGAATTACAGTAGCGAACCATGCAGGATTTAGTACAGAACTTACCGTTTTTACACCTGAAAATCCTGCCGAGTGTTCTGGAAGTACCGTCGACGTTAGCTCCCAGAAGACCTGCCACCGTTAGCCTAGCCAAAAAGAAAAAAAACCGCCCGTAGCCCCAGCGGCGCTAAACTTCTCCTCACCTAAACTTCGCAGATTTAACCCAGTGAGCCAAATGTTAGTCCAGGCTCGGTGTTTTTATCGTTTCGTGTAATTTGTAGAACACTTTTAAAGACTGATTTTTGTGGTAACAAAATAATCGAACTCCACAGCAACTCGACGACCGATTACCGTTAACAAGTCCAACTCCCAACCACGCGCGTGCCCAAAGTCGTTTCCCTCCTCTCTACCTCCCACCCGGAACTGTTATTCGCGCTTTTTTTTTTCTTTTCCCTTTTTTGTCCCGTGTTCATATTAGTATATGGTGCAATATAAAATGAAATAAAATTCCACAATTAGATTTATTCTATTTTTTAAAATTAATTTGTTAATGACCCATCTGTCACGTTTTTCTAAAAGTTATCTGAAAAGCATTCAGTTAAAGTAGGAACACTCACTAGAGAGGTCACATTTCTCCCATAAATAAAAATAACAATATTTAAAATACAACTTTAATGTATACTTTCTAAACTATAAAACGTACCAAGAAATGAATTTTCTATGAATTAGTTGTGACTCATATTTGTCTTGAACATGTCTTAAAGAACTCAAACTATTATATTCTCTTAGAAGAGCACTTTACTCTCAGATTACTGTTTACCTGTTTTGTTTTGTTTTTAAGTTACCAAAAGTAGAATCGGAGAAAGAGCCTAAACTATTTATTAGTTATGCTGCTGGTTTCCATCCATAGAACTGGTTTTGGTTCCGTTCCTGTAAAGGCTGTTCTTCCTTACTGTCACCAAGTTTTTGTTCATAGTGCATCAACTTATCACAGGGTTCTCTTTGTAGGCTATTGTAGGGT
This sequence comes from Neolamprologus multifasciatus, assembly GCF_963576455.1. Taxonomy (NCBI): domain Eukaryota; kingdom Metazoa; phylum Chordata; class Actinopteri; order Cichliformes; family Cichlidae; genus Neolamprologus; species Neolamprologus multifasciatus. The sequence continues at coordinate 1,112,900 of NC_140453.1, read as the reverse complement.
TTTGCCAAACAATATTTAAAAAACAGCTAAAAACTCATCTTTTCAAACTTGCCTTTGGTTGATTTCTGCTTTTATGTTTTAGCTTTTCTGTGAAGCACTTTGTGATTTTTATCTTGAAAGGTGCTATACAAATAAAATTTTACTTACTTAATATTGTTCACTTGCCAATTGTTGTTGTTAACAGGTGCAAAAATAAAACAGGTTGTACCAATGCTGTAACCAAGCACTCTGACAGTATAAGTAGTTTGGGTCAGGTTAGATATATATGAGGTGTGTGTATATAAGGAACAGACATGAGGTATTTATTAGGGGTAAGACTGGCCAAAACACACAGAGCAGAAATACACCCACTTAGTTTTAGTTTAATTTTAATGTCAATAAATATTTATTTTGAAAGTAAAATATTTGTTTTAGCAACTTTTATACATAAAAATATTAACGTATGCAGTTATTGTCTGTTTATTAATCAAAAAGACCATTTGAATCATCTTGCCAGCTGACCTGACCTTACAGTAAGAAATGTGCAGACAGCAAAATACCTTTTTGAAAACTGCACATGCTCAAGAAACTATAATGTGTAAAAACAAAATCCTGCTATTTCCTCAGAATTGATATGAGCTGGAACTTGCCATAAGAAAAATATATTTTCAAGAACTCACAATGAGAAAATAAGACAAAAATAGAGTGGTGAGAAATGCATTTTCTATGAATTAGCTGTGACTCATATTTGTCTTGAAGTAAATAAATGCCAAAAGAAAGAAAGCTTAATTATGTTCTGGTTTAAGAGCTCATGTTTTTGCAGAAGTGGGTAGAGGAGAGAGGAAAGGTTGCCTCAGAAGTTATTTCACCAGAATCCTTCCTCTACACAAACAGGACAAAAGGAAACGTGCCACTGTATGCAGATAAAGTTCAAAAGCTACTAGCAGTATGAGTACTCATATTCGGACATAGACATTTGCAGAGCTAAGCACTGGTATGATTACAGAACTCAGCATCATTAAATGTGAGCACGTGTTTTTATTTAACATCACACAGCTGCTCTCTTATCTTACAAAACCAGTGTAAGAACAGTAATAAAGGTACCACAGACCTTTAATAATGTGTTTGCAACCTGCCACACAGTTGTCTCGTGTAATAAGAAGAGCAAGGATGCTAATGTTGCATGCACCACCAGCAGAGTCATCTCAAAAGAGTAAAAGTGCTTATCTGGGAAATCAGAGTGAACACCCCCTCCCTAACCAAAGTTTTTATTATAATTATAAAAGATAAGGATATATGATAATTATGCTTTATTGCTCACAGCCATAGTATTTGTTTTTTTAGTGCTGTATTCAAAAGGTACATTTTCTTGTGATTTGAGTAGTCATCCTGCAAGGGGCAGAATATTTAAATAAGTCACGCAAATGTGACCAAGAAAGTCTGTGGCACGAAATCTAATATCTAAAAAAAATCATATCTTGCGCCTGTTGTGGCTGTGATAGTTGCTACAAGGAGTGTTGTCTTTAGAAGGGCGAGATGTCATCAGAACCAGCGCATAATGGCCACATGGATGCATGGATGCTCAAAGCTGTGAGCACAGTGTCAAAACTCTGGCTTCGTCCCAAAGCTCTTTTTTTTTTTTTTTTAGCAAACACAAAAGTAATTTTCATTTGAACATTTAATCCAACAACCAAATAAGTGTGTGCGGCTGTGCTCATGCATGAATGAGTTAGTCTGTAAGCACAGTTATAGGCCCATGTGGTTCTATCTGTTGACTGTTCTTGACTTCACTATTGGTGTAGAACCTAACGAAACTGAGACACCTCCCTTTACAAAGTTTTCTACAAGTTCCTGACACACACACACACACACGTACATATATCATTTGCAAACCCAATATAACTCGCCCCATATGCATGACTCTTAACTGATACCCATGACCTCTTAACTGTTTCTCACATCAAAGTCTGGGGTCCACTCTCCTACTGTCAGTCAAGTTCATGATCCTTCCTGAGGGAATGAGCCTAACTGTTCAATCACAATCTTTCCCTCTATAAAACATTATTGTTCCCATTACCTGTAAGTTAGTACAACTTTGTGTTCCAGTGGTCAGCTTGGTATTAAATGCAACAACTGCCTGGTAACAAGATAGTGATTTGAATCAAGTGTTGTGGAGCAGGGAAGCACCTAAAAACCTAAAACAAGAAGTCCCAGTGACTAAGTCTCAAAAACCAGTAGACAGACTGGGGGAGCGTGAGAGAGAAACACCTATCCACCTTTAAAGGTTAGGAAACTGAGACAGAGTGGTTTGGTGGAAAGCTCTGTGTTTGCGTTCAATCGGAAATCGGAAGTACGTCACCAGTCAGCTTCCGTTGCCATTTTGACGAGAAGAGCCGAGCGCCTGGTGGGACTGCGTGTTTATCGTTCGTAGGTTTAATTTGAACGAAACAACCCGTCACAATGGCTATGCAAGCAGCAAAACGCGCTAATGTAAGTGTGAGAAAGTGGGACTGTGAATTTTGTGATAAATAGAGCTTCAGAAACATTAGCTCAGTTAGCTTCAAAGCTAGCCTTAGCTTGTGTTAGCGTACGGTTAGCCGCTTAGCACGTTAGCAAAATGAAAACAACAACATTGTATCGTAACATTTCTCGTTGGTGCTTTTTATGATGTCTATCTTCAGCACACAGTTAAAGTCGTCTTCTGTTTGAGATGATTGATGCTGTTCGGGCTTTGGTCGTTAGTTTAAATATCTGAGTTATATACGTAAGGACAGGAGAGGGTTGAAGGGGCTGGTGGGTAAAATAAAAGAAGAAGCCATTAAATTTGTCTGAAAATAAAACGGTTTACCACTGATTTAACTTAACTCCGGCAAAGTTTGAGTTAAATGTCTACAAGCTACGTTTCCGCGGTAGCTTTGTGTTGAATACTCTCTGAATGCTCGTCAGTAGTCGTAACCTCAACAGTGTTTATTTATCCGAACTGTCTTATTGTTTTTTTGTGCTGCAGATCCGATTACCTCCTGAGGTGAACAGAATCCTGTATGTCAGGAATCTTCCTTATAAGATCACAGCAGAGGAAATGTATGATATCTTTGGGAAATATGGACCAATACGACAAATCAGAACGTAAGTGTTTCACTGTAGATTTTCAGAAATAGCAGTTGAAGTGCATGAAGTCATATTTTGGAGTTGGACTCCACGTTTATCTGTCTTTGTGTATCTTTGACCGATATCTTCAAATGTTATTCAAATCTCTCAATTATTTAAAGTGGACATAAAAGCACTACATCTTTCTGCTACTTTACTATACATTAGTATACAACTAGTCACAGAACTGATAACTCTGTAAAAAACAAGTACATTAAAACTTAAACGCAGTCTAAGGAGGTCACTTTTCTCCATGTTAAAAAACCAAGGACATACTGTCCACCACTGTCAGACTAAGCATTGTTAGCTAGCTCCAGGGTACCTTGGGTGAGCAGACAGAAGGGCTGGCAGAGCAGATGCCCCATAGGCTGTGGCACGCACTGTTGTATGCAAGAAAATAGTCTTTCTTTTCCCAAGCATTTCCAACCAGGTTACACCATAATGAGTTACGGCATGTGTATCAGATCTGAAACTAGCTAAGTTCCTTACTGATGCATGATCAGGAATCTTAGCATTCATTGGTGTGTTCACAATGAGAATAGACAGACCAAAAACAAAAAATGGCAGCCTCAGAGGAAGAGGTGCAAACAAATTACGCTATTTTGCTAAACAAATTGTCCTTCCTCATCTAATAGTTTTATATTATGACACATTATTTGTTCAAAGTCTTATCTAAATTTGAATTTGGTGGTAATTTTATTGAGTTAGAGCACTGACTGCAAGAAACCGCAAGCTATGACCATCACGACTGAATTTCTGAAGCATTTCCTCTAAACTTTGTATTAGCCCGGAGCTTCTAGCCAAGATGATAAGACTGGATTCAGAGATAAACAGTTCAAAGTGGGGTAGATGGTACATAAAAATCAATCTTCTAGCAAATGACATAATGACATTATGTGGAGGACTGCTATGAGAATGGATCCCTGATGTCCTTGACATGAGGAAGAAGAATCTGTCCGGTACATTTTGGCATAACCTTTCCAACATTATGTCAAAACCTTTAGTTACCCTCTCCATTAGATCCTCAAATATGTTTATTAAGAAACTTTACAAATGTTGTAACAAAAACAAAACCACTCTGCATAGAATCATATACAAAGGTTGTTAGAATATATAAACTTATAGTTATCAGAGTCAAGCATTGACTTTTTGCTTCTCTTGTTTTTGCTGCTTCTTCAACTTGAAAATCTTACAAAAAGACAAAGAAATACTTCTTTCATATTATCTCATTGAGTGCATCACTTCAAAGTTGAAGTGAGAAAAAGCAAAGCCAAAATGTAACATGGAGATTTTTCCCCCCTCATTGTGGACAGTATCCGGATGGATAACTAGCTGAAAACTAATGCTTTAAATGGTAAATGGTCTGTATTTGTAGAGCGCTTTACTGATCCCTATGAACCCCAAAGCGCTTTACACATTCAGTCATCCACCCATTCACACACTGGTGAAGCTACATTGTAGCCACAGCTGCCCTGGGGCGCACTGACAGAGGCTTTAAACACCTATTTGATAGTTGACATGACAGTTTTTTAAAAGTAGGGCTCCATGTTTTAAATTAGTCTTAATAAATGTTGTTTTAGGTGTTTGTACTGGGTGAAGTTCGCTCGAGGTTTGAATTTGATCAACAAATGTCGCTAACAAAGCCACTATCCCCAATCAGGGGATAAACGGGTGAGATATTTAGCAAATGTAGCACGCTTTCTTAAAGTTGAGTTTTCAGCATGCAGGCAGTGGGCAAATTTAAGCGAATGTTCCTGGATCTGATGACAGTTCCAGTAAAATCTCCACAAAAAGTCAAAAACAGTGTAAATCCAAAGCTAGCCGGACCATAACCTCAAACAAGTAAATAATGGCTAAAATCACCGTGTTTTTAAGTTCACTCAGCCTAAAGTTAGTGACGATGAGGTTGTTCCACTGCTGATGAGAAGAAAGATGGTCCTGACCAGAGCTCTGACTCTGCCAGCGTTCGTCAAGAACATAAAATCCAACAGACCTGTGTGGACTCTTATTTGCCTTTATGCAGACTCGTCCATGTGATTGTTCAGTGCAATGACACCAGCTGCACATGCACAGTCCCAGAACTATAAGGTTACTATACTGGCATGTCCCAAAGGTCGTGTAATCCCTGCATTGCAGCGAGAGAGCTCCTGGATGTCCTGGCCAGTAAAGTAATCATTTTTTAAAAAGTCCACTTTATTCAGCTCAGAGGAGGTCAAACATTTAATTTAAAAAACACCCCGTTGTCATGTGTATACAATAATAACACAGGAAATAAGAGAGGGCTAAGAAAACAGGAAAATGCCCCACTGTCACCCATCAGGTGTAGGTCTGGTAATGATTTCCTGTGTCTGATGTTTTTCGTAGAGGGAACACGCCTGAAACAAGAGGAACCGCTTATGTCGTATATGAAGACATCTTTGATGCCAAGAACGCCTGTGACCACCTGTCAGGCTTCAATGTCTGCAATCGTTACCTCGTGGTCCTCTACTACAATGCAAACAGAGTACGTATGAGCATCACATCACTGCGGGCACAAAGGTCTTTTGGACCAGATGGTTCTTGGAGGTCCCTGAAAGGAACTCTGTTCCTCCAAGCTACATAGATAGCTTCAAGGCTTCTCAATGTTTGCGTTTGAGCTGACAGTATAACTGCTAACATGACCTAACAGCCAGCTGGTGAATGACACAGCAAAACATCCAATATGATGGTGATGAGAGCTGTGTCATTGCTTTCCTGATGATAGCAGAGCTAGAGTCTTTGGCCAGCACGAGAGGAACGGGGTAGCTGTAGCACCACCCCCCTCCGTCACTTAAATGTTGAGGCTGTAAATACAGCCAGTATGGCTTTTTTTAAAACTTTGTTGTAATCCTTTGTTTTCAGTCTTCACTTTTTAGTGTTTAGATGCCAAAGGCAGAAAATCAGGTGTAATTGTGCTTTAATGAATCAGCATTTTGTTGTATTTCCTCAGTTACTTCTAAACATGTATAAAGACTTAAAGTTCCCCAAACTATCCCTGCAGTGCAGACACACAGATGAGGACAAAGTGCTCTCACAGAACAGGGCTTAGTCTGTATTTTAATAATAAATAATATATAGTTTTACATTTCTATCAAATATGAACAGAATATTCATGTACTTTTTTAAAATCAACTCTTTTCGCAGGCTTTCCAGAAAATGGACACAAAAAAGAAAGAAGAACAGCTGAAGTTGCTAAAAGAGAAATACGGCATCAACACGGACCCTCCAAAGTAGTCTTCATAAAGCATTTATTTTCAGTTCTAGATGTGACATGTTGCTCTGTTTGGACTGGTTTGTTCTAGTACAGTTGTTGATTATACATCCTTATTTTGTTTTCTGATTTTCAGGATCAAATCTGTATGAACCTGGTTACACCGTCAGTATTTGAGTTCAGACCAGGCAAAATCTGCTTGTCAGTTTAACTTTTTTGTTGTGTTCCTGTCAAAGTGATTGACAAGCGAGACTTTAGCAGGAGACACGTCCTAGTTTTCACCCAGGGCAACATGTTAAAGTCTGCTAGAGCACATTGCTTTTCTCTCCATACTTTTAATTTAAAGCTGACCATGGGATTTTCATTTCTATAAAATAAATCTTTTTTTCTAAAAGCTGCCATCTCCTTGTGTTTTTAACATACTGTAGATGTAATTTAGTGGAAATGCTGTCCTCTGCGTGAACCCTTTTAGATCAATACACTGTGCATTTTCCACATTTGCACAAGGGTTAGGGGGTCGGCCGATTCTTAGTTTGCCTCAGGTTTTAAATGGCTTGTGATGCAGTCGCTGGGGTTTCAGTGGGATGAGTGGAGATGAGAGCCGCATGTGACCTCTGTGCAGTCAGTGGTGTGCAGAGTCATGGGTAAACACCACAGGCTTTCTCAGTCACTTCCTCTGAACAGTGTTTGCATTCCAGAGTATTACCAGGGAAACGCAGGATTTCCAGAGGAAGAAAAGACGATCACAATTTTAATATTAACATTAAATCGTTCCTTAATAGTGACACCTAGTGGTTGTACAAGGACATTTCAGATGATTTTATTAGCTGCGTCATTACAAGGTTTTCTATGCCTCTTTTAGTAAATTAGGGCATTGTTTTTATGTATACCAGTAAATCTAAAATAAGGACCCACATTTGAGTTTTACATCAAGTACCTGTTAGAGCTGACAGTAGATGTGTGGCTGAAGATCACAGCAAGGAGTGCAAACCCAACAGTACTTGTTGTTTATTGATTGACAGTAGGACGCACTGTAATTATCTAATAACTATCAGCTCAACACTTACAGGGACAGGATTAATCGCTTTTCCTTAATTATGCTTAACTGGACTGTTAAGTACAGTTAACAAGACTAAACACATCACTTCTGACATTCAGTGAATTGATAACATCTTGTTTTATTGCCGTGGTTCTTTAGAAGCGACGATCCCGGTCTCGGAGGACTCACAATGTAAAGTGGGATCTTTAATCCAGGTTTTGTACACTTTATATATTTCCTTTGTAAAAGCGTGGACGGAAGGGGCGTGTCCCCACCAAAAATTTGATCTCTGTGAGTAAAGAAAAACAACCCGATAGTAAGAAAAAACGATCTGTCAGCGTCTCGTTCACCCAGCGGAGCAGAAAGAGTTAAATTACGTCCTCTACCGGAGTCCTACGTCATGTGACAAATATGGCCAATGTGATTGGCTGAGCCTTTCAGGGAGCTCTGTTTAGTTTTCAGCAGCGGCAAACCTGCTGCGAGGAGGAGAGGAGGACGGCAGCAAAGAGGAAGAACCTGGATATAAGAAAGTATTTTTCAAAGAAACCTGTAAGTCACTTAAAGTCAAGTTCACTCATAAAATGTGTCACAATAACGTTACAGGCTATGCTAGGCTTTGGCCCACATCAGGCTAAAACTGTAACCATGAATAACGTGTTTTATAAACTAACTGCACAACAGCAGCACTTTTAGTTCTCTCAGTCTCAGAGCAGCATTTCTAATTTAGATTGAATCTGTCAGAGAAAACAGCCTCGAGCAGCCAGGATATTAGTTTACAGAGGCTGTTAAAATTATACGTCTAATGTTAAATGTTGGTGACACAATAATTTCATCCTAATGGCACTGACATATTCATAGGGTTAATTTTTGAGACAAAATAATATGAGCTAGTCATGATTTTGCAAATATTCCACCTTGTAGTGCAGTTTGCACAAATTGTTTTAAAAATGCACTCACCCTACAAACATTACTGATGAGTCAAGATCTGCACAAACTGACAGAAACGCTGAAGCAGCTCCACATTTTATTCTTATTGTCATGTTTGTCCTGTTTGTCAGGTGACAGAAGAACCAACACAAAGCTCAGAGAGTAATGATGACACAAGATCACAGGTGAAACTGGATGATGACTTGTTGGTTTGTGACTGTATTCATGTTTAGAATAAAAGATCCCAGCTCACTGATCTGATCGGGGCAGTAGTGCCTAAAATGTTGCATAATTTTGCTGAGAGATCTTTTACTTTATGGTCATCTGAGATGGACATAAACCAGCAGGTCATTCAGTGTTCCCTTAGTGCTAATGTATCTGAGATGTTGGTGTACTATAACTGAAGTAATGTTAAGTCCTTAAAGTCATATTCTTTTATTGTCATGACTGCATTTGAAGCTGTTTTTATGTTTGTATGATACCTGATTTATATGGATTATGGCTGAAGTAAACTAAAGCCTAAAATACTTAATAGTAATTTAACATTATATAATTCACATATAAAACTATGAATTGTAATTTTAAATGGTTTAAAACAGAAACTTTGATTATTGCACCTGATCACATGCTCTCAGAAATTAGGCAGCATATCAGTTATTTAGATTTGACAGTTCGATGTCTCGTGAGAAACACTCTAACCAACTTGTCCGGAAATGTTTTTATCATCTAAGAAACATTTCTAAACTCAGACTGGTGTCAAAGGCAGAACTTGAGATGATTCCTGCTTTTATCTCTTCTCGTTTGGATTATTGTAACGGTCTTTTTACTTGTCTCAACAAATCAGCTCTGGATCGCCTTCAGTCTGTACAGAATGCAGCGGCGAGACTTTTAACTGGCACAAACAAGAGGTCACACATTACTCCAGTTTTGGCTTCTCTTCATTGGTTGCCTGTAAATTTTAGGGTTCATTTTAAAATTTTAGTTGTAACTTTTAGAGCTCTGCACGGTGAAGCTCCCCAGTATATCTCTGACCTGTTGAAACCTCATGCTTAGGTCTTCAGCACTTAGGTCTTCAGGTCAGAGGTCACTGGTGGTCCCACGTACCAGGTTTAAAACACGTGGGGATCGGGCTTTTCACCGAGGCTGTGGGACTCTCTGCCGTTATCTTTACGCTGTCTAGACTCTACTGACTCCTTTAAAAAGCAGCTGAAGACATTTTTATACAAACGGGCTTTTAATTAATTTTAACTTGTATGTCTGATCTTATTGTGAAGCACTTTGTGATTTTTATCTGTGAAATGTGCTATATAAATAAATTTTACTTACTTACTTACTTAAAAGCAGGTAGAATAGCATATGTAGGCAAGTATGTTTCTCCTTTTTTATCAAGAAGCAAAGACAAAAAGGACAAAAAAAGAAACAGGGCAGGTTCAGTGGTTGGATCATCGTCCCCACCAACGCCAAAACCAAATCTACGTGTAAAAGTATAGAATGGAAGTTGAAATGTAGTGAAACAGGAAATAATTGGGATTGAATTGGAGATAATTAATGTTGGCTAAAACCTACCAACCTACCTTGAGTGTAGCTGTGAGTAAATGTACTTGATTTTACACATTTGTGTTCAATGGAGCGTTTTCACAAGACTCTTTATTTTTGTGTAGTTTATTAATGTCACCATAAGCGTAAGCGAATACGCTCACACAAAGACGTGTTTTATTATTTGTTTGTAGGGTTTTTTCTTGTTGACGACCTTCCAGCTGTTACTGCTGAACATCTGCCTACGAACAGAAAACTTGATCCATGTGGCCAGTTTGGTTAAGCCAACAGATGTGTATCCCAGTGTGTAGGACCCACATATACACTGTGATAAATGAACATTTTGAGTACACGGCCGTGTTTCTTGGGCCAAGAGTCCTGAGTGCTGTTTAAAACTCTCAGTTAGCACCAAGTGACTGCAGAGACTGAATAACCACATCAGTGTTCTTTTTAAATTACTGGTTGTATGAAAAGTGCTGAAATATCTTATTTATTAGTTGTTATTTCTACAGTATTGATTTAGTATCAATAAAGATTTAATCAGATGTGTGTTTAGTTTGGCTTAATATGTAAACCCTTAATGATGGTGTGACTTGAGGGGTCGAATAGCAGCGCGATATAAAGGCTGCCTACTAACGACATTGTTTTGTTGTTTTGTCTGCTCGGTGTTCATTGCTCCTCACTGTCTTCCTTCCCATAGAAACAGTAAGAAAGTATGATGTGTTTTATAGGACTGTGAAAATGTTCTCTGTCATCGCGGCTGCACGACGTGTAATTCATCTGAAATAAGTAGAATAATGGAAAAAGAGAACGAGTAACCAAAGAGGAGATAGTAGAAGTATTAGTTAAACTATTGAAAGTGTTTGATGAAAATAAAGTTTAGACAAAGTTTAATAACAATCACTGAGAAAAGCTTTAAGAGAAACATGTTTTTTGCAGATTGGTGAACCTCTGCCGACACTTCTGAGAAACGCTGCCTGCGTCAGTCATGTGACTACGTTCATTATTTACAAAATGTTATATTTTTCAGTTCCACTTAAGAGCTAATATTTTAAATGAAAGAGTAAAATGTCTCAGTTTAAACCTTTGGTATGTTTTCTATGTTCCACTGAGAATAAAACATCTTAGCATTTTGTTTTTGAAATTGTGTTTGTAATAATTATTACTTTAAGGTAACTGAGAAATAAATGTATTAGCCAGAAGAACAGCTAATGCTAACATGTGTCCAATCGTATCAGTGACACCTTTTTGTGTCGCTAGCTCTTAAACAACGACATCAGCAACTCCTACCAGGTAACTATGAGGGGCCACACAGACCGAAGGTTGGGGACCACGAGTGACCTTCAAGTAACAGAGCAGACAACAGCCCATTGAATTCCTTTTATTAGATTAAACCACAACACAGGGAGTAGTGCAGCCATGTCGTCAGGGACACAATACATGCTACAAAAGAATCCTCGTACACGGTTGCCAATGCTTACATTTGGTATCTTGATAGCAGTAAGAATAATAACAGAGTTGTAATTAGAAACATTATCTGGCCAAAGATGTTCATGTAAAGAAGTTCAGATTAGAAACTCGACAGGGGGACAAGTCACACTGCTGTAAGATGACGATGGACTGCTATGATATATCGTTATTGCAGTGCTGTGTATATTATGACGTCACGTCTCCTTTATCCTCCGCTAGCTCGTAAAATACCGGTAGTTTTACGCAGGCTGGAAAACGTCAGAGCAGGGCAAACGGGTGATTTCCAAAGCATTCTGCGCTTCACTGAACTTCTCTACACTTGGTTTGCATCAGTACAATTTGTGAGAGAAAAGGAGTAAAAAAGTACAAAAAGTCTGACTGACTGGTTAGAGAGAAAGACTTTGAGGGGTTGAGGAGGGGGGCAAAAATCGTCCGATCTGCTAAACACGCGGCTTTACGGGAAGGGCCGTCCTCTGGTAGTAATGAAACGTCATTCACTGCTCCTTTTGCTGCTTTAGCACTCATTTACTTCCACTGAAAAAGACAAACAAGACACTCCAACAGCCTAAGAAACAAACAAGAAAAAACCTCTGAATCCATCGTGATGATATGCAACCCGTGGGCGAACTTGAACGAAGCGGACGCGATGGTAACGTAGAACGATCTAACTGCTGAAGTGTTTTAGCTCCAGCGCTTCCACTTCAAAAATCCTCCACGTTCAACACCTGTTAGTTCGTATGATGACTGGATTGTTGTGTTTCAGTGCACGTGGAGCAGGGGTTTAGTTCTTAGTAACATGTACCACACCTAATCTACAAGGAAACATGCTCCCACACTTAAAGCAGTCAAAAGAAAACGTCTCGACAAATCACAAAAAAACTACATCCCATTCGACGGACTGACTGCGGTCAACTATTTCCTTCCTAGTCAGTAAGAATTATCTCTCCCGGTTCTCCCACCACCAAAGTCATTGCGCTGCTCCGATAAGGCTTCCTGTCTTCGATCATAGGATGCAAAAGGAGGAGCTTTTTTTTTAAGGCAGAACCTAAAGGCATGCAAATTAACTACATTTACAGTATTTACCGACAGCACGAGCATGTTTTCGGAAGGAAAAGTTGGACAAAATCCATCTCTTCTAGAGCTATTGGTACTTGAGACGATGGATAGAGTGTCTTATTGGAGGCAGATACATTATCATAGGAATTTGGTTCGGTTGACGTTACTCGGTATAATGAAACACACACAGCTAGCGCCAGTAAACTCGGAACAATAAATAGAGTAGCGGCAAATTCAACGTAGCACATCGCTGATGCGCAAGCTCCAGTGGAATGAACCTGTATGGAAAATACTTTGCACACTTCACATTTTGGCAGTTGATCTTTAAATAATTTAAATATATATTCATATTTATAGATCTATATATATATATATATATATATTAATTGTGCGAGGTGTTTATATGTAGTGAGAGTTGTGTGTGTGTGTGTGTTTGTACTGTGAGTGCGCACCCGTACCGTTGGCACCTGCACACTGGTTGTATGTTGTGTGTAGATCTTTTATAGCAAATAACATTCTCATGCACACGAGTGTTTCAAACACAAGAAGCAGATCCATTGAAAGGTAGTCCAAGCATATATAGAGATTTTTTTTTCAGTGGAAATAGCTGCAAACTGAATGGAACATGAAATTCTTTCTGTGCAGTCCGTGGCGGCTGGTGGAGCGCTCCGCTTGCCCTCCGGCCTATTTCTGGAGGTCACACTGCAGCAGTAATACGATGGACGGGTCGCTCTTGGCCGCCTCTTTGAACTCCTCCAGCGAGATCTGATCGTCGTTGTTCTTATCCATCTTGGAGAAGATCTTGTCCACCCTCTGCTCGGGCGTCAGGCCGTCCTCGTTCATCTTCATCATGATCACCGTGCCCACCATCTTGTAGATGGCCTGCAGGGGGAGGAAGAGGGCAGAAGACCTTTAGAGCACGCTGCAAAGTTTCCTTCAGCTGCCAGTCTCTAAATCTGTACTCTAAATATATGTTCCTGTCTATTTATTCCTGAGGAGGCTGTAAAACGTTGTGAAACTAGCACTTGTGTTAGCTGCTGTTAGCTGCTGTTAGCTTGTTAGATACTATTAGCTGCTGTTAGCTGCTGTTAGCCTGTTAGATACTATTAGATACTATTAGCTGCTGTTAGCCTGTTAGATACTATTAGATACTATTAGCTGCTGTTAGCTGCTGTTAGCCAGTTAGATACTATTAGATACTATTAACTGCTGTTAGCCTGTTAGATACTATTAGATACTATTAGCTGCTGTTAGCTGCTGTTAGCCTGTTAGATACTATTAGCTGCTGTTAGCTGCTGTTAGATACTATTAGATACTATTAGCTGCTGTTAGCAGATGCTAGCACACGTTAAAGATGCTTTACATTGTTGAGCTCGGACACACATAATCATTCTCACACAATATGAAAGTGAGATTTTTGGGATAGTTGAGCCTGGTACTGGCTGGCATAATATTAGCTTATATTAGCTGGCTTGTTGTCAGCTGTCTGGAGATGTGAGGGCTGCAAGTCTGAACTGCTGACAATAAGTAATTGCGACAATATTGGGAATAAATGAACAGTTTTGTGTGTTAGAGGCGAGGCTTGAGGTGAGGAGGAAGAGGATGACGTGGAAATGAGGAAGGAGGGAGACTGTGAAAGATGTACATGTTCAACTGTTGCACATTTATAGTTTGAAAGAGCTATTTGTGATCTTAAAATTTAAAGCAACTTCTATCATAAGTGTACCACACATGTGGCGGCTCTCTAGCCACAGTCCAACACCTCTATTTAAGATTTACAACATGGCAAGTTCCCCAAACTGTGTCTGCTCCTACGTATTCTCTGTGGATTAATTATGAGTTTATGAAAATACAGAATTAATCACTAATCGATGTATATTTACAATATTCTTATTTTTCTATAAATACCCTCAATAAATTACTTACTGTACCTTTACGTGGAATTTAAGCTTCTGAGTTCGATCTACGTGATAAAAATACTGTAATCACAAACTCTACACCATAGGTGTCAAACTCTGGCCCGCAGGCCAAATTTGGCCCGCAGCCTAATTACATTTGGCCCGCGAAGCCATACCAATTACTATTACTCTAATTACTATTAGAGCTGGCCTACTGGTATTATACAGCTAATACATATATTGTTTAGTATTAAGCTTTGCTTGTTCCATATTCAGCTTTTCAGCAAAACTTCCATAAGAAAAGATTCATTCTTATATCTGGAGGAAGATTTTTTTTTTCAATAAATATTAATGTTAGCCTGCGACTTTGTTCCAGTTTTGAATTTTGGCCCACTGTGTTTGACACCCCTGCTCTACACAGTAGCTTATTGTGTCGTCTGACAACAACAACTATGACAAACATGCTCTTTACTGTTGTTTCCTACTAAGCATTTCCAGTAACGTCTTCAAAGAGAGAAACTCCACTGCAGTTATAGCCAGTCTGCTGCAGAGCCTTCACGTGTGCTTTAGCTAAACCTATCAAGGATGCTGAAGTATGAAGCTGCTTAAAAGTGGAGACTTTGATAGTAACGTTTGCTGTAATGTCGATTAGGAGGTTCTATTTGTTGGTATAATTGGATATGCTGATCAAATAAAACAAGGACAACACAATATCTGCAACCTGCGCCGACTACAGATGTTGTTAGTGTTGTTCACCTGCACGACTGACAGGGTGAAATACAAATCTGTGCAAGTTTCCTCTGAAAAACCTGAACACTGTCTCTCTTCTATTGCTGCTGACACAAAGCTTTTTAATTATGTCTTTTCTAGTCAGAGAGACATTAAATTCTACATGTTTCAGATCGCCTGCAGGGGGAGAACGAACACTGCATATTTTCCTTCAGCTGTCACATTCGAATGTCTTCGGGTGTCTTCGGATGTGACGTTACCGTTCAGAACAACAACGGTGAACAACTTCACTGTGGATGTTGTTACTAATGTTTGCCTGCATGAAACAGTGGGAAATGCCTTTGGGAAGCATGAAAATGAACTGAATGCTGAATATGAAGAGGCATCAATTCCATGTTTCTCCAAATGGCATATTATTGATCCTTACACAAGGATCAGGAAAGAATGATAAAATAATGGATGCCTCAATGCAAACAGGTCGAGCAGGAGTGGCCTGAATTACAGACGAGGACGTTTGTCTTTAGCTGCAAACTGTTTGAATAACCTCAGCGCTCAGTAACCAAAGTACAAAAATAGTTGTCCTGGTGACTCAGCAAGTTACAAAGCTAGTATAAGGCTGTCCAAGTAAAAATAATCAAACCCCTTTAACGGCTTCAGAAAGTTTCGAACCACATTATACCTCGATGATCTCCAGCATCTCCACCCGTGTGATTTTGCCGTCTCCATCCAGGTCGTACATGTTGAAAGCCCAGTTAAGCTTCTGCTCGAAACTGCCCCGTGATGTGATGGACAGCGCGCAGATGAACTCTCTGAAGTCGATTGTGCCATCGCCGTTCTTGTCGAAGGTCCTGAAGGCGTGCTGGGCAAACTTGGACGCATCGCCATAAGGGAAGAACTACAAAGAGAAAGAAAAGGGTGGGTAAGTACTTGCGTATGTTTCTATGATTTATTTATGATTTAGTCATTTGAAGTCATCGGGCACAAGAGCCTTTAGATAATGTTTCAGAAACAACCTCTAGTGTTTTTCACACGAGTGGCCAAATAATGTACAAACATGACGTCTCCTGAGAAAGCAAAGCATTTGCAATCAGTAAACGCTGATTATCTTGGGTGGCTAAATGAACTTCGATTTCCTATTGCAACTCAGTGTTTTGTAGGCTTTGTTCTCATTAGATTCACCAAGGACAGTAATTGTTCCAGGTTGTCTGTTTGGCAGCAGGATTACTCAAAGCTGTGGACAAATGTGCAGAAAGATTTAGCAGAAGTGTGGCTGAACGTCTGAAGCTAATCTGAGATGGATGAACTGAACTAACAAAAGACTCGATATCCTTGTGGATCCAGCCTTGGTCGAGGTTTTCAGTCTCACGTGGCTGTTGCTGTGTATTCATGTGCAACTATCCATACTGTAAAGATGTCCTGGATCGCTGTCGCTTCCAAACGCCCAGAGCCTGCAGTCTAGGGCTGCTCGATTATGGCAAAAATGATCATCACGATTATTTTCACTGATATCTCGATTATTTGACGATATTTATTTAACAATAACAATGTGTTGAATAATGACTTTAAAGATTGTCAAAAATAATATAAAATAGTGCAAATACTGATAACAGTGCAAATGTTTGCAATATAAGAAAGAAATGAAAAATGTAAACATCTATGTTTAGTGAAGTTTGCAGTGTTGCTCTGTGGTGCAGCTACGACACTGTAGCAAAGTTTACACACTGTGTCTACTTGATCCACGTCTGACTCATGAACCCATAATGTTTCCACACCACTCAAGTTTTTTTTACCTCTTTTCAACCAACAGCATCACTCTCCTCTCCAAATAACTTCTGCTTAGCTTTCCGAGCTTCCCTCGGGTCCTCTTAATCAGCGGTCCCCAACCCCCGGGCCTCGGACCGGTACCGGTCCGTGAGTCGTTTGGTACCGGGCCGCGAGAGTTGAGGCTCAGGTGTGAAATGTATAGTTTTCAGGGTTTTTATCGGTTTTCAGCGTTATTTTGTTATCGTTTTTATCGTTTACTCGGTTTTCCTGGGTCTTTTCACGTGTGTTATCAATAAATCTTCTTTTTTTCGGTACCAGTACTAGTTTTATTTTGTTGTATTTATCCGCGACACCTTAAAGGCCGGTCCATGAAAATATTGTCGGGCATAAACCGGTCCGTGGCGCAACAAAGGTTGGAGACCGCTGCTCTTAATTGTTGTGACACGTGTTCGAAACGCAGAGAGGTGCGCTCGATTTGCCACACAGAGCAGCGCGAGAGTAAAGCACGAGGGAGGGGCTAATAATCGGCTCAGTCATTTTTAATGATCGTTGAAAGCCCAGATCGTAATCGAGATTAAAATTCGATTAATTGAGCAGCACTAGTGCAGTCTTTTCTTCAATTCTAGTTCCAAAACAGGCAACTCCGGTTCACCGTGTTCATGAGTCCCTGAAGGTGACCCCAGGCTTTCCCATGAGTAATGAATCAGGATCTCTGACACAAGTCGCAGCGAGAACTACTGTACACTTTAGCTCCGAGAGATATTCACACGGCTGTTTTATCCTGACACGTGTGACTTTAATGCGGTTCCAAGTTACATGACCTTTCCCCTCACAGCTTTGTGTCGCCGGACTTCCCCGCTGATGCTGATCTGATGTCTGATACATGTGCATCTGTTGGCTGTTGCTAACGTGAGGGTGATGATATTCACCTGCAAGCGTGGTAGAGCCCATACTTTTGTCATTTCATCAAACCTAATTAAATCAATGTTTTGTAATTACTTTAGTGATTAACTTACTTTAATTTAGCACTTTAGCCTGATTGCCAGTGAAAAATGCTGATAATTATCATCATCAGCCTTTTCAGCAGGACCACATTAGCATTCTGATTAGCATAGATGCTACCTTTAAGGCAGTTCTGTAGATAATACCTGAATTATGTAACTAAAAACAAACCAGTTGAAGGTGTAACCATGTGCAACATCATTTCATTTGTTGAATGTTGCAGATGCCTAACTACACAGCCCATCTCTGCTCTCTACAGTCCAGTAAAGGCTCAGGATCCTCTGGGTTTTACCCCCAGTAAAGTACTTGAAGCACAAAAAGTGTGTTGACAGTCGAAGCAATCCATATCATTACTGCACGCCAGCAGCATATGAACACAAGGGCAGAGATTAATGCTGTAACTGCGTGGAAGGCCACCAAGCCCCCGCTCGGCTCTTCGTCATCTAGCGTGCAGCACGAACCCTGTGGGCGGCTGCGAGAAGCTGAGCCATTCATTAGACACAACCTTCTGTTTGACCTCCCTGGTAAAAAGTCTGGGTCGATGGTTAATCTTAGCCTGAGCGAGGCTGCCCCCTGAGGACTTGGGCAGGCTGCTTCAATCTTCATCGAGCAAATGGAACAAAACAAAGAGAAAGATATTGTTGTTTTATTACTTTTGCACCTGATTTCACCATAACTCATTCAAGGTCAGGCGCAGCCACAGAGTGAACGTGTAGAATATGAGCAAAAGAAGAAAGTCAGGCCCTCGTAAACTTTGTGTAATCTCTGCGTGTCCACAGGCTCACATTCAGGAACCACAGCAGGCATGCACCTTCCCCGTTTAATATATCTGCAAATGTCAAGACATCCTGCTTGTACTGACATTTGCAGAACTACACAATGAGCAGCTGAGTTGAAACACAATTTTTTCTTTTCTTTTCAGTGAACGTCACATTTCCACTATCAGATTTCACTCAGAAAGAAACGCTGTCGTCAAAAGAAGACTGATATTTCCTTGTGCAGTAATCTTTGACAGCATGGATTTGTCCTTGGACCTTACCAGCCTTGCACACATAAAAAGCACAAGCAAGACCCCGGCACAGCACAGAGGGAATCAATGACAAAGATATGGCGTCGATTAAGCCGTGAAAAGCATGAAAAGCGTGAAAAGTTGAAGCTGTAACTTCAAAGTGTTGAAAAAAGCTGATGGGTAACTGGCAGCAGTGAAATCTGGCTGGTTTTCACAACCTGTGGAGTTAAAGCAACATTAGCATTTATTTGAATTGCTAAAGTCACCGAGCTCTGTTCTGGCCAACATCAGTGTGAGACTCGGGTTTGTGTAGAAGCCTCGTGCTCCCCCATGTTCACCAGCAGCTTTGCTGTTCAGTGTTGGACACGTAGTTTCCAGCAGAGCCTTCATTTAGATGAAAAATGTATCTGGTCAGACGTGTTCTGTAGGGGTGGGGGGAAAAATGGATACTGTGTAGCATGGTGATATTTTGTTTGCTAATAATGTATGGATACAGGGACAGCAGAAATCGATACTTTGTTACAAAAAGGTTTTTGTGCTCTGACTTCAGAGCATGTTGATCCTTTTTCTGAGCAAGAATCCTGACATTCCTTCACTGTCCAAATGTGTTTAATAAACATGACAGTTTACTTATTTTAATTTAAGACATGTTTTATTTTAATTAAGTGTAAAACTTTTTTATTTCATGTAAAATTATATTTTGTTTTAATTTACTTTCAAATTCTTCAGTTGCTGAAGGGGCTGCATAGTTTTCATAAACTGCATAGTTCAGAATAGCTATAATTGTACCAGATGGTTGTTCAGTTAAGTTGGACTAGACTGTAATACAAACCGTTCAGTTTGTCAACAATCAAACTGAAATGAGAGAAAGACTGAGTGTGAGACTTTGATATTAGAGAAAATGAATATTGATAAAGTTTACCTTTATGTACAGAATCTGAATATCGCAAAATATTTTTAAAAATTGCAATAATATCGTATCGTGCGTTAAGTATTGTGATAATATCGTATCGTGGGATGTATGGTGATCCCCACCTCTAAAACATAACCTCGTGCTTTGGGCAAAAAAAGGACTTTTTAGGGGAAAAAAGGTTGAAAAGTTATGTCTTTCATATGTTTTAATTCAGCAAAGATTAAAACATGTACTGTTAGAAAGACGAAAGTATTGTGATAATATCGTATCGTGGGATGTCTGGTGATTCCCACCTCTAGTGTTCTGTGGATTCCTGTGTTTCCACAGGTGATAAAATCAAACACCCAGACATACTTTGAGACTCTCTGCTGACTGAGTAACTACAGAGTTATTCAGCTGTTATTCCTCCGGTGCTAACATCAGCACAAAAACTGTACGCCTCAAGCTTCATAGCATGGATTTCCAAGGCTGGTAGCCCAGTACTCGTGTCCATACAAGGTAACCATGAACTTAGTCACACAACAGAGCTCTGCAAAGCTGACTATAACTCCAGAGTCAGAGGAGAACTCTCTACAAGCTGACCACAACAATCTTCACACCTTCGGTTTAAACGGTGATATTTTAAAAATGATAGCAGCCGATGACCGAAACAAACCCATCAGTTTCAAAGGCTGCAGCCAGAGGAGAGCACCCGTCAATCATTATTCGTTATCAGCACATGCACACAGGAGCATTTAAGGACGCTTCCCAGCACTGGACTCTTGAGGGGCAACCACAGGTTCTGTCCCTGACATCCTGTTACGTCAGACACCAGCAGCACATGTTTTGATGGGAACCTCACGTAGCCTCTCTACTTAAACCAAACCCTGCATGACAAATTTTCTGTTTTATTCCCAAATGAAGTGCAGTCAAAGGTGTTTTTCAGCGTTCGCACCGTTGTTGAATCTGTTTTCAGCTAGCTTCCAGAGCTGTTGGCTGTCCCTTGGTTGTATAACTTTGGCTAGATCTCAGCTTTGGGCCAATGAGGACTGAGAAATGTAATGTTCTGTTGTTTAAAAGCCAGTGTAACGATACTGGAATACACAGAAGATGAACTGGAAGTGTAATGACTCTCATTGACTCTCACATGCTAAAGTGATATGACTTATGCAGCATGTAGTTGCTTGTTTGCTTGTTTAGAAACATTCGTTAGGTGTTTGTGTAGGTTACAGGACAGCACAGAAGCTCTGATCACAGCAGCACAAGAGCGTCCTCTAAGCACCACAGAGGCAGGAGTCCACCGACTATGTCACCCATGCAGACTGTCCAAAAGTGCCCCAGAGACTCAGCACAGAGCAGCAAGATGTTAGAAGCAAGCTGGGATGGTGTACAGTGGGAGGCACAACCAAGTGGCTGTGCTAGTGTACAGGAACATCGGTGCCACGTATGAAGTCCCCGAGCTCCCATAGGAGCTTCCAGTGTTCCAGACAAGCAGCTGCTGGCCAACCAACCACACACAGTGGTGACTGACAACGATTAGGGATGGGTATCGTTTAGGTTTTATCCGATACCGGTGCCAAACCGGTACTTTTGAAACGGTGCCGGTGCTTAAACGGTGCTCAACCCGGTGCTTAAAGAATGGAGAACACAAAATTGGTCCAAAAACCTCTCATGTTCAGCTGTTTTTTTGTAAAAAGATAACAATGTTAGCCTTTTCTGCAGCTATGGGGCATATATGGTATCACTCTTGGCTGGAAGCAGCTTAAACAATGGAAAAAACACAAACTTTGTCCAAAAACCTCTCATGTTTAACTGTTTTCCACTTTTTCTTTGGTCATTTTAGCCTTTTTGTCCAGGGTGAAGGGAGCATCTGCCATCAAACAAGAAGACAGCCGCATGTAGCTATGATGGTGTTTGCTAGTTCACCTTACATGCATTAATGTAATAACGTGGTTAGCCTACTCAACGTAAATTACACACGAACAACATTAAGCTACTCACGCAGAGAAGAACGGCTGCTGCTGCATCATCATCCTCATCATTTCTGCTACACTGGCAGGGCTAGGGGCCAGGACTCTACTCTTCGGGTTTTTGGGGGATGTTGCTAACTCCGGGTCGATAACAGGCACCACACCCGCAGTAGATGTGCTCGGTGTGAGGTCTCGCAGCAAGCTATCAAATACGGCGCATTTCTCTGCTTTTAAAAAAACGCTATGCGTCGCCAGGTGTTTCATCAGATTCGAGGTGTTACCTTCTTTGACAGTATCACAGTATCAGCTTAAAGCACTTGTTGCAGCTGCTGAGTTTGCATCTTTTGCTGTGAAGTACAGCCAGACTTTGACCGCTTCACCTTGGACATTTTTAATCTGTAGCTCTGCTCTACAAGAACGTACGTACCTGGACCCGCCTACTATCCTCGGAAACGTAAAATGATTGGCTAGAATCTAAAGTGTATCACAGCTCAGGAAAAAAAAAAAGCACCGAAATGTGCGCTGCTTTTCAGTCTGGTTACTACCGTTTATGCCATCATGGCACCGGATACCGGTACCCATCCCTAACAACGATAGATGAGAGACTCCCAGCAGACGAACAACAAAATAAAGACATACTCGGTGCTATTAGGCCCTGTAACCCTGAACCTGGAACAGTGACTCCAGCAGATTCCAGGCACAACATCAGAAGTTTGAGGAACAGCTAAGATGCACAGAAACCTCAAACTCCTCGGCCTCTGCTACAGGACCTGTACATGCATGTATACATGTGTCTGTATACTGATCAACTACAGCAAGCCAAAGCCCATGTGTGCAGCAGACAGTCTCGTCACACTCAGAAACAAGGATCCTGCACTAAGACGAACAACCCAGCACAAACTGTCTGGAATCAAGACTGGGGGAGGAGACAAGGCCATGAATCCTAATGGGAAAATAGATCGCAGTGACTTGGAGATGAGGGATGAAACCATAGAGAGTAAGGGTTAGACCGTGTTAGCTCAGGTTATAAAGTGAGATGAGGTCCCACCCATGTAACTTTTGCTGCAGTGCGAGCCGATCAGACTGCAGTGGGAAGTTTAGAGAAGTTCAGAAGAGAAAAGATATGCGGGGGAGGAGGGTGTCAGCGGGCACAGAGATGAGACGAGACAGAAGAATTTCAAAAGAACGAAAGGAAAAAAGGAGCAAGGCAGACAAAGTGTGAGGACGACAGAGCTTACACCCATGATCCAGGTCCTTATCTGCCCTTTCAGAGACGCCACACTAATGCGAGGATGGAAGCCAGCGCGAGCCAGCTTGCATGCACGGGACGCTTTGTGCATAAATGCAAAGTGGCTTCCTTCCCCCGTACGCTTCTGCCTCAGATCATCCCCCAACCCCGGAGGAACGGGAGGAGGCACGTGGACCTGCGGGACGACGTGGGAAGAGTTGAGGAGAGGGAGGAGGAGGCTAAGTGAGAGGGGAGAGGAAAGGTGCCAAGGAAGGGATGCGGGAAGGATGTTTAAGGGGTGGGAGGGGAGCGAGAGAGAACGCCACTGCAGTTCCCAACAATCTGCTAAGTTATGAAACAGTTACGTAAAAATGAAGAAAGAGCAAACCGCCCTACGTCGCTAGATGGCACGCAGTTACAGTTGAAGGGACCGTGTCCTCGACTTTACACTTACAGATATTAGGCCGTTAACGTCTCCATTAAGTCGTACTCTCCTGCTGATCTGGCAGCCGTTTGCTGCTATGGCTGTTTGCAGGATCAAAGGACGGGCTCAGTGCCAGACCGCTCAGCCAGGCGCAGCTGCTCTAATAAAGGCTAATGTCGCAAGGTTTGCATGCGTGTGTGTCGAGACTGATTCTGTCAACAAGCACACACCACCTGAAACATGCTGCTGGTAAATGGAACATTAAAGCCTTTATAATCAGCCTGCAAGCTGGTGCTGGTGCTGATCCAAACGCTGGGAGGCAGGGCGAGAGAGGACAGGAAACGCGTGTGGGAGAGAAAGACACTCAATCGTCACACTTAACTGAAGGCCGTTTCACACTGACAGAGCAGCGAACGACTGCAGGATCGTGGAGCAGATGAATATTGCAGCTCCAAAGTGCCGTGAAACTGCAAGTGACTGAACCCTCAAACGAGCTCATCAGTAACGACAGCACAACGACTTTGATTCCAAAATAACTTCCAGGAAGTGTTTGATCTGCGTTTCTCTTTAGCTGAACTCGGCTCGTCAAGCGTTCGGCTGGACGGAGAAACTGCAGCTTAAAAGCTTTGAGTGATGACATCACAAGGGTCAGCATTTATATGAGCTGAAGACGATTTACGATCCACGGTTTCTGATACAGTTTGGAAGCTGCTAATAGTAAAACTGCTGCACTGTAATGTGTGTGTGAGGCTGATGAGAAGCAGCAGATAAGGACGAACTGTTTGGCTTTTCTCTGCAGTTTGAGCGAAACTCGCCACCCACGACGAACTCTGCAGTCAATCCAAATCCCCGGACCTTTAACCAGGAAGTATTTTCATTTTGACCAGCGCTGTTGAGTTTCTGTTACCTCTCGCTGAGCTTTCAAGCTCATCTTGCTAATGAAAGTGGGCAGCACTGCCAGATATGAGTGACGAGAGAAAGATAGAGAGAGGTTGAAGTTTTATCCACTCAAATGTCCACAGTGTAGGTGAGACAAAAGATATCGTACAGTTTCTGAAGGCGATACGGCGCCAAATGCAAATTAAAAATATAAATACATGCAGGCGATGTGACAGGATTATCCTAACATGCTAACTTTCACGCATTTCTGAGCCATCATCACACAATGACCCTATTACTACTTGTTGTTCCTAGAGTATTTAAAAGTAGAATGGGAGGCAGAGCCTTCAGTTTTCAGGCCCCTCTTCTGTGGAACCAGCTTCCAGTTTGGATTCAGGAGACAGACACTATCTCTACTTTCAAGATTAGGCTTCAAACTTTCCTTTTTGCTAAAGCATATAGTTAGGGCTGGACCAGGTGACCCTGAATCCTCCCTTAGTTATGCTGCAATAGATGTAGGCTGCCGGGGATTCCCATGATGCATTGAGTTTTTCCTTTCCAGTCACCTTTCTCGCTCTCTATGTATTAACAGACCTCTCTGTATTGAATCATATCTGTTATTAACCTCTGTCTCTCTTCCACAGCATGTCTTTATCCTGTCTTCCTTCTCTCACCCCAACCAATCACAGCAGATGGCCCCGCCCCTCCCTGAGCCTGGTTCTGCTGGAGGTTTCTTCCTGTTAAAAGAGAGTTTTTCCTTCCCACTGTCGCCAAAGTGCTGCTCATAGGGGGTCATATGATTGTTGGGTTTTTCTCTGTATCTATGAAGCGCCTTGAGGCGACTTTTGTTGTGATTTGGCGCTATATAAATAAAATTGAATTGAATTGAATATTATGGTGTTATCGTGACATCGTCATGACTCTGACCATCTGTGATCGTTGGGGTGGCACTGGTTGCTAGGGAAAAATGAGAATTCCCTGACCAGCGAGTGAGTGATTGGTGTAAAACTGGCAGCTACAGCCCTACTCATACATGGGTCAGTGCCCACCCCCACCCCCTCCAGCAACTCCAAGTTACTATGGAAAAGTAAGTATTAAACAACTGGTTGTTGGAGGTCACTTGGATAAAACTGGTCATACATGATAAACTGCTTTTAAACAGAGACAGGAGACTCTCTGTGCAGTAATCTGAAGTGTAAATACATTCGATGGCTTTTCCTGGAAGCAAATTATAAGAATCCATCAGTAAATTTAGTGCTGATGTATTTTTTATTATTAATCCTTTATTTATCCAGGTAAAAAATCTCATTGAGATTAAAAATCTCATTTCCAAGAGAGACCTGTCATCATGGCAACAAAAGTCACACCACACCACCACATCGGTATATAACATGTTGATTTGACTGATTTCTTTTTAAATGCAAGTATCACTGCTTTGCTTTAACCTCCTAGGACCTGGCGTCCACATATGTGGACACCACCCCAACCAATCACAGCAGATGGCCCCGCCCCTCCCTGAGTCTGGTTCTGCTGGAGGTTTCTTCCTGTTAAAAGGGAGTTTTTCCTTCCCACTGTCGCCAAAGTGCTGCTCATAGGGGTCATATGATTGTTGGGTTTTTCTCTGTATCTATGAAGCGCCTTGAGGCGACTTTTGTTGTGATTTGGCGCTATATAAATAAAATTGAATTGAATTGAATTGAATATGTGGACGTCACATTTTGGGTTATTTAGACCAAAATAGTCAATTTTGCTCAACAAGGGCCTGATATCCACCTACGAGGACATTATGCTGCTACTGTTCTATCAAATTTTAAATGAATATCCTCATATGTGGCTCTTATTTTTCTTAAAAACAAAAATAAGGTAAAAAAAAATCTGGTAATTCTTTTTTACATTCATCGGGCCCCAATCAGCCCAAATATCAAAGAGAAATTAAAAATGCTGCCGTGGAAGAGTTCGGGTCTCAGGAGGTTAAAAATAATAACAGATGCAAACCAGCCTTATCATGCATTTTGCTTCTAATCTTACCAAAGAAAGGCAGTAGATGAGCTGCTTTATATGCTGCAGACCTCTGCAAATGCCAAACCACATGACCTATTACCATCCACGCACTCCGAGTCCCACAGCGCCCGCTCTGAACCGCTGCCCTGTCGATGCCGTGCTCCGTCACTGTAACGGTTTTCCATGGATTGGGAATCATTTCAAATCCAAATGATTCTACTTGCTGCTTCGAGCTGCACACGGTGAACATACTCGACACTCAGTTTGCTGCTCATCGCTTCCCTTAAAATGGTTCAATATTCTTTTGTCAGGGAATTAAACCCAACAGGGAGACAATAACAATAAATCAGACTGATAAATATAGTAATAATTTATGATCTCTTGGTGATGCATCCACACAAGGTCTCCTTGCATAAGAGCCCTGCAGGACACTCTGTTCTGCCTCTGTTGTTATCAAAGGCACATTTGCTATTGGCTGTGCATCTCTCCAGTACACGAGCACAGGGTGCAGAGGTCAGTCTGAGCCTGTGATCCGCCCTTCAAAGCGCTCGAGGTCTGTAACAACAAGGCTTTAGCTTTGACGTGTTTCATACGGTTTCCATCATGCTGCTGTGGCACCGGGGGGGTAAATAAAGCCTCACCTTTCATGCATTCCTTCGCTAACAGCGTGAGATGTAAGCAAAGATGCCCGAGCCTCGCTTTGCTCTGCGGCTGTTTACATCAGCACGCCACCGGAGGTCCTGCTTCATGGAGCTCGAGAGCAGGAGAGGAGAATACATGCATAATCAATCGGGGGGATGGGGAGGTGTGTCTGCTTGTGTGCGCTCTTACATAAAACGCTCAGTGACATGCCAGGAAGATACAGACACTGAGCCGGCGCAAATCTGTGGCTGCTCCTGCTTCCAAGGCCCCGGGATTCAAACAGACAACACAAACACACACTTTGCTCTGGAAAAAGCATTTTTAGTCGTCCGCTCAGGTGAGTGCCTGCTGCGATATTAGCTTTGTAGCAAGGGAGCAGTGTTTGAAGAACAGTGAACAAGAAGAGCACACCGAAGACACGAGTGTCGTTTTCATAGTAGAATTATTTTCGTGAAATCAAAGCTGCTTTTCATTTGGTTGATGATTGATGAAACTTCCATCCTCACACAGTCAAACATCTGTTTCTTTCTTCTACACGAGCATCTTAGGGAGCGCAGGAAAACGGAACGATTAAAAAAACACATTTCTGAGGTCAAAGTCACTTATTTATTACAAGAATCAGATTTTCTCTGATATTATAACGTCTTATGAAACAAACTGGAAAATGTCCTGAAAAAACTTGAGAGATGTTTCAAACTTTTGGGAATAATAACCTGAGCTTATGTTAGACTTTAACATCAAACATACAAAATCTTCTGAGTCAAATGTATCTCAGAGAACATCTCATAAATGTAAATGTACAACTGTAATCTTAGTGCAGATGTTCTTCTTTTTGTCCTGTTTAAGTTCCAGTTTATACCAAATCACAGCCACAGTCTCCTGAGGGAACTTTATCCTGGAAGCTCTTGGCGACAGTGGGAAGGAAAAACTCCCACAGCCTTCAGACATTACTACATTTTTCTCCACGGTACCATCGGGGAGAAATGTGCTAAAGCTGACTGACAACACGTCAGCGTTTCTGTGCTGCTGAGTGGGGGACGCTCTGCTCTGCGCCACCACCTGCTGTCTCTCTGCAAACCAGCTGCTTTTTGACTAAATTCCCCAAAAAGCCACTGAACCGGGGTTTGCTGTAGTCTTAAACCACACGTGCTGTTACCATAGTAGCCAGGAGTGCCGTTTTTTTAAGATTACGATTTTAAGTAAACAATTTGCTTTGATTAAAGGGGGAGGATTTTAAAAAAAGGACTAAATATTGGGCCTTGAGCAAGAGAAGCCACTTCACAGTCCCACCAGTGTCTGTTACGACACCACATACAAACGATATGAAAGCCTGCTTCGAGAAGCTGGCGAGATGTCCCGCTGCAGTCCAGAAAAGCCCGTTCCTGGGCTGCTGGTGCTTTGAGAGGAATTTGGCACTAACCCGTCTCCAGCCCTGGTTATCAGTGGTTACAAAACACCCATCTGGCAGCAGTAACTCTGCATTAGGAGCATAAATGACAGCACAACAGCAGATGGCACTGTTGAGGTGAGGAAGCATATTTAATGCCCGAGGGAGCGAGTGAGGAGAAAGAATGAATAAACACATCGTGTTGCTTCCATAGCAAAATTCCTAAACAGTAATCCAGATTAAAACTCTTCATTCTGATGTATAAATATCAAATATATATATATATATGTGTGTGTATTAGTCGGTCTTATTCACCATTATTCCTCCTCGTCTCTCATCAGACACAGAAAAGCTAGTGAGGGGTGCAGGAGTGAGTCACTGCCAGCTTTGGCAGGTGGACCTGAGGGCTACCCTCTGCTCCTGGTGACGTAGTTCAAAGTGAAGCAGAACAACAGGGGAGAAATAAAAGGACGACTGTTTTATCTTCCCTTTGCCAGCGGTGAGTCTAAAATGGTCTTTTAAGAGCTTGGCAGATAAATCCACAGCAGCTTGTGCTTTTTTGAAGGCGTCTTTTAAACAAAAGCTCACGATCGAGCTTCTCCTGCTTAGCCGGGCCAGGAGAAGAAAGGAGGGAAGAAAGAGATGTGGCGGTTTGAGAGGGAGGGGAAGAGGCAGGGAGGGGGAGAGGGAGGGAGGGGGAGAGGCAAGGAGGGGGAGAGGCAAGGAGGGGGAGAGGCAAGGCAATTTTATTTGTGTAGCACACTTTCAGCACAAGGCAATTCAAGGTGCATGATTAAAATAAAACACGAAAAATAAAACATTAAACACCTGTGGCCTGTATTTGTAAAGCGCTTTACTCGTCCCTAAGGACCCCAAAGCGCTTTACACAGTCATGCACACATCCACACACTGGTGATGGCAGCTACATTGTAGCCACAGCCACCCTGGGGCGCACTGACAGAGGCGAGGCTGCCGGACACTGGCGCCACCGGGCCCTCTGACCACCACCAGTAGGCAACGGGTGAAGTGTCTTGCCCAAGGACACAACGACCGAGACTGTCCGAGCCGGGGCTCGAACCTTCCGATTACAAGGCGAACTCCCAACTCTTGAGCCACGATCGCCCCGACAATAATCAAGACAATAATTTATATGAAAAATTAAAACAAACAGGTAGAGAGCCATAATAGGATCAGTCAAAGGAGCTTGCAAAGAAAAGCGTCTGGACTTCTTTAAGTTACTTGAAGATGTTTCACCTTCATCCGAGAAGCTTCTTCAGTTCTAAGGTCAAATGGTGGAGAGTCCCAGATTTAAACCTAGTGGGAGTTTCCCCCCACAGAGGGACAAAAGGACCCCCTGATGATCCTCTAATCGCCTGAGCCAAGGTGTGGAACTGGGTGTGGGTCCCAATCAGCCAGAGTTTCAGGTGAGTTCATTGTGAAACCTGGCCCCACCTTATCATGTGATTTCCTGAGGTCAGATGGCCCAGGGTGTGAGTGGGCGTTAAGGCGTCTGGGGAGGGAACTCAAAACTGGATTATAGATGGCAGAGAGTTGGTGTCGTAAACCACCGCCTCTGTTCAAAGATGGTCGCTCACAGTGGACATAGATGCTTCTTTCACTCCTCTTTCAAACCATCTGTCCTCTCTGTCCAAAATGTGAACACTGACATCCTCGAAAGAGTGACCTTTGACCTTTAGATGCAGATGGACTTTTCTTTGCAAGCTCCTTTGACTACAATGACCTGGATGACTGAGAACCTTCACAGACATAATAGGATCAGTTACTCATAAGCAAGTCTAAATAAGTAAGTTTTAATTTTAGACTTAAAAGAGTTCAGTGTCTCTGCAGCTGTGCAGTCTCCTGATAGCGTTCCAGATGTGAGGAGCATAGAAACTAAAAGCTGCTTCTCCAGGTTTAGTTCTGGTTCTGGGGACGGTCAGTAAACGAGAGCTGCAGGACCCGACTGATCTGGATGGTTTGTACCATGATAGCAGATCTCTAATGTACTCTGGTGCTAACCCATTCAAAGATTAGTAAACTAATAAAAGCACTTTAAAGTCTATTCTCTGAGCTACAGGGAGCCAGTGTAATGACTTTAGAACTGGAGTAATGTGCTCTATTTTCTTGGTTCTAGTGAGAAGACGAGCAGCAGCGTTCTGGATCAGCTGCAGTTGTCTGTTACAGTAACCAAGGAGATAAATGCATGGATGAGTTTTTCTAGGTCTCCTTGTGTCATCAGTCCTTTAATCCTACAAATGTTCCTCAGGTGACAGAAGGCCGACTTTGTTATAACCTTTATGTGGCCCTCGAGGTTCAGCTCTCATTATTACACCTAAATTTCTGGCCTGGTCGGTAGTTTCTAGTTGGACCAGTTTGAGCTGGTTACTGATATTTAATTGATCTTTTTTGGGTCCAAAGAGAAGTACTTCAGTTTTGTTACTGTTCAGTTGAAGGAAATTATGAGACATCCAGTTATTAATTTGCTCAATGCATTTATTAAGAGTTTTAATAGGTCCAACATCACCTGGTGACATTGAGATATAAAGTTGAGTATCGTCTGCATAATTGTGGTAGTTAATATTATTGGTGGTTATAATCTGGCTTAACGGGAGCATGTAAATGCTAAATAAGAGGCCCTAGGATGGAGCCCTGGGGGACCCCGCATGTGATTTCTATATTTTGTGATGAAAACTGGCTAATTGACACATAGAAGTTCCTGTTCTTAAGGGAGGACTTGAGGCGGTGAGGAAATACCACACAACGGGGAAAAACCCCAACAACACAACAACAACGTCCTCTGAGTTCTCTCTGCATGTCTGCAGCACGCTTCATTACTTGCATTGTGCTTCCATTTTACATGACTCATCAAACATCCTTGGCTTCTTCCTCCTCGAGCATGAATTCATTATTCATGACTGCTCAGCCATGTGAGTCTGTGCATGCGTGCACACATGGAAAAGCCCGGCCCTGACTCTGCACTGGCTCTGTCGCCTCTGCTGTCACGGTGTTATTTCCATCTGACTTAGCGAGTGCTAACACACCCACACGATGTCGTAATGGCTTCTATCATCTCCCCCGTATGAGCCTATTTATAAAAGTCAGGGATGTAATTTTGACGTGTGCTCGTTCTCACCCTGAGCTGCATGCCAACGTACAGCTAGCTGCACTCTGGAGGCTACAGACACGTCTGTAACCTACTTTAGGAGCACCTGCCTTACACGCACTGAAGTGCTGCCAGCTGACTGCTCTAATTTTAAGTAATCAGCAGTGCTCTGATTTGATGTGTTGTGTCCTGTGGTGTCGCAATTACATGAACAGCAGCAACCTTTCCTCTCTCGATCTTCTCACAGGTACGGGCGTCCTGCCTGCTCCTGAGTTTGCTCGGAGGGTAACTAGTCTGTCCGATGCAAAAGCCTCGCTCTGTTTCTCTGAGGCATGTAGACATGATTGCAATGACCTGCCGACGGTACAAGGCATCAGAATACAGAAGAAATGTGATTTCAGTGACATGGTTGTTGGTGCAGTGAATGTTTCAGAAACACAATAAAGTACAGAGACCAGCCTAACAAAGACAACACGTCCAGCAAAAATGTGTTGTTGATGTCAGTGGTCAGAGGGAAACAGGCAACAGTAACTCAAACCGAGGTATGAAGAAGAGCATCTCTGATTGCACAACATGTCAAACCTTATAAATGGTAAAAGGCCTGTATTTGTATAGCGCTTTACTCGTCCAGTCATCCACCCATTGGTGGCTACAGCTACATTGTAGCCACAGCCACCCTGGGGCGCACTAACAGAGGCGAGGCTGCTGAACACTGGCGCCACCGGCCCCTCTGACCACCACCAGTAGGCAACGGGTGAAGTGTCTCGCCCAAGGACACAATGGTCGAGACTGTCCAAGCCGGGGCTCGAACCGGCAACCTTCCGATTACAAGCTCAAACTCTTGAGCCACGATCGCCCCATATAGTTCTTTGTTGTATCGCTTGGTATTTTTCACTTGCTGTGGATGTAAACATCACAACAGTACGACTGCAGGTCAGTAACAATCTCACGGCCCTCGTAAGAAACCACAGGTCTAAAATCCCAGAGCATGACAACTTCCCACCTCTTGTGACTCAACTTTGGGAGTCATGGAAGAGCGGCGAGGCGTCCTCCGTGATGCATCACACCATCCTCGTGGTGAGTACTGAGATGGAGGTACAAGGTAGCACCTTTGCAAACATCTCTTGCCCATAGGCCAGAATTTTAACAACATGAAGCCATTTCATGGGTCCATCCCGCCTTAATGGTGCAGGCTGCTGCAGGTAGCGTAACAGTGTTGAGCTATTTTCCTTGCACCCTTTGGGCCCATGGTACCAACTGAGGATCATTTCAACACCACAGCCTACCTGAGTATTGCTGCTGATCGTGTTCATCCCTTTACGACCACAGCGTATCCGATGGCTGCTTCCAGCATCATTCCACTTTCTTGAACATGACGCTGTACTTCACTGTAGTTCGTTCAAATGGCCTCCACAGTCACCAGATCTCAGTCCAGCAGAGCATCGTTGTTGGATGTGATGGAACGGAAGATTTGCATCACGTGCACCAAACTAATCTGCAGCAACGGTGTGATCCTGTCATTTCAATATGGACCAAGATCTCGCATCTTGTTAAATCTGTGCCATATAAACCTGGTACCAGCCAAGAGTATCTAATGAAGAGCCCATGAGTGCATGTTTGCAGCTCTGATCAAAAGCGTACGCACATCACACGCGCTCTACTAGAGTAGCTTATACGTGATATTCTGCAGCACTTATCACTGCAGTCACAGCAGTTTGAATCGGTCCAGATTTGCCTCCATAATTAATGCTTTTGGAAAAACAAACTTCATTCTGGGAATCTGTTGGCTTTATTATCTGACACAGCATACCCACGGGGAAGGAAATTCAGATGCTGCTGATAAAGGCTACGTTCACTCTGCAGGTCTTGATGCTCAATTCAGATTTTTTGATCAAATCCAATTTTTTTCTCTGCTCGTTCAAACTACAAATAAAATGTGACAGCAAACGCGCTCTAGTGTGACGCTCAAAGCGGCCGCATGCGCAAAAGACGTCACACACAACGCGCTCTGTTTAGACCCAGAGCAACAGTATTGTTTGACTGATGGCCGTTAATATAAAGACTATTTTGTTATTTACATAATAATGTAAATAACCTAATAATGATCCTTATTGCTGTTTTAGAGGAGCGCTGCTTCAAAGGATAGTTGCAGATTTCTGTCAGAATCTGCAGATTATACAGTACAAAGAAAATGTTCACGTTTCTCCAACGTTGTTCCCAACAGTTTCACTGACATCTACACCGGATGGACAGGAAGCGTTCGTGATGTCTTCTCCGGCGCTGATAATTGGCGTCTGTCTTGTGTCGGTGACGTAAAAGACGGATTTAATGCGACATGACCATCAAACAGCAGCTTTCTGAAACATCAGATATGTATCGGATTCAGGACCACATACGAAAGTGACCCAGATCGGATTTGAAAACATCGGATTTGTGCCGTTCACACTGACACACCATGATCGGATATGTGTCACACAGGGTCAGAAAAATCAGATTTGATGCGCTTTCGCCTGCAGTGTGAACATAGCCTAAGAGACCCTCACTGCATAACCACAAATTTATTAATGTGTTTATCTTACTGCTCAAATCATATAGATGCAATTATGGCACAAACTGCAGCATGACACGAGCGGTTGTGTGGTTGGGATCATTTTGTGACAGAACAAAGGTCTCGTTGCTGTAATGGCTTCACTTTTGTAACGGTGTGACGATAGTTTCTCTCTAGTCTTGCAGTCATGACAAGGAAACCAGACTGGACAGCTGGGTCAGCGAGGACAGTGAGTAAAATCTGAAACAGTGGACTCGAACAGCAGGCGCACCACAGTGAGTGTAGGACTTGTGTTTGTGAGGGGTCATCAGGATAAACCTGGATTTCACTGAACTGTAAATCAAGTCCAAGCAGAGAGGTAGACGTGAGTGTAATAGATCCTCTCTAACAATAATTATATTTTTTTATTGAACAGTTTTAAAGCCTGAAAAGCTCACGATGCAAATCTTATCCTATTTTTAACCCTTTAAAACCGGTCGGAGCAGCACGCTCCGTTTTGCAAAACTACTTTTAAATCCCGGTAGCTCTGCAACCACGTGAGCTAGCGCAATTATTTTTTTTGCATATGAAACCGGAGGAGTTGTACTTACATCTTATGCCATCAGCTTGTCCTCGGTCACAGTTTCCTTCCACATATAACTTTGCAAAAACTGCATAAAAAGCACTTGCAGCAACAAAAACATAATATTCCAGAAACACGCTTTGCTGATCCGATCAGCTGTTTGTAACACTTCCTACGTTGGAATAGACGTCAGCGCGAACTATCGCATGTCCGCCATGACCTGCCCGAAACCAGAAGTGACGTCATTTTCGCGGAAATGTAGTTTTTTACCATCAGGGCCTCATGAGCCTATACTGGTGTTTTTAAAAGTTATCTTTGACTTTATGACTTTCTGTGTGGTTTCTGGGATGCTTAGGACTCATATTGCACTGCTGGAAATAGTTTATTTTGATGCATATGCTGCTTTTTTGCAAATTTGCATTATAATATTTATTTTAGTTTTCCTGCAGTGTATAAAGATTGGTGTATTTCAAAAATAAAACTATGAAGACACTCAAAATAAATTTCCTGTGGTGGGAAACTATTTTGTGCAACTTTTTTGTATTTTCAGTTTTGAGGGATAAGCCTCTTAAATTTCTCTAACTAGAAATATATGTTAAAAAAAACAAAAACGATTTTCAATTTTTTTGTAGTTTATTGCACTTTTTTGCAATTTATGTAATTACTATGCACTTAATGCAGACATATTATTAAAATTTAGGCTGTAATGGTTGTATTGATGTATATCAACTTGAAATGCTCCCAAAAATGGCTCCACAGCATGTAAAAATATAATATAAGCTCTGGTGGACTTGGTTCTATGGCAGGTCTTAAAGGGTTCAAGGTCCATGTGTTTGAGAATATGCACGCCTTTTGAAAACTGGTAAATATAAAATGTGTGTATAAAATCTTAAATTCTTCCACATGAAAGTCAGGGGTCAGAACGATGGGGCTGCGGCGTCTCTCTTGGGTGGAGGCTTGCTGACATGGTGGTTTGACCTCTTGTTAACCAGCTGAAGGTCACTCTGGCTGCCACGGCGGGATTTAGCCTGCACCGAGACACTAATAGCCCTGTTCCCCACTCGTCTGTGATAGAGGATGTGCCAGTGTGCGGCTCAGTCTGAATATAATTTCCCCTGCTGAACAGACGCCATTATCGCTCTCCGTGCATCTAAAGGCCCTCACTAACTTCCTCTTCTCTTGCTCTCACACCTCAGCAGCAGCGGTGAGGTGCCCTCAAAGTTACTGAATAATTCAATTACACTTTTACAGTCCGGACTGAGGCGCCGCAAAGAGGCCAGAGAGCAGCCGGAAGGCTTAAAAGCAATTCATTATTCCGAGTCACCATCTGTGCGTCGGCCTTTTCGCTCTCTGTCTCGACGTGCCTCTGCAAGCACATTCACGTGTCCGTCACAGCTCTGCAGCTTCTAGTGCATCCGATCTGCAAACAGACGCTCTGAGCAATTAACACCAATTTTCTGTTCTGAAGGACTCGCGGTGTAGAAACCACTGTTTGTCTTTGTGAAAATTACAGTCTGCTTACTCAGTGTCAGATTCTCCTCCCTGTGTGCTTTCCAAACAATGTAAACTACTCGTGTTCATAATGAGTGAGTCAGTTAGTCTCCAGTTGATCATCGTCGTTTGTCTGCTTCGCGTTTCCTGAGCAGCTTCGAGAGCGTCGGGATTGTTTCTATATTTGTGCAACTCGTGAACTGAAGTCAACACAAAGTATTTCATGCTGTTGATGGGATCTCTGCCTTTCAGGAGCTGCAGTGTGTAGCACTCAGCACTGTGTGTGTGTGTGTGCGCTTTGTTGTGACAACGATGGAGAATGGCATGAGCGCTTCTGAGATGACAAAAGCTATTTTTAGTGCACGGCAGCCACAAGCCTCCTTGGGCTGAGAGGAAGGGAGGTGAGAGAGGAAGTGGGCAAAGATGGAGGAAATAACAAAGGGGAAGATGCAGAAAGGAAGGAGGGAGAAGGGAAGGAATCGACATGGGAATCAAATAGGAAACATTACAAATTATATTATAATAATTTGATATTCTTTGTGCATTTTCGAGCTTTGGTGTTGTCCTGCTCGGTATGTAGTTTTGTTACATTTATTATTTTACAGTAAAATTATAGTAACACATTTTTTGCATCTTTCTAAACCAGAATAACAGAACATCAAGAATTTACAGAAAACAGCGTGAGAACGATCCACAGAATGAGTGAAATGTAACACAAATAAAAGACAAAACACAAAGATGACATTATGAACCGTTACACAAAAGTGTGTAGGGCTGCAGCGTTTGGTTATTTTAGTAATCGAGTATTCTACTGATTATTTCATCGATTACTTAAGTAACTGGATAAGAAAACAGCCTTTTTGTGAACTCCACGCTCTGCTGCAGGTAGCTGCTGGATGGGAAAGCGCTGGTCCGGCCCAGTCCTGTGTTCCTGCCAAAGGCCCTGTCCGAATTCCAGCTGCCCCCGCTGAGCCTCGGACAGCTCGCACTCAGGGCGAGGAGGCGGCTCGGTGCCAGGCTGCCCTGTGTGTGCTTTGGCGGCGTACGTCAGACGTATCGGGCCGATTAGCAGGACCAGCTGTTTGTCATCTTCCATTCCGGGATCCTGGGCAGAGCCCTGTCTAACTTCCTGTTGTCCCGCTGGGTCGTGGAGGCCATTCAGCAGGCGTAAGCCTCTTCAGGAGTTTCTGGAGCGTGGGTGCACTCGACTCGAAGGGTGGCACAGTGTGGGGCTTGTTGAGGGGAGCCTTCCTCCCATTTGTGCAGCGGTCAACTAGTTTTACAGCTTGAATGCGGCAGCCAGACCCTCTTTCGGGTAGCAGGTGCCCCTCAGCGACAGCCTCCATCTAATGGTCAGCCTAGTGTTTTGTGGTCGGACCATAGCGGCGGCTCTGTTGCAGGACTTGAGGCCAGGATTGCGACTGGCAGACGGCTTTGCCTTTTGCATCTGGTGTGGCCTTCACCGGGCCTGTATAGATGTAAATCTGAAATAGTTTGTTTGCAACACTGCGATGGGTGTGGGCTGCACCGTCTCCTGATGGGGTGTCTTAAAGAGTTACTTAGTGAGTTATGTTGGGTAATCACAGCTAAATCATGCACTGCTTTCTCCTTGCAGCAGCAGCAGCAGCTGCAGCAGCAGCAGCTGCAGCAGCAGCAGCAGTGCATTCATGAAGTCTGAAGCAGGAGCTGAAGCTACGCTACACAGCTGTGTGCTGTTGTCTCCAGTTTGTGGCACAGCGAGTAGACAGAGAGACACTGGTAAGCATCGTCACAGTCTAATTATCATTATTATTATTTTTAATTATTTAATGAAATTAAAATTGTCTGATTAAAATCCAATGTGTTAACATCCACCATCACCCACTCTAACGAGTTGCTGCCTATCAGTAGCTGGATTGCTATTTCCATTTTGGTCGTTCCTGATTTTGCACCCTTCGTCCAAAACATGGTGATTTGTTTTGGTGTCATTTGTTTTCCATTTTTGTAGCTAGAAAAACAAGAAATCTTCACTGTAACTGAGGTTGATACTGAGGTTGATACTGAGGTTGATACTGAGGTTGATACTGGTCCACGCTGACACATCCCAACAATTAGTGATGTAGCAGCCTCTTAAAATATTCACATTTTGTTCTGCAGTACAGAGATCTCTCAGCTCCAAGCTGTCACAGAATTATTAAATATGTATACGCCCAAGACTTTTATTTGTTTCTGTACAAGTGTGCGCTGTCACATCTATGCCCAACGATCTATAGCTAATTTTCCATGTCAATCTGACGCTGCGGCGCGGTCGTTTCAGTCTTTGTCTCCTGTGATTAGGGGACATATGTTTCCTCGCAGAGACGGGCTGTTGGCCAGATGATGTCAGCGTCCTTCTGTCGCTCCCTTTACCTTCCTCACATTCAGCCCTCCGATCCGTCTTTCTGTCTGTTTGTGGGGAACACGGGGAGCCTCGCGGTCTACGCTGCTGAACGGTGCACACAAACACAGCGCATCACACCCGTCGACAGGAAAAGCCTCGAGGCTATGAAAGCGTGACGCGACCGAGCAGAATCCATCCATACATCTGCTGCATATTCAGGTCAGCATCTGGCTGAGCGAGGGCCAGCGTTACAACAATGCGCCAATCGCCTCCCGCGCACACAAAGCACACGTATGATGTCTCCGTGTATGTTTCCCTGGTTTTACGGACTATGAGGACCTCGTTAAATTTAGCGAACACTCAAACTGGTTTAGTTTCATCTTTTTGCTGTTTTAATGCAGGAGTCAGGCAAACAACACAATAACACACAGACACACAACACCAAGAAGGTATGAATCCTGTTTTGCAAGTGTATGGATCACTGTTAAAGGTGCGCATGTGTGTGTGCATGTGTGTGCGCATGTGTGTGTGCATGTGTGTGCGCATGTGTGTGTGCGTGCATGTGCGTGCATGTGTGTGCATGTGTGTGTGCATGTGTGTGTGCATGTGTGTGCGCATGTGTGTGTGCGTGCATGTGTGTGCATGTGTGTGTGCATGTGTGTGTGCATGTGTGTGTGCATGTGTGCATGCATCAAGCACAAAAAACAGAAAAACTCAATAAAATTTGCAGTGACAAAACTCCATCACCTCTGTGTTTCTGCGAGTGTCATTATCCTGTTACAAATGGCTCACGGAGCAGCTGGCATGTCATGGATGACAAATTTCACACACTGTGGCATGCACGCACTCGAGTGCGAGTTGGCACAGAAGCCTGCGATCCATTTTTATGTGGCTGTCTGGTGTTGGCAGTGCCGCTAAACGTGAAGATCGCGATGGCTGCAACGAGTCATGTCAGCGACCTGGGACAGTTTGACCAGGATCTGTGGATTCCACAGACTCTGCTTTATGTCCTGCTTGGCTGCAACTGGAACAAACTAAACATCTTGTTGAATTTAATAAGTCATGAAATGAACAGCTGACACAATGTGTTTACTAAGGCAATGAGTCACGTTATAAAAATGCTCTTTGCTATAGTTGCCTTTACAACTGGCCTCCAATGGCTGCACGTTGGTGGGTAAACTTTTCCTTTAGGACTGGGCGATATGACCCAAAACTCATATCTTGATATTCTTTAGCTGGATGGCGATATACGATAAATATATCTCGATACTTTTTAAAGCCATAAAGTAAGAACAAACAGAGTTCTTAGTCAAAGCTGAGTCCCCGATGTCACACAGGCACTTTTATTAACTTACAGCGCAGATGTACATGAAGCAATTACTCAGAAATAAATTATCAGCATTTGTTAAATAATAATGCTCCATAAATAAAATAAAATAATGTTGTTTTTGTGCATAACAAAAAGCTCACAATTGTGCAGTTAAAATGTAAACAAAGACGATGAGCGTAATAACACAGCTGCTCTGTTCCCAACTTCTACTGTGTGACCGACAGCCTGGAGTTTGAAATCCTCTTTGTAACCGCGTCTCTTACAGGTGTCATCTGTGGTCCTTATACACACACAATACGGTAATATTGTGTTGAAGCACAGTACGTATCACTCCGCGAGGCTCCTCGGCAGCCGTAATGCTCCAACAATCCATCAAGCGGTGCAGCTCCATAGCTTAGCAAAGTCGCACTGAAACATTGTTTGAAAGGTTGCTGAACGCCGTGAACAGAAAAGTGGTTCGCGGTCAGTTAGCACAACCAGAACTCATACATCAGGCGCACTGTTGATTTTTGAGAAAATGAAAGGATTTTAGGCGTCAACGCGTTAGCCCGGTTAGCTCTTTAGCCCGGTTAGCTCGTTAGCCTGGTTAGCCCGGTTAGCTCGTTAGCCTGGTTAGCTCGCTAACGCCTTGACGCTGTGCAGCCCCACGCACGGGGCGATCCGCGGTAACTCGTTAACAGAGATTTGTCCTGTTAATGCAGTTATGGCGTTAACGTCACGCTGACAGCACTAGAATATCTCCAAATGTTGTTGTTTACCGAGCAGCTGCTCTGTGATAGCTGCCGTGTCCGTCCTGTCGTTGCCTGCAGGTGAAGCGACGGGGAGGCGGAGCAACGCAGCGTAGAGACAAAAGCGGACGGAAGAGAGGCAAACTAGCGGCTCCACAGGTATAGTTATAACGTAACGTGGACTATATCGATATAAACGATATTGTCACATCTCATACCTCGTATAAAAATATATCGATATATTTAAAAACTCGCCCGGTCCTATTTTCATTACAGCTAAAACTAACTTTTACGTACAGAAGACAACCAGCCTCTGCTCCGCTTCAGCTTCACAACATCCTAGCGAGTATGATTTATGAGAAAGATCAAATATGTGGATATAAGAGAACATATGATGGTTTCCCTGTTTTCTGTCATGTATGTTGTTACAGTGCTGGATGCTTATACTGCTGCGAGCCACAATCTAAACGCTTTGTGTGAGACAGTCCTCCATACTGTTGGCTCTGTATGACATCACACAGAGAGGATAACCCTAATATGGTCATTTCAGCCAAATAGAAGCTTAGTCACCACCTGTGGTTCAGACTTTCTGTCAGCCAATCAGAAGAAGGTTCTTTTATTTAATCCACAAGCGGTTGATTTGTGGATTTGTGGGTGTTTTCTGAAGAACTTCATTCACTCTTCATATAAACTGCATTTAAATGGATAAATTCCATTTCATTTACCGCACTAATGCACATTTGCATTGTGCCGTTATCATCTGGACATTTCATCCAATTTTACAATCTAAAATCTAAACGTGACTCAGTGTGATTTCCTATCTTTAAAACTGGCTTCAAAGAAGCATAATTCAGCACATTTAATGAGATGTTCTCTAATGATCATGCAGCTCGTTCATGACCCTCCAGCTCCAATCAAATCGAATAAGCAGAGCGAGCAATCACACCGTTAACATGTACGGACAAACACTGACTCGTCACGCGTGTGCCCTCAGATACTGACACTGTTATTTCCAGCTGACACTCTGCACCTGCGCTCGATCGCAGTGCCTGCATCCTCCTACAAGAGTGAGAGACAAAGTGTGTGTGTCCAACCAAAACAGTGCATTAACTCCAGGCTGGCAGCCGAGTGGAGGTAACACCGTGTTTAGCACCCTGACAGGGAGGGCTTGTGGACGGCTGTCGCAGGCCCGTGTGGGGACGGCAGGATGTAAACGTAGGAAGCTCGACTCCAACGAGGCCTAATGACGAATAAATAATGCACGCGGGCTTCCTTTCGCTTGCTTATACTTTTCTCCTCTCTGCTCGCTTTCAGCCAACGCAAACATGCTGTCCCGCCCCCCTCCTGCTAAACACATGACCCCCCCACCCCAGCACTCCCACCCACCACGAGCCACCCAGGAACAATCTGTCCTGTTAGTGTGCGGCCCTGTTTTTCCACACTTATCAGCCCTCTGCATTTAAATAAAGCCGTACCGCTGATACTCTGTTGCCTGGAAACACAATATGATGCAGTAATGATAATAATAGCATTTTACCCCCGAAGCCTGCAGGACCCTTTAAATGGGGGCCACGTTGCCCCAAACTGTTCCTGTGTCGCACTGAGAGGTAAAGAGGCTTCTTTCTTTTTCTTTTGTGCCTGTTTGCGTCCATCGGGAGCTCGGGTTATTTCTGCGCCGTCGTTTTAAAAGATTTTCGGCGCCTTTCAGGAGACTTTAATGGAACAACTGATCCACATGGAAAATGTCACTTCTGGCCCTGACAGACGTTCTTTGTTCGGGTTCTTTTCTCCAAGAATACCTTCACTCATTTCCAATGTTTTCTTCTTTTCTTTATAACAGCTGGTCTCAGCTGATGCATGACTTCCGACGGCGTTTAGAGGAAGTGCGCCGATGACCTCACTGGCAAGGCGTGTCTTACATAACGGTAACTCCCTCAGGTTAAGAAGCATTTCCTGGCACTCCTGATGAAAGCTTAATGCCTCTTCTTACTCAGGCTCAGAGTGCTTAAAACACGTGAACGAGGACGAGATGCTGCGATAAGCCTGATGCAACAGCAAGATAGTACAGAAGCACTCTGCTGCACTTCATGTATCAGTGCTTTTAGGGCTGGTTGCTCCTCTCACAGGCTGCTGGGAGCTGGCGGGATTATGATCTGCCACACGTGTGAATGAATAAAAGTGGACGAGTTTAGATCTGCTGGATCACTTCGAGTCATGAAAACCTCAGTAGCATCACTCCGGCTAATAGAGAATAATTGTTAAAGTCGATATTTTTATTTTTTTTGCCATTTTATTGCAGTTTGTTTGTTCTTGGATCATCATTGAATGCGTTCATCCTTGTTTTGTAAGACTAAATGAAGAAATCGGTCAGCGGTAATGCGATACGGTGGGATATTAGCATTAGAAGATAATCATCTCTGATATCAGCCTCCGATGGTTTTCTGCCCAGATACAAACGAGGAGAATGGGAACGTGGAAGCATGCCGGCTCAAACCCAGAAGGGTTTTTAATGGCAGCGTAATTTGCCTCAGTGGTTCTTGTGGCGATTCAGAGTACACTCAAGTGAGCCTCCAATCAGCCCTGCTCACACCAACTGTGGGAAAACTCACTAAGTACACTTTATAGTGGTTTTAAAATTAACACATCTACTAACACTGATGCCACAATATCAGCTTACCCTACTTACTTCACTGACTGCTGGTAGTTTTACTGCAAACCTGCTCGCATGCAAAATCTCT
This sequence comes from Neolamprologus multifasciatus, assembly GCF_963576455.1. NCBI lineage: Eukaryota > Metazoa > Chordata > Actinopteri > Cichliformes > Cichlidae > Neolamprologus > Neolamprologus multifasciatus. The sequence continues at coordinate 1,069,833 of NC_140453.1, read as the reverse complement.
GCTAAACTGAACCAAAGGGACCCAGTCGACTTCACTGTATTCAGAGCTGGGATTGGTGGACTAAAAGCCTTCGACGATAAGGCTGATCTGGGAAAGTTTCCAGCCTGTGACAGGAAACTTTGGTCATTTCAGACCAGATCCGGTGAGCACAGCTCAAAGTTCGATTTAGTCTCTGGGGAAACCTGAAAATCCACACCGCTAGCATAGCAGCAAGGAAAATATTTCACCTCAGAGAAGCTCCTCGCAGACTGTCTGCTCCCGTAGATTAGTTTCTCTGTGGAACGGCAGCACGCCTGATCTTTGTGGATTAAGCCAAACATATTAGCTACTGTTACACGAGCTAAGATGCTACAAGCGTAGAGCTCGTATGAAGGTGGAATTTGGCAAGTGATGCTAAAGAGCATCATCAGCTCGCTGGGCTCACGTCCTCATTTTAGGTTTGACAGCGTTTTAGTAGCTAAAGGTACGAACTGAAGGGGACTGCGGCGGCTCCCGGCCCAGCAGAGCCCCGTGTACTAACTAGAAGTGTGAGGGAGGGTGGGGCACGAAAATGAGAACAAACAGCTTGTAGAGCTGGGGGGGGGAACATGTATAGATGAGAGCTGGAAGGAGCGTTTGGAGGCGTGGTCCCGCTAATAAAAAAATACTTTATGTCCAACTAATGACGGCGACTTCTGGCCGAGGTGAAGATGTACAATCACTTTGTACTTCAGTAGAATTTTCATGTATCTCTACTATTCTTGAGTATTTATGCTTTTTACACAAATATCTCTGCTGTTCACTCAAAAACAGGCTTGTTACATAGAAGACCATCCAAAAAAAAAGCACATCATCTATGCATCGTGTACGGAGCCACGCTGAGGGGTCGAGGTGAGCCGGGATGATCCCAACAGCGTTTTTGATGCAGACGTCTATAAGTTTGGGTTGCGGTACCACAAATATCAGCAAACATACATACGTACAGTCTGTGGCACAGTGTGTCTGCTGGCTGCAGGTCCAGCTGCTATTTCCCAGGGAGAGAGAAGAAACAGACGGCGGTGATATTTAAAGGTAAGGACTGGAAACGTAAAGCTTGTGTGCAAAGCCCTCCTTTTTGAGGCTTTTGAAAAGATGTGCTGCTGAGGTGATGCTTTCTCATAGCGGGAAACATCCTGCCGTGCAAACCGAAGTATATTAACGCTTTGTTATCCAAAGATTGACGGAAAAAACTGGGGAGTGTGTGCAGCTAAAGAGGTTAGCCTGCAGCACTGTGGTGGAGTTTACAGTAACGTGCTGGTGCAGAGCATCATGTTAGGTTACATCAAGGGGAGCACACGTCTATGTAGATTTAAGCTGATGATGCTGATTCGACTCCCTCAGTGAACTCCACCTTTATAAAGCTTCACACTGCTTCTGGTCTCCAGATGTTCCTGCTGCTGCTGCATTCACCACGAAGCTCGAGAACACAAAAATAAGCTTTTTGGGGAGTTCTATGTTTTAAGGTTCCCATCAGATCGAATTACTCATTAACTGGACTGGTTAAACTGGGCTGGATGAAGTGCCCAGTAAGATCCAGCTGTATGTACGCTTGTGTTGGCTTAAGTAACCTCTGCAGGTTCATGTAGCTTTATGGAGCATTCTTCATCACAGCTTGTTCCTTCAGTTTCAAACCTGAGATGTTTGAAAATGCTAAAATCAGCTTATTGTTTGCTTGTTTATGACACTTAAATAGTTTGTTTGCTTGTTTTTTTGTGTTATAAATATGATCCAACCCTCCTGCACCACGACGGGACATCATACGGTTGGACCGTGTCCTGATTTTCAACTTGAACCCGAACTTAACGTGACCGCGGAGGAAAACACGGCGAAACAAAATGTGCATCAATACGAAGACGCAGAGTTCACAGAGGTGAGGCGGTGAGAGTGGGCGGGGCCCCGGTGGCTGAGAGGAGGAGCGTTTGAGAGCGCTGCTTCTGTCATCAGCTGTTTATGGTCCAACATATTCAAACAACTGTAACTTCATGATGTAGAGTTTTTTTATCAGGTCTGTTTCGCCTCGACTGACAAAAACACAAAAGTGTATTTACTGGTCTTTGGTTTATTACTGGTCTTTGGTTTATTACTGGTCTTTGGTTTATTACTGGTCTTTGGTTTATTACTGGTCTTTGTGGGGGAACTCCAGTCCCGAGCTCAGTGAACTGGTCTCAGAGGAGACAGCGGATGGTTTACTCCCAAGCAGGGGAGCACCTAACGTTTCCCAACTCTCCCATTTCTTAAATCCAGTTTGTCTTTAGCTGTTTGATTTGTGGAAACAACAGCCGACGGTATTTAGACGTTACTGCAGATCCTCCCCTTCCTTCTCTTCTCTTCTCACTTCTGTTGTTTCCTCTCGCCTGGAAATGTTAACCAGAAGCTTTGTGGTGTCGTCGGGATGATTAGAAATAGTTTTATAACTGGTTTATGTCATTAACCCTCCAGTGTACTGCAACATTCAGCATTCATAGGTGAAAATATGTGTTAAATATTTCAGATTAGGGCTGCACGATTAATCGTTAGAAAATCGCGATCTCGATTCATCTCATTTCCAAATGACAATGATTGTAGCGCATTTTGATCCGGGACGTAATCTGCATGAAAACAAGCGCTCACTCTTCCTGCTCAACAAATGACGAGGGCGGAGCTTTATACCACGTGATACAGAAGCTGGCTGCTAAAATTGGCAGGAAAAACAACGGAGAGCACGTCAGCGATGACGAGGAAGTGACCGGAGAGAATCCGTCCCGGTCAACCACCCAAACATCAATAACGGGAACCTTATACAGCGCTTCCCTATACCCGTCGAACTCCCGCAGGCACAAAGAAATTACGGAGGCTATTACTTATCACCTGACCAAAGATATGGCTCCATCAACACTGTGCAAAACGAGGGATTTAGGAGAATGATCAACACCCTAGACAAACGCTACACAGTGCTGCAACTATTTTTCTATTGTTGCACTACCTGCTCTATACACGCAGCGTCGAGCAACGGTGGAGACGGAATTTCAAGCAGTACAACATTTTGCGGCAACGACAAAACGTGAGACATTTGTTGTTTTTATGTTTATTTATTGTTTTTATGTTCAGTCTCAACTGTTACAAAGTCGATGTGCAGTTAATAAGTGCAATAAATATTTATACTGGAAAAGAAAATCGTGAGAGAATCGTGATCTCAATTCTAAGCCAAAAAATCGTGATTCTCATTTTATGCAAAATCGTGCAGCCCTACTGCAGATGTTTTAAGACGATTAAGCCTGTTGGCTGAAATCGTTGGTTTCTCTTCACGCAGCGAGTCGAGCGTCCCTCTCTGAAGCAAACTGTGCTGCTGCCTCTTTATTCTCCAGTTCACACAGCGTCTCGTCTACTGTAATCTGCCCTCACTGTTAGCCGCCACGCCAAACAGCTGCTCTGTGAACTCGCTGAGCTACAGGAGTCAGTGTGTCGTGTAGCAGCACACGTGTGCAGTCCGTCACAATGAACGTGAGCCAGTGGAGCCTCACCTTGACGTAGAGCTGCTGGAACTCCTCCAGGTTGAGCCGGCCGCTGGGACAGTCCTTCAGGAATCCCTTGTACCACTGCTTCAGCTCGTGCTCGTTAAACTCCGTGTTCTTCACCAGATCCTCCATCACTTCAGGGGTCAGCTTGCTGTTCTGTTTCCCCATTTTTCCTGTGACAAGCACAAAAAGGGGGAGGGGCACAGCATCTTTAGATTAATACAGAGCACAGAGGAGAACGTCTCCTTGTGTGAATCTGCAGGAAAAGTCTGCAGAGCGATTCATGGGGAAGCAGAGAAGTCGACGCCAGAGTCTAAAAATACGCTTTGAAACAAATGGAGTGAAATGCTGTTTGTACCTCCTGGATAACAGGGTCGGTTTGTCAGACTCGCTGCCTTTGAGCAGCTGCTCGGCCACTTTTGTTTACTTTGTTTTTAAAGGAAAACTCATTAAAAAATTCATTAAAGAAGATTAGCCCAGATTAAATAAGAAAATGATCCTAGACGACTACAATGTGTGCAGACTACCAGTCCAGGGAAACAACATATAAAAGCTTTTTACGTAGGTGTGTGCCTGTCCTTCTTTTAATTATTTTTAAGACCACGTTACATTAAAATCTTAAAGGTTAAACCTTTAACCACATTTCCTGTTCTGGCCTTTAGTTCCTCCTAAACAGAGAGAATCTCGTCCTAAAATCCTAAAAATGAATCTCTGGCTGTTGGAAAGGGTCCCAATGACATGTTAGGATCCTAAAGTAGTTAACCCACTGTGACTGTGACCCACTGTGACTGTGACCCACTGAAACACTCAAGTATGTTTATTAAGTCCCTTAATTTCTGTCACCCGGCCGCCTCTCCTCCATCGAGCCGCCTCTCCTCCATCGAGCTGCCTGCATCTGCGTAATGCTGATGCTGCCACTTTATGGCCTTGATTAGCGCATTAACCAACTCATAATTATCCTAATGTGAAAAAGATGGTTTCGAGTTTTGGAACATTTCCACTCGCGCTCTCCTGAGATGTTTTATTAGATCTCTGCAGCTCAAAAACCAGGGAGCACGTGAGGCAGCAACAGTATGTGATGTGTGTCTCTGCGTGAGCACCTTTCTTGGCGTGTCGAGGCTTCGATATGTGGGGAAAATCAAAAGAGCTCAAACTTTAGAAAGATGATTGTTTTGCTCTGTATTGGCAGAGTTACACTGTGAGTGTGGCAGCGCAGGGACTGGTTTATAAGTGTCCCTGTGTTAACGATCCTCTCACATCTGCCAAACAGCAGCCGTGCACTGTGAGAGGTTATTAAATTAACAACGAGTTTACAGTTGCCAAGTTTGCTTATTGATCATCTATTGCAGCTGATTTTGTCGCAGCTGTTACACCCCGCCGGTCATTTAAATGTGGGCAACTTTGCAAAGCGATCAGTGCTCGACGAGAAGCAAGTTTCCCTTCTTCTGTGTCAAATAAGAGGCAGGTGTGCCGAGATCATCTGACAATAGGGCTGCCACGATTACGTCGACTATTAAAATCGTCGACGACTGATTTAATAGTCGACGCGTTGTTTGAAGCTTTGTAAGATCACAAAAGACGCAGGAATAAGTAGTAGGATTTAAGAGTGTAATAACGGACTGAAACAGAAGATGGCAGCACTGCATGTACAAGGATGCCAGCTGCCGTTAAACCCCGAAGAAGAAGAAGCTGTGTCCCAGAATTCATAGCGCAGCCCAGCTCAGTTTCCAACAATGGCGGCAGCTAGTTAGTTTTAATATTACTCTTATTAATCTTTCTGGGTCACAAAATAAACGTTTAACATATTTTCAGGCGAGAATGTAGCTGTGTAAACCTCAAATATCTGCTCAGTTTATCAAGACACCACATATTTTCAAAAGCGCTCCGACGTTTTCGGAGACGTCTGTTACCCACTAGCTCGATAGCTAGCCGGGGGCTAGGCTAACTAGAGCCGTGAGAACACCGGACTCCCGGCTAATCACCGCCGTCTTTCGCTCCTCAGGTTAAACATGATATATAAGTCACTTAGATAACTTAAAAATGTTATTGTTTGGCTTTTTTTAGTATTTTATTTGTTCCTGAGTAAATCGGTTTGGCTGAGATTAAAGTTATAGTTTTTACACAGCTGAATAAACGTCAAGCAGACAGCTGATTATCAGAAGTGTGAGATGCTCGAGAATTTACTCCGGTGTCCTGTTATATTTATGATGATATAACTATCATCTTGTCTTTATTTTTAGTTAGCACAGACCTTAAACACTTAAAGCTGTAAGCTAATGATAGTTATATAAGAGCAGATGCTGCTGGTGCAATAAGCTGTACGTTTTACGTCCAATGGATGATGATCTGATTAGTCGACTAATCGCAAAAATAATGGTGACTAGTCGACTATCAAAATAATCATTTGTGGCAGCCCTATCTGACAACAGTCACCATCCACAGACAGCACAGACACTGGCTGTACTGGGATTTGGCTGCATTTACAGGTACGATGGTCACTCAGAGAAAGTTGCAGGTCTCACGCTTCATCTTGCAAACCAAACTTTCTCCTGCACAACTTTTTATCTAATCATTAAAAAGCTGATTTCAGAAAACTAAAACTCAGCAGCATCTGATAACTCGCTTTTGTTTCCCCCCCAAAATATTCCTAACCATGCAACTTAAGCCTCAGTCACAAAAGCCTAGTGACTGGTTGGCAACCCCCTGCCGACCTGTGGTCACTGGGGAAAAATGTGTATTTCCACACTTTTCCAGAGCGGTTGCTGGTTTTTGCTTGTTGCAGATCCAAAAACCTTCTTGGCTGCTAGAAGACAAGTTTATATGGAAGATGCTGACATATCTGCAAGCACTCGCTAACTAGCTGCAGGTTATACGGTGGAGCTTTTCCACAGCAGCGGCGCCCGCCCCGATGTTTGACAGCCACTGCAGGTTTTTGAAGCCCTGCTGCTCACTCGCTGAACAGGAGAGAGGGCAGCAGCAGAGCAAGACCTTCGTTTCATGAAGCAGCACTGTTCACAAAAGGAAAGTCAATAAAGGGCTACGAAAGGTGCTCGGTCGGCCGCGAGGAGGTGAAATGAAGCGTAACAGCTGTGAGTCAGAGAGATGTCAGCTCCCCAAGCTCAAAGAGTGTTTACATGTGAATCCCCAAATTAAAACAAACACATAAGCAGCGATCTGAAGCGTGCGATGCTGCCTGCAGCCAAAGTGACATCGTATCGTAACGGGAAAATATAATAAGGAGAAAAACGCATTTTTATGTCATTTTAAAGTGATAACATTTTGGTTCATATGGTCACAAACATGGAAGAGTTTCAGTCCCATCTCGTTATCACCAAACTCAGTTTCAAACGTCTTCCTGGAAGTTTAAAATAGGTTTGTGTTCTTTCACTGTGATGAAGAGCCCTGAACCACAGGGCAGGCTATTTTAATCCATCGTGAAATGATACGGATGGTGTGTGTGTGTCTGTGTCTGTGTGTGTGTGTGTGTGTGTGTCTGTGTGTGTGTGTGTGGACATCTCAGTTGCTTGATCTAATCTATCTGCAGGATTGTTGATGGAGAACTCGAGCAGTGGAAAAAGCGACACATCAGATCAGAAAAGTTATTCTTAGCAAATGGGGAAAAATGAAAAGTTCATGAAGACCGTGTGAAGCCGACTTTTCAACAGCTCAGACACTCCCTGCACCAAAATCTGGGAATTGTTTGTCTACGTGAGATAAATATACTTTGTCCTGAAAGCCAATTTCAAAGGTTTTTTGCAGCTCGGCTCAGCTCGACCCAAGCTCACAGGGACAGTTTGGATTAATAACATACCAAACGGAAATTTGAGTTATGCAATGACTAAGTGTGACAGCACATTGTCTGCAAGCTACATGGAAATTTCAACAAATACATGAACTCATCATGATTAAAGTGCTGCAGGTGCACTATGACACAGACTGCACTGAAAATATGAAATTTTGATAACAGTGAACAAAAATCCAATTAAATCAGAGAAACAGTGTGACGCAGAGCCATTAGCTTTAATACCTGATGGGAGCTGGGAATCCAGCCAAAACTGGGAAAAGATGGAAGCAGAGAGGAACAAAGAGAGAGGAGAATACAGATGGAGAATGTCTGAGCTTTTTCCTAATGCTCAGTAAGAGACCGTAGAAAGACAACGACGGTCACGGTGAGGATGTAATGCCAACTTTTCCCAACTCTGAGGGAAGGACCGGGGAGGAAATTGCAGGATGCTGCTTTCGAGCTTGGAATCTCTGCTCATGACCAGCCGTCAGCTTCAATGTGACGCACAACAAGTAAACGGCTGCTGTGGACACAGCGTTACACTAACTATGTATTCTGCATGTTTACTGTGTGTATATGATGTTTAACAGCAAGCTGTGAACGAACGAAAAGTTTCATGAGTCTGTGCACACGTAGTGAAATTACTCTACAGTAAATACACCAGTTTAACATTAACACTGTGGGCTGGCCTGCACGCCTGAGTGAACTCTGCAACTGTTAGCTAGCTAGCGCTGGTATCAACTTTAACACCAATGTTGTATCCTTCTACTGCTGGCCTAAAACCTTTGTGCTAAGATAACAAGTGCTCATCGTGTAGAGTAATTTACACTTAACGACTTTCACGAGTCCAGTTTAGTTGTACTAGAGCCTGACTGACTTATCAGCAGGTCAACATTAACAACAGGCTGTTGATAAGACCTGTTTGCTGATCACTCATCAGTGTCAGAATATATAACGGTCGATAAATGAAAATTAAACAGTAAAGAAGAGAAAGGAGAAACACCCTTCAACCATATTAGGTGTTGACGTTGCACAGTTTGTCCAGCAGGGGGCACTCTGCAAATACACAGTTAGCTATAAACAGTTGGTCAGTTTACCTGAAAATAGTTACTAATTAGAACTAATAATCCTAATATTAGTTAGGATTATTAAAATAAGAAGAAAATAATCCTATTACTTTAATGATTACTTATTTTCAAAACTAATTAGTTACTTTATTCCTTAGTTACTTTTTAAAAACATGATCAGAAGAAAAACAGATCAATCACCTGATATCAGTCAGACTCTAAGCCACACATACCACGAACACATATCCACTCAAACAGCTGCCTCGTGACAGAAAAAGAAATGAAGCTCAAACTGTTCAAAGAAAAACAAACAAACAGAAAAACTGCTTTTAGAAAATGTACTAAAGATTTTGTTTAATGTTTCCAGTTTTACTTTGTATCTGGCTTTTCAGGGAGCCAAGAACTTCAGAAAAACCCTGATATCACAGCAGCCCAACAGATGCAACAGATGCAACAGATGCAGTACACCGGACGCATCCCAACACTACTGTGTGCTGCTCACTGAGGGAGGAGCTGCGTCAGCACTGCAGCGTCATCAGTGTGTTCATAATTTGTTTTAATCATCTTCATTCATTCAAACCAACAAATGAACCAGACGCTCAGATACATGGATATTATTGGAGCTAATCATCACCTGAGCTTTGGGACATAAAGCTACAGCAGAATAACATCTCCCTGATTACACCAGCCATGACCTGTAAATGCAGACGTACTTGGCTCGTAGTTATAACACAGATTAAACAACCTGAACACTCAAAAATGTTCAGTTAAAAACAAACCTTGCAGAAAAGCACGCCTGTGTTACTGTGACCTGCATCCTAAATGCTTTTAGCTCGTTCTGTAAAGAAGACGAAGCTGAACAGTTTCCTCATTCATAACTCAGCCTGTGATCCTTCCACTGTGCTTTCAATGTGAGGATCCACTAAGCTGGCTTTCTAAGATTTTTGGCAGCAATTATTCAACAGAAGTGAATCAGCCACACAGCTACGGCGCTGCTATGTTATGAAATAAGGCTCCTTTGTGAAAATGTGTTTTAATTACAAATGAGAAAAGAAAAAAGGAAACATCAGCACATGGCTGATTAAAAAAGTTTAAAATAACGACGTTGGCGTTTGTACAAGTGCTCGGGCATTTGGCTCATATTGCAGATAATCTACGCTCGGCTCTGTATGATGTCACTGAGAGCAGATAGCACTAATATGGCCGTTCTAAGGAAACAAGCCCCTCCCACCTGCTGTTCAAGCTTTCTGTTTATGAGGCGCATAAATAAATATTCGGAACTGTGACTCATACAAAGCAATTTTTAGAGTAAAAATATGTAGAAACGAGCGTCCCTTTGAGGTGAGTACCACAGGCTCGATGTGAAACATGTAAACGAGCGTTTGCCTGTAACGGGCAGCAGCAGGTTAAAACTCCTCAGTGTTGCAGTGAAACTGAGGAGCCTGAGTGCAGAAGGACGCAGCTGCAGCAGGAGGCCACCGTGTCCTGGAAGAGATGTGAGCAGAAGACGGTCTCACTTACTGTCAGTGCATACGTGAGTGACTGTGTGACAGAGAGACAAAGTAAATGCATTTGTATTTATAAAGCACGTGTGCATGTACGGAGGCATTACTCATGTGTTTAGGAGCGCAAGTCTGTCACAGACGCTCGCTGATTGAGAATGAATTGAGTGCACTTTGCATCCCAAAGATAATGGAGCTCATAAACATTTGAGGAACATCTCAAGGCGCCCTGAGCACAGTAAGAGCAAGCAGCAGCATATGCAGTGCTGCGGCAGCGCACGCTCAAAACCTCCAGGGACCGAATGATAAAAGACACAAACATCTTCTGCGCTACTTCATGGTGATTCTGCTCTAAAACATTCAAAACCTGCTTAACAAGAGCGTCGCATCACAATGCAAGTGAACAAGGGCTGAATCTGCATCTGCAGTGTGTGCCAGCGTGCTGCTAGGATCCAGCTTTACAGCACACGGTGCCATAGCTGAGCCTTCAGGAGGGGAGGGTACGCGAAATTCATGGGTTCAGCTTCACGGGCGGCTCTTGAGTTTCTGACTGTAATTTTTACTGAAAGAGTTGAGACACTTAAATGTTGTGTAACATCAGAAAAAACGGACTTTAAAGTCAGCAGAACGATGTTCAGCTTTAACAACACTGGGACGGGAGACGTCCTTTATAGGAACCAGACAAGCTCGGTGCTCACAGTTTAACAGTTTGATGCATATGCTGGTGCAGTAAGACCATTCACAGCATTAACTCCATGTGTAGTTCGAGTTAACACATAGATCTCAGAAATATAATTGATATATTATCATTGCCAACAGCTTTTTAGAATTTTTTCTTCTGGCAAACATGTCGACAGCTTCTCGTCCCACACCGAGCGCACACACACACACACACACTGCTACACCCTCAGTTGGACTTATAAATGAATATCGTGTTTATATAAGAGAAAGCAATGATATCCTTTCTCGAGGAGTAAAAATGACAAGTCACACATCGTCTTGATACCTCCCACCATCTCGCTTCATATAAAACCTGCACAGCCTTTAAAGTGACGCGTGAGGCAACACGGCACGATTTCAAAACCTATTCAACCTACACATTTTTTAAAAGCGTTTTTTTCTGACACATTTCATTTATGTCTGCAGCGAATGAATTGAGTGACGTATTTATCGGCTGTATCAAAGCAACCCACATGGTCTGTGTATCTGAAAACATTGCTGTTCCACTGACTGTCATTCTTGCGAGCTGCCTACGAGCTCGGTAACTCCCTGTCACCTTCCTCGTTGTTGATGTTTACTGAATCGCAATAAAATGAGAAATGGAATCAAAAGTATCTTTTTACATGAACGTCGCCTCTCGGCTAACAAATGCAATAATGACTGAACTCGTTTCCATCCTTACTTTGTTACACTGTCAACACCAGAGAGACGGCGCACTGCAAGAAATGGGATGAAGGCAAGGAAAGCAATCAGGGAGGTGACTGGAGACTTAGGGTGTACAACCCCCCCAAAGAAATACGCCTGATGGCACTTAGTCATATGCACTGTAATGTATTGAGGCTGTTAATCACATCTACAAAGGGCCAAGGGGGGCAGCTAGTGCATCATCAGCCAGTGGTTTGTTTTAGCAAGAGAGTTGAGTGGGGCTGAGTCTGGGACGAGGGGTCACTCTGCAGTGCGATGCAGAGCAGAGCGCCATGCTGACTCCAAACCTGAGTCATAGCCCTTTGTCTCACAGTCCACTGAGGGTTCAACAGATAGTAATTACACATCATGTAATTACACATCAGCACACAGGTATGGTCTGACACACCAGACCTGCTCCAGAGCTCTGTGGGCTGTTACATAACACTATCCCTTTGCCATCATTTGCCAACATGGATGACCTTGAGAGGCGGGCAGAGTCCGGGCTGAGACAGCAAGGATGGGAACAAAGCAATCTGAGGCTTTAATTTGGGCAAATATTACAGGAGAGATTAATGTGTGTCTGTAGAAGGGGGGGGGGGCAACAATGATTGGATGGGGCTGGTGGATGTGGTCATGCAAGATTGATTTGCAAAAGAAAAAAAACAACAACCAGGCGCTTCCCACTGAGGATGATTGGGGTTAAGGACACACACCACACCCCCGTCTTCTTCTTGCACACACACACACACACACACCCTTGCGCAACATCAGCACCAGTGACAAACTACAGCACATCACACCACACGGTGCCATGTCATAGCAGCCCACCCCACGCAAGTCACAAGTACAAATCGTCAAATTTCACACAGTCCACTGTTACACAGAACAGCCTCTCTCTCCTCACTTTTGTTGTTAAATCCACAAGCCTTGTGTGTGTGTGTGTGTGTGTGTGTGTGTGTGCGCGCGCGCGCGCGTAAGCAGCAAGAGTAAACCCAGGTAAGAAACAACAGTGTTTATCTAATGCAGATGTACTGATATATATATTTGTGTGTGTCCTTATTAAAATGGACTTCAACCACAATACATCGATACATTAGCCTTATGATACCGAAAGGATGACGCACTGAGTTACATCATGCTGATATAAATATAAATAAATATAAACTGAGATGATGCCGAGCAGTACAATAATAATTAGATTTTCATGCATCTGTCAAGATTTTACGCAAAGCCTTCATCCTACCTTGCGAGAGTGTGGAGTCAACGAGTGTGGAGTCCGGTGTGTTGTCTGGAGTGGTCCAAAAGAAAGAAAAAGAAAGAAAACACCTGCGAGTACGGGAAACAGCAAGAAATGCTCTTCTGTCGAGCTGAAGATTAGCGGTGCCTTTTGGGTTGTTGGATTTATTTAATTTTAGTTTAATGCTGGGGAGAAGTCGGGCTTTTACAGAGAGGAAGCTGTGCAGGTCCGTAGGATGATGCTGCGCAACACAAACTGCTGCTGATGTGCTGAGAGGAGGAGACAGATACTGAGAGAGCGCGCAGTGTGCGTCTGCCTCGCTCCCGCTGCCAGCCTGTGGCTGTGGATCACCGATACAGACAATAAAGGCAGCGAGGAGCAGACAAACACCAGCGTTTGTGTCCCCAATAATATTTTGTGAAGTAATACAAACCTTTCTTTGCCTTCCAGTGTCAGAAATACATATTTCAATGAGCGGTTGTGTTAAAGAGCAGAGGCTAATATCGATGGTGTTGACTTATGTTAGCTAAAGCCTGAGTTACGTCATATTAATCAGCCCTGTTAGTTTCGCGCCAAATGTGGGACATCAGTTAGCCAGCGATTGTAAATACAGCAGCCTGGTGAAAAGCTTTCCTTCAGAAGGTAACAAACGTGGGGCAAAAAACTTAACTTACAGCATCTAGAGAGTAAGTGATCATTATAGCTTACAGTGTAAAACAAAGTCGCAGTCTGTTTTCTTTCATTATTATACCAATATAACGAACTAAGCTAGTGAGAAGCCAGCTAGCTTACATCTATAAAGCAGCTATACCTAACATACAAAAACCAAGTTACACTATTACAAGTGACTTTAAAGAGTAATTTAGGGATCTCTGAAGAGGCAGGCACTTTGTATGAACTGTTAGTTCTGTTGCAATGGCTAGAAAGTAAAGGCTAAATGAAGGCTAACAGCTAGCAAACCTAAGTCTCTTTTTACCTTTGCTAGCTACAGGAGACTACCTTGTTATAGTAGCATGGGTACAATAAGGAAATATTCCATCGTGTGGTGAGCAGTCTCATGGCATTTTTTAGTTTTTTGATCATTGTTCACGACAGTGGTCATTAACATCTACACATGTTTTCTGTCTTTGGAGAATTTCTTTTGTGGTTGTTTCACTAAGCCAGCTACAAGCTACACCTACAGCAGCTGTCATGAAGCTCCTGGTGCATAGTTTTGTGCTGATGTTAATGGAGCTTTACAGAAAATTGAGTCAGCAGAGCTTTAGTGACCTTGACACACTATACACCTCAGCAGCCCTGCTCCAAGTTTACCTGGTGTGCCATTTGTGGCTGAACTGCTGTGGTGTCTAAATGCTTTGAGTTTGGATTAATTCTACTCACAGCTGATTGGAATATCTAGGTGGGCAGAAATTTCACAAACTGGCTTGTTGCAATGATGATATTCTATTACAGTAGCATACCTGAAATCATTGAGCTCTGATCTCATCGATCCATTCTTTAAAAAATGATTATAAAGGCAGACTGCACGGTTATGTGCTTGGTTTTATACACCTGTTTCAATGGGACTGAAAAACACACGAATTCAAACGTTAAGGGATGTGACCCAATGCTCTCCATATAGTGTATATATATCATGTAGTAGACCGTTACAGTATTTATGTGTGACAGGATATGCCAGGCACCCTGTTGTCCTGAAATTCTTCCTTCTGTCTTTTGTTTTAGAAGCACAAATCATGAAATGAATGCTGACTGACTTCCACTCAGCTGTTTCAGTTTTAGGTTATAGGGTCAGTTGAATGCTGTGGGAGCTGATGTAAAAAATGCTAATAAAACTTGTTAATATGTTATTTGATCAGTCAAAATATCTTATAAAAAGAGGCTTATCATGCTCATTGTACACAAAGTACTGGTACTGAGGTGTATAGTGTGTAAACGTCAGTGGTATGGTCAGAAACCACATCAGTACTTGATACTAGAATAACACAATATTATCTTTTGTTTCTTTAAAGGATTGTTGAGGGATTACTTCCATGTGATTGGAGTCATAAGGTGAGATGCTGCACGTGCTGCTGTGTAATGAAATGTGCACTCTTGTACATGATGAAGTAGCTCATTGTTCACCAGCATTGTTATAATGATGCCTTTGTAATCCAGCCTCTGCACTGTGGTTTTCCTTCCTAAAAATGTTATTTGTCAGCAGTAAGTTTTGTATTAGCAACATTCTGGACATGATTGCTTATTTGACGAGTAACACTCGGATTTGAGCTGTGTAGCTGCCAGATGCAGAGCTCACACTGTGGTGGGCTTTTTTTTTAGGTTTTATAATTCGATGAGAACATGAAAGTCCCACAAGATGATGACATCTCACAAACAGAGAGGGAGCTCACGTCACCACCCTCCCCAAAACGATCCAGACCTGAGTGTAGAGTGATGAATGACCACAGTGGCTTAAGCAGCTTCGACTTTCCAGAGCTTTTGACATTTAGGAAAACTAATCATTCCCCATCATCAGCAAGTACCCTGCAGAAAATCGAAGGCCTGATTAGCACATTTGAATGTTTGGAAGATGAGAAATCTCAGGAGCGACCACAAGACACTAAGTCTGACGTCAGTCCTAATACTGAGGTGACTTCATACAATAAGAGTACACACATGGAATCATCTAAAGTGTGTTTTATTCCCACTGAGAGCTACCTACTCCTGGGGAAAGAGGAGCAGCTTCCAGCTACTGAAACAGACAAACTCAGCTTTTACCAGTCGGATGATACAGATGGTTCATTAGGAGAGTCTGCCACCATAGCCAGTACTAACACATCCAGTCATTCTGATGGCAGGCTACCAGGGACATCCCTTAAAGATCAAACCCCTGGTGGTTGCTGTCCTTCCACTGGAAATGAAAAATATGGGAGACAGGTACAAAAAAATGTCAATGAAATGCAGACGAGAAATGAAGAGGTCAGATGTCAGCCTAATTGTACTAATAAAGAATCAGTCTGTGACGTAGGTTACTGTAGCACAAGGAGCCAATTTGCTGAAGTTGTAGAGATGACTCAGAAGAGGACTGAACCTGAGTTTAATGGGTATATTGTTTTCACTAAGGAAGAGAGTGAGAGTAAGAGATCTTCCAGTGATTATGCAGATTCTAAACCACTCTGTTCAGACCCTGTAGAAGAGCCCTCTGGGAACTTGGTAGAAGCTGGGAAAAAGGAAAAAAGTGATTCAGGATTACAGTTCTGTGAGAAGGAAAATGTTTCTGTCTGTGATGGGAAAACAGAAGGCCAAGTTAATAAGAAAGCCCTCATCCTTTTTGCTGCTGTATGCGGTGAAGGATCAATTCTTTCTCATGATGTGATGTTAGAAAGAAATCCTGCAAATGAGAGCGCGGATCTCGATGTTGATGACCTCTGTGGGGAAAAAAGAGCGGATGGTGCTTGCAAGATAATAGCCAAAGCTCAGAGTGAAACAGCTGATCACACAACAGTGACTACGTTGCCGGCTAGAATCAGTCAAGAGCCGGCTGAAGGAGATAATGATGAAGGCCCTTTCCATGTAATTGATCCTGCGATCTGTAGTGAAACTGACAGGGAAGCTGAAGAAAACGGCTGTAACTCAGCAAGCGCTGCAGGTCCCAAATTATCTCCATCAGTAGAAGTCGACAAGATGGAAATGCCTCTTCCACTCCATTCCCACATGAGGACATCAGAAAAGGTTTCATGTCCCGACTGGACAGAGTGCTTTAATAATGAAAGCAGGACATGGCATCAGGAGGGTGCAAACGATGACTTCTGTCAGGCAGGACTACAGTCTTCTTCCGTCACCACCAATGAAACGCACAAGACTTTCATTGAATGTGACTGTCAATGGAAATCCAGGTTCAGCAGGAGCCCTACAAAGCCTCTCCCTCCTGGGGATCATGCAATACATGGAAGCCACGGTTCCATGGGACATGAGTTCAAAGAGCAGAGTCGCTCCAGCTGTTTTTCTGTCAGGCTTGACCCCCTGGAGACGTCAGAAGTCGAACATTCACAGAGAGAAATTGACAGCGTGGACATGACAGCTGTGATAAAAGAAAGCAAAGAAATCTTCTGTTTTGGGAAAGAATTGGAAATGAATGAATATATGAACCCGAAGAGGACAGTGGAGGAAAAACCGCTACTGCAGAATGGACAGCACAAGGATAACACAACTGAACTACTTACTTGTGATTGCAAGGCTGAATGCAGTGAGGGTGAAGCACATGAATGGGACAGTGAATTAAAGCTCACTGAAACTGAACAAAGAAGCAAGCTCGAGCGTTTGTCTGACCAACCATTCAGTGCTGATATTTCCATGACAGAAGTTGGAGACGAAATGAAAACTGATGGGCCTGAAGACTCAGCAACACTGGTGCAATCTGAGGATTATGTTCAGTGGCAAAATGACCACAAAGCAGACGTGACTCAACTGTCATCTGGTGATGGCGCTGATGAATGGACAGAGTGGAGCACATTGCCCTTGGGAAGCGAAGATGGACAAGAACACAAGCTTAGTTGTGTCTCTGATTGCCAAGACAAAGCTGAAAATAAAGCTGACTCTTCAGCCTTCAGCTTTTCTTCAACAAGCGATGCAGTCGTACCGTGTCAGGGCAATTTAAGCCATTCACAGAAGGCTCACAGTAATCCCACTTCCATAAACTGCATTGACAGATTTTCCCCATTGCCATCTGCTTTCTGTAACCTAGTGCCGGAGGGGTTTGACACTTTCGAAAAGATCCAACTCTCACTAGATGATGATGACGCCACTGGAGTGGGCAACATCCCTGTCCTCGTCAGCTCGCCTGGGCAGCTGCTATACCACTTTATGTCAGTGGCAGAAAGCAACATGCATGAGAGGATACCAGAAGAGGAGGAGTGTACCACTGAGAACATGGAAAACAGGCTTCTTAGCAGTGATTCTGCCTGTAATGAACTCCCAAACTTCATCTTAGGAGCAGATGCCATTGCTCTCGAATGGCCCGAGCGAGAGCCTAACTGTGAATCGGTCTGTGATTCCTCTGAGCACATTCAGGATGAATTAAACCCAGAGTTAATGTCCCCTACTGTTTCCGCTGAGAGTGACAGCCCTGCCTCTGGTGTGAACAGCTGTGCTGAGTTTGAAATGAAAAACCAGTTCGACTCGGTCCTGAAAGAGCTGAATTTGTTTTTTGAGATCAGTAGAAGTGACTTTGAAAGCGACTGCAAAGCAAACTTCGTCTCACCTGAGCAGTGCACTGACAGAACTAAAGTCTTGGAAGGCAGCGCTTCAGAACGGACAGAGCGTCTCACCAGTCCAGACGTGGGACGCCACAGAGGCGCCGCATCAGGTAGTTATACGTAGGATAGAAACACACACAGTAATACTGACAGCAGTAAGCACCACAGGCGTTTCCATTGACCGTTCAAATAAGATACTTCAGCTGCACAGTTTAAACTAGGGTTGTTAAAAATACTAATCAGGGCTCGCAAAATTTCAAAATCCCTGGTAGCCCTTCGGGCAGGGACTCTTCAGTTTTTGGTAGCCCAAAATAAATTTAAGTAGCCCGAATAAAAAAGAGAGCAAATTTTTGATTGATGTTTTGTTTCTTGTTTTGTTTCCTTTACATTATTATACATTAAAGTATAATATTGTAAAGGAAACAAAACATTAATCAAAAAATTGTTGAAACACAAATTACAACATTGTCTAAAAAGTACAATCATCAACTCAAATATTTGGTTCTAATTGAACAGAAATTTCTATGAACGTGTAAGAACTGTGTAGGACATGAATCAGTCTGTGTCAGATCCTGAATCTGAAATTTCCACTGAAGTCACGGGTAAGAGGCAAGTGGAGCCAAGATCGAGGCCGTTTGCTTTTTGAAGTTTGCAAAGACTGCTAAATTGTGCCAGTGGTAGTTCACTCTTTGCAACATAGTAGCTGTTCTATTTGCAATTGGTGTTTGTTCTGGGAAAGATATTGCAAATTGAGCAATAATGCATTTCTTGCATTTCTCATGGGTTCTAATAGGGGCCTTTCTTAAAATGACTGGTCCCAGTAACAAAGGCGCTTGTCGACTCAGAAATCGAGGGAAAACCAACAACACACCCGGCAGAACATTATGTTATTTACACGGCTGCACATAAGTGGTCCGCATGTGCGCATTCGCTGTCAAAATAAAAGACGCGCACCAGATAAGAAGTTGCAGCGCGCGTTTGTGTCCATATAAAAGGCTGTTTTTGTCCTAGAGTGGGATTTTCACGGCACATTCTGCACCACATCTCTGTGCGTTCATCATTTGTTTGAAGCCAGCTCACCTCCTGCAACCACTTGTCCGAGAATACGCGCTTCTTTTGTGGTTCGGACTCCTTCTGACATTTCTTTGGAGGTGGAGGAACACCAAAGTAATTGCTTAAAGGAGCTTCTTCGACATCTTTAAGAGTTATAAACAAATGTCTGTCCTCTCCAGAAAATCATATGTACGCAAACAACTTCTTATCTTGTGCGTGTTTTTTTATTTTGACAGCGAATGCGCACCTGCGGACCACTTATGTGCCGCCCTGGTTATTTAGCTCGTCATATTGCAGCCACAGAAATTCTTTTGTCCATGAAACCATAAAGCTGCACTTTCTTTTTGCCTTATAGTCTGATTTGTCATAACTTTTCCGTTTTGTGGTAAGCTTTTCTTTGGCTGTCACTTCTTCATGCTCACCTGTCTTATTTGGCTCAGCAGAACTAAAATATATATCCTGCTGCTTTTACACACGCACTCACATAACGCTCAGCGATTCTCTGCGCGATCAAACTCTCACATGTTTAAGCTGCGGGAGATTTCACTTGTCATGTTTGCATAGTAAGCTAACGATTGATAAGACGATGTCAGAGGAATTGGTGCGCAAATTATTGTCACTCACCAATCAGTGCTGTCGCTCTCTATACATAGTTCACGCGATTGCAAAGTGAAAGCAAAAAACAAGCGCAAATTCAAACGCAATTTCAATATGTCACACATTGACAGTGGCTCACCGATGCCAATGACATAATTACCCAGCTACATTTCCAAAAGAATGCAAAAGCATTGACATATATTTTTCCTTCCTACGATAGGCCGACGGGCAGGGCAGAGATAGATTTTGGTAGCTCGACTGGAAAAATCGCTAGCCCCGGGATGTCGGGCTAGCGATTTTGCGAGCCCTGCTAATACTTAAGCTCTAATCAATACTTAAAATTCTATTTAAGTGTATGCATTAATTTGCAACTGCATCAATACCAGCAGTGCTGCCTGCACCTCCTCCAGTTGACCTAACTTCACCCAGACAGGCACACGGCACTTCCTGTTACTGACTTTCAAAACACTGAAAAACACTTTGTGAAGTATTACAGAGGTCAGTAAAGTTCCTGTTACTACAACGTTAACCTTACGAGTGCATACTTTAATGTCACCCACTGAACTGTTAGCAGTTAAATAACCACATTAGTCATCTCATGTTATTAAAGGACCACCTCACAGCTGTGGTTAATAATAAGAGCCCCTTAGTTGTTTTTCAAGTGACGAGTAGTTTCCTGGGTATCGGTGTTACGTTTGAAGTTCTAGTACTGTGACAGCCCTCATGTACACTGTCCTTATTTAGATGTCCAAACCAAAGCTAGCATGCTGAGACGAATAAATCATCAGTGAATAGTTTGCAGAAATACACGTATTTGTTTCTCATGACTAACAGAGATGATAAGACTCTGTGGTCAGACTGTGCACATGATAGCATTAATTATTGTACCTTCGTTTTTATGTAATGTTACAAAAAGATGTAAAAGCAACCAAATAAAAACTCCAAAGCGAAATAAAATCCAAAACAATTTGTTAAACTTGGTTCATGATATAAGTGCAAGAACCTGAAAAATTGATAAAAGACAAGCAAATTTTACTTTTACTCCATTTAATTTAAATCATCCCAGCTGTTATATCAAAAACTAAAAACTAATATCTTTTACGTTTGGGTCAGATTGACCCCAGGAATCAAAAGCTTCCAAAGATGTCTGTCATATCATTTAAGCAAATAAGGGAAATTAAATTATATTTTTAAAGTAGCTGGTACTTGATATGCAAAATAGTTAACATTATCAAAAATAACAAGTAGAACTGACTCACATGGAAGAAAAAGTTTGATGAACTTCAGCTGTTTCAGTCCAGCGTCTGAAAAATGAAGCAAAGGTTCTCAGTCATCCTTCCTAAAGTTACTTTCAACAGGTAAAGGTGACAGCGGTCAAGAGGCTTCCTAACAGTGCTTTATAAACCAATGGATGACTTTCATCATGTATATATGTCCATAATCCACTGTATATAACTATTTATTGGTTCACTTAGGAGCTCAACTGATTCTTCTTGGATATCCTGATAATTCTGCCAGTTTGTTCTGATTTTGACTGCTCAGTGGAAAAATATATTGTTTTCTGTTTATTGTTTTCACATTTTTAGATGATGTTGCCGAGGACCACAGCCTGGACATGTGTGAAGGTGATCCGGTGGTTTCTCGGACTGCTGTCAGTAGTGACGGAGAGCAGGAAGTGCCTCTTAGCGGACACCTGTGCCGGGAAGCTTCTGTTGCAGAGAAACACAGAGGTTCACAGTTGATTTAATTCAATATTTCTGCCTCTGTTAAAAAGAAATAAACAACAAAGATGAATATATTTCTGAAGAAAAGGAGCAACAAAGTGTCTCTGTGATTAACATAAATGACATGGTTGAAAACATCAGAAGGAAAAATGACAGGCTTGAAAAAAACATTTCATGAGAGTTGTTTAATTAGAGTTAAGTGCTTTTTTATTCCATTGTTTTCAGTTAACACTGTTTTTACAGAGCAGCGGGTGATTAAAAGGTCAGCTGGGTTAATTCACTGTGGAAATATAATTACTTTTATTGATTTGTCATTTCAACCTGGCGCAGCGTACTCTCATTAATATTCCCTCCCCTTCCACAATATGCTGCGGTGGAACGATAACGCGCTCCACAAATGCAGAAACATGGGCTGATGGGTAAACAGAGCAGCAAATACAGTAGGACAGAATTAGCGAGTGCTTCTTCTCTGCCTGTCAATATGCTGCTTTCAGAGCCCCGGGAGATGGAGCACAAACAGGAAGTGTGGTCTCCATCCTCTATGTGTTTGACTCTCATGGAACAACTGAGCCACAGTGAGTTATATGTAAAGGCTGAGCTTGTACTTAAAAACATCTCATGGATAAAACACTTGGGATGGGATTCATATTTTTTCCAGGATTTAAAGAGGGGCCAGAGGGGAATAGTGTAGCTCGTTCAGTAATATTTTAGACTAATCGCTTTGTCAAAAATAGACATTTGAACAGAATGAGTTTGTCCTGCATTTATAACCCCAAGTGTGCCTCTGAGTGTTTAACAGGAGAGGACTCTTACCACCTGCCTTTCTGGAGATGCAATGTTTTCTCCTTTTCTATATGCAGGACAGAATAACAGCAGCGCTACTCTGTCATGTTAATCTTTTCAGTGTTAGTATATGAAGTGTGTGGCTCTTATTTTTGCTGTGTATAATACTGCAAACACGCACACAGTGTCATCTCAGGTTGATGATTGTGGCCAACATTAGCAGCACTTGGGGAAGCAGCCTGTTTTCTTGCATTTTAATGTCCACATGCATCTGCAGAATGTGGTTGTGTAGTTATATGCCAATTTACTTTAACACATGCAGCTGTCACATGTCTTTCATTTCACCTAATTTGTTTAATTCAAAGACAGAGAGGCACAGCTAATGTAGGATAGCCAGGTAGTAACGCCTACAGGTAAATGTCTTTGCATGCTAATCAAATACTATCTGTTTTACTGATTAGTATTTCTGGTGCCAGCAACGCAGGCAGAGAACATTAAATGTCTTGTTGACTTGTCACACACACACACACACCTCTCTGGAGCCACAGAGAAACAGGAAGGTGCAGGAAAGCTGGTTAGGAGTGATTGAACTTATATATAGAGAGCAGAATGTTTAGTAGGAAATGGACTGCATATAGTGTCACTCTCTGAGACAGAAGTCACATGAGTGAGGATGTGTTTATGGTGTGTGTTGTGTGCAGGAGCGCCTGAGCAGCCCAGGAGACTAGAGCCGCTGAAAACATGTGCACGGCCGATCCGGGTTGGACTTTCAAAGAGAGCCAAGACCAAACACCTGCACCGGCCCCGCCCCTACAAGTGAACGTTGGACATGCAATCAAGGGTGAGGTGTGTGAGTGTAAACGACCTCGTTTGAAGCTTTGTGATGCAGTGTTCACGACCTCGAGGGTTATTATCGGATTTACAGCGTTCCTGTTTTTTCTTCTGCATCAAGTCGCTGTTATTTTTTCCTGAGTGTTTGAGGTTTCCGTACATTTTAGTTCCCCCGTTATCCAAAGATGTTTGGGTCCATAAAATATCCTGACAAGGATCCGTTCTCCATATTGTCCAAGCCAGAAAAATATTCAGGTTTTTAATGGCAAAACATTTAGATCTTTATGTATTTATTTACTGTATTTATCGGCTTCTTTCTAGCTGACAGTGTGGGTGTGTTATCTTTGCATTCTGCTGTTACTGTTGTCCTGAGCTGGTCTCCTGTTAGCTGGAGTTCAGTACTGAAGCTGCTTTATTTATTCAAATATGTTATTTATTCAAATATGTTTCTGATGTCCACACTATGCATGGCTGTATCTGCAGTTTTCCTTGTTTTAATGTTATTCCATCATTAGTTTCCTGCAGTGTTATTAAAAACTTGATCAGATTGTTGCTTTTCTTGCGTTACATTCTTTACGTTGACTTTTTCTCAGCAGCTGGGCGACTGTAGCGTCCTCAAGCAGCTTTCAGACAAACTATTGAAGCACAAAATACCAGCAAATATTCATGAAATGACTACAAATTTACTCGACTCGTGTATTTAAAACCTTCTAGTGTTAAAACGATGTAAGCTCCTCTTTCAGAACTGAGCTAGTGCATCGATCTGAACTCTGAGTCAGCAGTGGTTATGCTGGCTGCAGGCAGTGGAAGGGACACCTCAGTTTAAGTTGTAGCAACAGTATCAGAAGTGCTTTTAAGGTTTGCATGCCTACATTCACAGCTCCTCGTTTGTAAAGTGAATGGGATTGTTTTTATTCTCAATTCAGACATTTTATTAAAATTGGAGGAGTTTGCTGACAACTGGCTGCACCTGTTTAAAGTAAAATCCACATTGTATCATAGCATTGCCATTATTATGTCAGAATTTTATACAGATTACAAGTTCTTTTTAAACAGGAGACACATGAAAAAGTACAAGTCACATGACACATTTTGTTTCGCAATCAGGACATTTCTCTTCAAGTTGGCTCCATTTGGTCCTTTTGTTGTTAACTGCTGTCCCCCAATTTGAGCAGTGTTGTATTCACGCCTGTTTTTCGAGATTTTGGAACAAGATTTTTTATTTAATGTTTTCATCACATCTCAGAATCGAAACGGTGAAACTTTTCTTTGTCTCAATGAGCAAGGTGTCTCAGCTGGCAGACGGGCAAGTACAAATCACAGAGAAACAATGCCACGGTATGGCTTTCCAAAAATAATTGGATTCAGACGCTAAACATTCAATCTGCCTTTTTAATCAGGCCCAGTCTGTGAAGGCTGTGGGTGTAGAATTAGATTTCTCTCCTTTTGGGTTTGTTGGTAATGATTTTGTCAGTGCTAGTTGTGTCTGAGCGGTGTTTGCTGATTTGTTGCCGCTCCTTTCTTCGTGTGGATATTTTCCCTCTCGGAGACATTTTCAGCTCAGTTTCTTTTTAATGACAGATTTGTTTTATGACTCCTACAAACTGATAACTTCTTAATACGTTATTCATTTATCAATAGCTATTATTCTAATAGCTCAATGATACCATATTTCCATCTCCAACTGCTGCTGTTTCATCTTTAATCATTTCTTATTGATTACACACCAGCCTGTAATCGTCATGTTTTAGTAACACTTAACTAGACGTGCAGTCGAGTGTGTTAGCAACTGTTACATAATGGTCACATTTCTGAATAAAGGGCCCTTTATGAGCCCTTTTTGCACATAATGAGGATGAGAAGTTTATTCCAGACAGTTTTCCAGTTGATGAACTATACTTACCATACATAGAAACGGAAGTGCACGAACAGTTTTCAGTGTAGATCTCGGGAACTCTTTTTGCAGATTGGGCGCTTTGACAGGAAGTTGTCTGAGCGACCCGCTGCGATGACTCCTTGTGAATAAGTAGCTTTATTAACTTTATTAAGATGATTTTATTATTTATTAAGAAATGAAACACATTCACACTTTGTAAAACACATTTGGCAAAGTGATGCACTTGTGATGCATAATGGTATCCAGTAAGAATACTGGTCAGCCTTAGCTTGTTATCTGTGGTCACCAACGGTTCCAGTAACTGTGTCTCTGTTCTCAGATCTTTACAAATGTTTCTGTGCTGTTCTTGTGGGGAGAGATTGAGATACAAAGTCTACAACGACTTTTGTCTGCTATATGTTTTTGTAAAATTGCACAAGAACTTGATTTTAAATGTCCTTTAAATTGCTGAAACACACAGTAGTGGTGCTATATCCGCTGGCTGTGTCAGAGTTTCTGCTAAAGCAGTTTGAAAATTAGATTCTGCATTTGCTGCTTTTTTAAAAGAGTAATCACTGATCACATGGTAATGAGGACATGGATTAAAATGAAAATAATGAGGCTAGAATGACTTAATGTGCTTCAAATACCAGCTTTTTATGTGTATGTAGAACTCATTTAAACAAATAAAGCCTAGCAGGCAGAGAGCAGTCCACACAGATGAAGATCATATGGAGATGTAAACGAGACACATGTAAACTTTGAATGCAGGTGTTTTAGTCTCATTGTCACACGTGCATAAAGTCCTATGTCTGCTTTTACAGCTGTAGAAGGACAGGTTGTTCCAGAGAGCTGACAGAGTCTGTGCAGGATACTGTAACAGGATGATGCTGTTGCAATAAATCAGTTTGTTTCTCTCTCCTCACTATCCGAGCTGGCATTAACATTAGTATAAAAACTTAACCAAGTTAAGTAGCATGGATTTCCATGGCCATCCAGGTTCTGTAGTTGTAACCTATATGTAGCCTGGTACTTTTGTCCAAATAATATAAAACACTCCACACTCAATTGTTAGTTTGACAACCAAGTACAGTTACAGCTGGCTAATAAATTAGCCATTTGTCTTCCACATATTGTAAGCAAGGGTTAATTGATCAATCTAAATTGCCCACAGGTGTGAATGTGAGTGCGGTTGGTTGTCTGTCTCTGTGTCTTAGCCCTGCGACAGACTGGCGACCTGTCCAGGGCGTACCCCGCCTCTCGCCCTAAGACAGCTGGGATAGGCTCCAGCGCCCCCCACAACCCTGAAAAGGATAAGCAGAAGTGAATGGATGGATGGATGTTATTCTAAGCAGGATACATGGACTACATGGAATACTTCAGTGTTTTTCCCACCACCTGTAAATATCCCCAGTCAGTAGCTCTGTAATGAAGAGAGCTCCCTTACATGTATTTTCATTGTGGTAACTGGTACAGCACTTACATTATATATACATATATATGTATATGGCCATTTGCATACAAGAAGTTTAATTATTTATTGAATATTTATTGGGTATTTATGAATGATCTAATTCATAGGTGTCAAACTCTGGCCCGCCAAATTTGGCGAGTAGGCCTTTTGTTGTAGGACCTGCACAGCTGCTCCTCATTAGGAAGTGTGGAGGAAAGAATTGTTACTGGGAGCAAATAAGGTCTACTGGTTAGCGAAAACAAGACACATGTTTGTGTGTAAAGTCACAAACATTAAACAAACAGGGATAAAGAAAAAAGTGTTAGTGTAAAGAAGTTGTTTGTTGAAATGTGATTACTTAAATGTTTGCGGTGTCCTCTCAGGGTGTTTGGGGAAATGCTTCCCCGGGGTCGGGAGACCAGGTCCCAGGATAGGCCATGGGTTAAGGGAGTGTGGGGAATTTCTTTACATGGATTTTTTTGTTCATGATGGTGCTGAGATGTAAGATTAAAATATAAAATATTTAACAATTATTAGAAAACGGTCAAATGCATATCCCAAAAAGTTGATTGATGGGGTTTTCGTCTGAAAACGCTCCGCGTCCACACTATCGTTTTCAGTCGTTTTCACAGAGTTGTGCGTCCACATTGAAACGGCCAAAAACGCTCACGTTCCAGTCCTGCACATGCGTGAAACACAAGAAGATTCGACCTGCCTCATTTCTGTCTGCTGTTTATTTACTTTCCGGCTCTTTGAAACATGGCGGCAAAATGTGGAGGAAAAGCAGCGAGTTTTTAAATGGACTCACAATGAGGTGGAGTTGTTGCTGCGAGTAACACAAAAGTACAAAGTTGCAAAAGCGAGTGAGAGTTTGAAGAAAGGCTCTCTGGAGCATGTACAGACTGATGTTAATCTTTAATAGGGCTGTCAAACAAAACAGCCCCGCTTTCTTGGTTTAATTGGTCACATGACTGCATCATATGACTGACATGTGTCATCGTTTTAGAAACTCATCGTTTTCACTGTCCACACTGCGACGCGAAAGCACCCTTTTCAAAATGCTGCGTTTTTAATTGAAAACATCGTCTCAGTGTGGACGGGAGGCCAAAACGGAGAGAAAACGATGCGTTTTCAAACGAAAAAGAATTTGGTGAACTCACCTGTGAGTAAATAATGGTTTAGTCCTTTAATAGCTGAGAGTATTTAAGGCGCCGTTTGTCATGGAGGAATCCGAAGCTTCCTCGAGGTCTTGGGTTGACTCCATCCCTACAGATCTGCTAACCACAGCTGTCGTTTCATCTGACTAAAATGACCTAAATGACGTTTTAGATTAAAAACACTGTCATGATTAGTGCAATGCTTTGCACAATGATAAAGATGTGTAATTATGTGTAACACTACCACCTCTGTCAGTGTTCCAGCTACCCAGTAATACTAACTGGGAATAATGAACAGACTTAGAAACAACTCAAGTGGAACGAAGTTTCAAACTTGGATTTCTTCTTCTGAATAAAATAACTCAAACAGCAGAGTTAATTTTCCTTTCCCTTTTATGTTGGATGTCATACAAGGTTTCTTTAAATGCTCATCTGCTTCTTCTCCATGTAGCATGAAAGAAACATCCCAGCTTTAGAAACAGTAAAAAGACTTCAAAGGCTCCAGTGAAGCCAGAATTTATCACTTTTTCTTTTTAGGTTCTTACAAAATGACTCCTCCCCCATATCAAAAGCTTCATTGTATATTTCACTTAGCAAAAATTATGAGCTCCTAGCAACGCGAGGACCTGAGATGTAAAACAACACAAGAAGTGAAACCTGGCAGGGATTTATATTCCTGTTTGTTAATTTCGTCCACACCACTAAAATGAAGGATTAGACATGCACACATTTGTTTATTTTCATTGGCAGAATGAGGACGGCATTATCCCAGCATGGGGGTCCAAGTAATGTTATTATGTACACGGAGAGACCCTGAAGAGTAGACGTGTTTCCCCTCTCGCTTTATGCCCTTTGAATCATCTACGTGACTCCACTGCGTAGGAAGAACGACCAAGGTCTATACTTAGAAAGCTTATTACTGGAAATTTAGGCGATAATCAATGAGGAATCAGCTGATATGTGTTCAATATTTCATCAGCTAGCAAGAGCAGTTATGAGGCGGCTTTTTCTTTGGGCTGGGACAGAAGCAAAATAGGACCACTGAATATGCAACTAAGGTTTCTCCAGGAAAGTGTAACATCTTATTCTTTTCACCTTTATATGAAGACACTGGTTGCATTAAAAGCTTGTTTACAGCCTGTATGTTTCTAACATGTGTCATCTGTATCCATACTCATTCACACGCTTGCACCAGCAGTAATACTGCTGGACTGTAGTAGCATGAAAGTGATTTTGATTGTAGAAATTTCATTACTTTTAATAAAAGTGTGTGCTGCTCTTCATCTTTAACCTGATGCGATATCACCTGGGAGTGGACCGGGACACAGACAGTGTTCAGTGGACGTTTCATAAGCTGTTAAATCAAAAGTGAACGTGCAATATTGGTGAAAACTGTTTCCACACAGTCTCTCAGCACTGTAATCTGTGTTTTGGTGTGGAACGGGATGAAGCGTAGCAGGCCGAGAGAAAGCACAATAAGAGGATTTCACAGTCTGCTGTTACGGCGCTGCGTTATTGTTTCGCTGCCTCTGAAAAGCTCTAATTAAATTGGCGCTGACCGGACGGGAGACTCGTCTGAGTGCGACAAACAGCAGCGTTGGTTCGTCGCTGACTCACTGCAGAGCGCAGATCAGCTCGACCCACGGTGGAGGAGGGATGAGTTGCCGAATGTTGTCCTGACATTTTATTCAAGGTCTGCAAACAGCATGGTCAACAGTGTGGCTCTTTGAACATTCAAAATGCCACTGCGCTTCCTCTGGCTGTTAGTTTCTGCTCTGAGTTTCCTCTCCGGCTGCTCACAGCTGTGAAGACGAATGTTTTTGTAAAGAAAGTCGTGGCAGTTCTGAGACCAAATCCATATTTTTGTGTTGGTTCTTCCATGCTGTGATAGTGAAACCAAGCTCATCTGGTGGAAACTTGTGCAATTATTCAACAGCTGAACGTGCTTCAACAACGGGGCCTGTGGCGAATCCTGAGAATTTCCTACCGGGACCGAATAACAAATGAGGAGGTCCTACAAAGAGCAGGCGCCCGCCCATTAGCCGATGTTGTTGCAGAAAGGCGCTTCCGCTTCGCGGGCCATATTTTACGCCTACCCCCTCATCGCCCAGCTAAGATTGCCATGACATGGCGTCCACGCACTGGCAAGGCCGACCAAAGACCACATGGCGTCGAACATTCATGGACGATCTGAGAACTGTCGACATTGCCTGGGACGAAGCTGAAGCGGTCGCTGCTGACCGACATCGATGGAGATCAGTAGCTGCCCGATGCGCCGCCCGGCGTAGGAGGAACTAAGTGCTAAGTGACAAAGAGTTTCATTTTAAATCATAATGAAATTGTGAAAGTCTACATAGTTTTGTAGTAAAGAGAAAAGTTTTCTCAAAGCTTGCTGGGAGCTCGCCACCTCCGTCACTGCTGCTTGACATCGATGTACAAAGAAGGCATTTTGTGAAACTCTACCACGGGGACAGTGCTGTCAGCTTGTTCCAGAAGTCCTTTAGGGGCACACTTATGAGCTGTAGTCACTGTGATAATCACATTGTGGATCCATCCATCAATCCAGGGCCAGGTTACAGGAGACTCCTGTCAACAAAAGATAGCCGCTGATCTTGGAGGGCAACTGAGGGAAGAAGATTGTATCATTCTGTCTCTAAAAAACGATGAACAGAATACGTGACCACAGGTCCAATCTTCTGTCCTCCTAAAATATCCCCACAGGACACTCAAAGGATGCAGCTGGCTGCCTTCTCCAAGTCCACACATGTAAACTGGATGGTGTAACCCTCAGGGCTCTTTGCCTTCGCGCTGACACTTTAGAGGGTAAAACCCACTCGGTGTTCCTCATTTTCTAATGATGTTCCATGAAGCCAGTTGGGTCAGCTGGGCATCAGACTGCCAAAGCCTTCAGCTTTTGACTGCTGCACGAATGTCAAAGCTCTGGACTCCCACAGCTCTTCCTGCAGGTTTTGGACCCACATGAGGACCCGTGCGCTCGCTCAGGCCGAGCTTGTGGAGCCGAGGGTCTAGGACACAGGTGTCGAACTCCAGGCCTCGAGTGCCGGTGTCCTGCAGGTTTGAGATGTGTCCTTGATCCAACACAGCTGATTTAAATCACTAAATTACCTCCTCAACATGTCCTGAAGTTCTCCAGAAGCCTGGTAATGAACTAATCATTTGTTTCAGGTGTGTTGACCCAGGGTGAGATCTAAAACCTGCAGGACACCGGCACTCGAGGCCTGGAGTTTGACACCCCTGGTCTAGGATGAGGATGAGCCCAGTGAGGGTTCTGGATACCGAGCTGTCAGCTTCATATACTCAGGATTTAATTATCAGATATCGTTACGTACATATTAAACCACTCACAAGCATCATCCGAGGCAGCTTAGGAAGATCTATCACAGCAAACCTTCCAATCTTGCATTTCTTTATTTATTATTCGTAGACTTCACTTACTTACCTGCTTTTAAACCCAATATTTCAGTCTTCACTTTTCCAGCTTCTTCCTCAGATTTCCTTACAGCTCAGCTGTAACTGCTGGCAGGTCACAGACTGCACCTCAGAGGTGTTTTTAAAAAGACAGCATTATGAGTCATTGCACAGAGTTTTGGACAGCCATACAGTAAATCATCATTAGGGTCCATAACTAAGTGCTGTTGTGGGCATTGGTAAAACCTGCTGCTGAGTGATGAGGCGGATGGTTATTTTAGTGAGGCAGAGTCCAGATGAGTGTGTGGTGGCTGAATTAGGGCCAGGGCCTATCAGCTAAAAGAACGTAGGTGGGGCCATTTAGTAATGGCCTGAATTAACAAGTGCCAAAATCTCTCATAATTCCATTATGGTACTTCATTACGTACATACTGCAGTACCGTTTTAGTCCACCCACACTGTGAACACTGGCCTTTTGTATCCCAGCTGTCTCCAGTGTTTAGGTTTCAAGCTACATTTCATGCATTGCTATTCAGATATGCAAAAATGAAAGTATTCACACGCTCATACACCAAGAACTGAGAGCGCAAGAAGGAAATCGTGCCTCTGACGGGCATACAAGGTCTGCAAAATCAACACAGATTTCATAACATGTTCTCATTGGCTGATTGAATAAGAAAATATTCAGAGTGCGTGTTGGTGCTGAAGCACAGTCACTGAGCTGACATGAAAATGAGGGGCTGTCAGAAATTCACCGCACCCAGTGACTAATCGCTGTCAGCTTCTTAGCTAACCCCACAGGCGTGATGGGAGAGGGCATTCGTCTGCAGGGACGAGCAGGAGAATTCGTTCCCTCGTCTTAGATGGCTGCAGTTTGTGCCGTTAATCTGTTTAAAAGCATCAACTACTTTAATAAGCTGCTAATGTTAAATGAAATTAAAAGCCAGAAGTAAGAAGTCAGGGCACATCCTGCAGAGTCGGCAGTAATTCTTTCTAATCTCGCTTTGCATCTTCTGCACAGACAACATAAAGCACATGCTTTTTAAAGCTGTCTGATCTTTTTGGATCGGACACTGCGTGCAATGAACATTTCCAAAACATTATTATCGACTGTTTCACGGCTGCCTTTTCACTTTAGCGGTCAAATGACAGTTAATCTGCTTATTGTGGTTCTGCTGCTCGGTTCAGCAGTGAGGGGATGCTGCTAGGCGGGAGCTTAGGGTGCGAGTAAAACACAGAAGACATGTCCTCTTCTTCTCAGCTTTTAATCAGATTTATGATTTTTCTCTTCAGACACTGTGAAGCATTATTTTTCCAAGTGGATGCTCTTTGAATGGCTTTGCCTCATAAATATGCCGCACACACTTCATGTCGGGTGAATGATGTGGGTACTCTGTGCGTGTGACCAGACTGTGACCATCACAGAGGCCTGTGTGGAAATTACAGTAATTCATCTAAATATATGAGCTTTAATTCATGTGTGTTTATACAGAAGTAGGTCACACATCAAGCAGCCTTCATCATCATCATTGTTTTCATTTAAAAATGATCTCTGATGACGCTGAGCAGGTTTGTCTGAGACACAAAAGCAGACGTGTGTATTTGGTGACTGTTTGTAAATCAGTTTTCAAGTTTCCGTTTAATAAATTAGAAAAATGTTCACAATTTTCACATAATGCTAAAAAAAATCATGAAACAAATGTGGAATTTGGATTTCACAAAGTCCATCGTTGTTGCACTTTGACCCAGTTTTACTGGTTGTGGCGTGATCGGTGTTGGTCAAGTTACTTGAAAAAAGTAATCAGTAACTAATTACTGATTACTTCCCCAAAAAAGTAATCCTGTTACTTTAGTGATTACTTATTTTCAAAAGTAATTAATTACTTAGTTACTTTTTAAAAACACGATTTACAACCTGAATAGGTGATAAAGTGATAGATCTTTCAGCCCAATTCTACTTTTTCTGCATAATCCACAACATACATCCATCCATTCGCTTCCGCTTCTCCTTTTCAGGGTTGTGGGGGGCGCTGGAGCCTATCCCAGCTGTCATAGGGCGAGAGGCGGGGTACACCCTGGACAGGTCACCAGTCTGTCGCAGGGCCAACACACAGGGACAGACAACCATTCGCACTCACATTCATTCGCACATTCACACCTAGTGACAATTTGGATTTTCCAATTAACCTATCCCCACAAGCTGCATGTCTTTGGACGGTGGGAGGAAGCCGGAGTACCCGGAGGGAACCCACACAAACACGGGGAGAACATGCAAACTCCACACAGAAAGACCTGATGGTGGAATTGAACTCAGGACCTTCTTGCTGTGCGGCAACAGTGCTAACCACCGTGCTGCCCGGTGCATAATCCATCATACAAAATGTAATCAAATGGAAAAGTCTCTTTTTAAAACTTGTTTTATTAGTTTTAATCTTTTAACTTTATGCATCAAGCAAACATTTAATTATCTGCAACATTCTCTGACTGGAAGAAATTAGTTTAACATTTAAACCTATTTTCTGCACATTCCAGCACATAAAATAAAATATTTTGTGTGTTTACACTCAGTCTTTCAAATAGATGCAAGTAAAACACAGCAGAAAATAAATAAAGTCAAAGACTAGCGGTCCTGTTGCTCTATTTTCACCTGTAAAGCAGGAGTGGGGTAGGCGGAGGGTTACCCTGGTGCAGGTGTGCAGCGGTCAGTGGAAGAATCCGCGAGTTTCTCTGTGAGTTTCCCATTACGTCGTAGCTACTCGGTGCTTGTTTGGAAGTTTAGGGGTTTTTTCGCTGTAAAAAGAAGTTTTCTTCCCACGCACAACGGACACTAATGTTTTTGTCACTTTTTATGGAATCAAACTCAAAGTAAGGTCAGTACTTCCACGCTTTAAACGCTGCACGCTCATACTCTCTCTGCACTCGATATATGATCCATTGTTGATCTGCACACAGCTGTTGTCACGAACGTCGCACTCACTTACGTCACTGTCATGAGACATTCTCGCAAAAAATCACGGTTTTAGTAACGCAGTAACGCAGCGTTCCTACGGGAAAGTAACGGTAATCTGATTACCGTTTTTGCAATAGTAATCCCTTACTTTACTCGTTACTTGAAAAAAGTAATCGGATTACAGTAACGCATTACAAGTAACGCGTTACTGCCCATCTCTGCTCCTGGAGTACGTCATACGTGTGTGACCATCCCACTTACATGTGTTTTGTGGTGTTGGAGAAGTCCCAGCAGGGCGATCATAACGAGCCATCAGTTCATCGGCTGCATCTACATCCTTTGCACAAAGTCAAGCATCATCATCTTCAAAGGGGGTGTTGGACTTTTCCAAGGTCGTCCCTCGTCTCCAGTTCTCTTTATGATATCCATGCATAAGATATCAAAGCATAGCTGGACATCAAGAGCTGGATAATAAAGGGTTTGTGATGTGGGAACCTCAGAAGTGCATCCCTGCTTATTGCAGATATGTTGTTCTGTTGGCTTCTCTGAAACATGACCTGTGGCTGTGGTGCGAATCAGCACGTCCAAGGCTGAGGCCATGGTTTCCTGGATATGGTGGACCGCTCCCAGAAGGAGAATGATGGGAAAGCAGAGCAAGACTTTGGAGATTTTTTTTGCGTATATGCAGCTGGGAGGAATCCCTTTGTAAAACCCATTGAAGAGGTGAAGTGGAAAATGTCACTAGGGAAAATGACGAATCCCAATAAACCCATGTTTGATACTGTGGTTGTGCAGGGACACTGTGCACTGGGTACGTGAGGCCGTGCGTTTAATCAGAGCTCAAATGATATGATCAAATGCTTTAGTGGCTTGGTGGTTTAGTGCAAAGCCAAAATCAAGCATGTTAACCTGTAAACCCTGGAAGAGCAGTGGGAAAAACTTCCTTCCTGGTGCAGTTTGTGTTCACTGCTGCCAAAGAAGCCATCATTATGTCATTAAAAGCAGCTCTC
The DNA here is from genome assembly GCF_963576455.1 of Neolamprologus multifasciatus. NCBI lineage: Eukaryota > Metazoa > Chordata > Actinopteri > Cichliformes > Cichlidae > Neolamprologus > Neolamprologus multifasciatus. The sequence continues at coordinate 1,035,230 of NC_140453.1, read as the reverse complement.
CTCTCCGTCTACTGACGACACAAAATGCTGTGAAATTGCAGTTAGAGGCAGAAAGTTTCTGTCAGCAAAAAGAGCAAAAACCCCCAAATGATGGCAAATGTACGAAAACACACAAGTGTAAGAAACTCTAAACCTGACGGGACACGCATCAGTCGAAATGTCTGAGCCTCAGCTATTAAAATGGCATGGGAGCAGGATTTGGGGTGTGTGATTCAGGATGACTCTTGGGATAAAATTCTTTACCGGGTCCATGGCTCCTCATTATGTGCCAAACACGGGTTGGTTCAATGTAAGATTCCTCACCGCGTACACTGGACTAAAGCCAGACTAGCTCAAATATACCCCAACCTTAGCCCTGATTGTGACCGCTGTCATCAAACACCTGCCTCTCTAATACATATGTTTTGGTCATGTCCATCCCTCAAACAATACTGGATTAATATTTTTCTGACTTTATCAAAGATCATCCAGCTAACCCTCCAACCTGTGCCCTTAACTGCTTTGTTTGGGGTTCTTCCTGATACAGTTGTCTTGCCGACGCCCCAAGCGGATCTGGAAGCATTTCTCACCTTATTGGCAAGACGCAGATTATTGTTATGTTGGAAGTCCCCTTCTCCCCCATCCTGGGAAATCTGGATCAGAGACGCTTTGCATTTTAGCAAACTCGAAAAGATTAAATTCACCCTGCGTGGGTCTATGGCCAAATTTTTTAAGATCTGGCAACCCTTTTTTGACCTTGTTCAGACTTTGCAGTCCCGTAACGCTCCCAATTAGCCAGCTCAGACTTTATTCTATTTTATTTTATCTTATGTTTAAGTATATGGACTCTATTGTGCCTGCGCCTTATGATGGCATTTACTTACCTGCTTTCTACACATTTCTTTTCTCTTACAGATTTGACTCATCTCTACAACTAAGCTGACCACTCACTATGTTTGTGTTTGTGTTTTTTGGTTTGTTTGTTTTGTTTTTTCTGTGCCTGTGTGGGGGTGTGGGCTCTGAAACTCTCCACATCTCTCTTGTACACTCAGGAACTGTTATCTTGTACTCCAGGGTTTACTATTCGTATTATTAGATTGGACCCTTTCTTTTTTTCTTTTTGTACCCACTGGTACTCCTATAATTATGAGGTGGGAGTGTATGTTTCATATTGTTTTATGTTCTTCAGAAAGAAAACGGCATATTGTTCAATTTGTCTTTTGTAAAAATGGATGCAGAAAATTTTATAAAAATATCTGAGGAAAAAAAAGAAAATGTCTGAGTCTAAATGGGGCGACTGACTGCAAGTGTTTCATAATGTCTCCAGAAGATGACGGACACGCTGCTCGTTAACAGCAGAAGCTGACGACACTTCTCACTGACATCAGTCTGAGTTACAGAATAGTTGTTTTCAGTAACAGCAGCCTTATGCAGAGGTGCTGAGGTGAATGCACGAAAGAGACGCAGCGGCACATCTGATCTTCTGCATCTGTTGCTCTGTTTTGCTGTGTGCGGTCTCGATGCAGCGTTCTTCTTCGATACTTAATAAGGTGTATTTATCTCAGCTGGCAGTGAAACTGTTTATAGTGCATCGATCGAATTCTCATTCCACACAAAGCCCCTGATTCACTGCTTCACTGCACCGATCATTGATCTCCGGGGCGCTGTTGCACAGCAGCCATGACCGAACACCGCTGGACTCTGCTGCTCGATGAATGTACGGGACGCTGCAATGCTTCAGAGTAAACTGTCAGGTGATTGTTGGCAGAGACAGATGAGGCGGTACGGAGAGGTGGAAATGACTGATGGGAGAACAGGAACATCGCTGCTGTGTCACCGCGTCAGTCGAGGCGCTCTGATGATGCCAGTGAGATATTTTCATGGGCCTCCAAGGATAAATCTATGCAGACTGGAGGATTTGACATTTGTACTTCACGATTTATATCTGAAGTGTTATCACTGGCTTCTGCAGAAACCGATTTAGCCTTTTATTTGGGGGACAAACTCTTCTTCTCTTGGGCAAAGCCACTGGGAAATACTCCCCTGCTATACAGCCAGGCTATTTCATGATAGCCCCAAAGGGTCTGAGCTGCTCTAACTGGCAGCGTGTTGAGTCCAACTTAATGACAGGGCGCTCTGCTGCATCACGACGACTGTTTCAGAAAGTGTTGAGTGGTTTTGATCTTTTTTCTGCTGCTGCGTTTGTATCGTCCTCTTTTGATGTGTACAAAGTACAAACTGATCCCTCCTGTGGTTCAACATGAAGCTGAATCCAATGGGTTGGTACAGTTTAAGTACAGAACTGTAGGTGAATTAACTATTTTTGGGTCAACTAGGAGACAGTCTGGCATCTTACAGGATAAATAGTCTGGTTCTGCTGGAGGTTTCTTCCTGTTAAAAGGGAGTTTTTCCTTCCCACTGTCGCCAAAGTGCTGCTCATAGGGGGTCATATGATTGTTGGGTTTTTCTCTGTATCTATGAAGCGCCTTGAGGCGACTTTTGTTGTGATTTGGCGCTATATAAATAAAATTGAATTGAATTGAATTGAAATACCATCCTGACGTCTGTGATTATTAGAGGTGGGAATCACCAAACATCCCACGATACGATATTATTGCAATTTTTTAAAATATTTTGTGATATTCAGATTCTGTACATAAAGGTAAACTTTATCAATCATCATTTTCTCTAATATCAAAGTCTCACACTCAGTCTTTCTCTCATTTCAGTTTGATTGTTGACAAACTGAACGGTTTGTATTACAGTCTAGTCCAACTTAACTGAATCAACCATCTGGTACAATTATAGCTATTCTGAACTATGCAGTTTATGAAAACTATGCAGCCCCTTCAGCAACTGAAGAATTTGAAAGTAAATTAAAACAAAATATAATTTTACATTAAATAAAAAAGTTTTAAACTTAATTAAATAAAACATGTCTTAAATTAAAATAAGTAAACTGTCATGTTTATTGCTGCCAAAAACAAGTTAAACACATTTGGACAGTGAAGGAATGTCAGGATTCTTGCTCAGAAAAAGGATCAACATGCTCTGAAGTCAGAGCACAAAAACCTTTTTTGTAACAAAGTATCGATTTCTGCTGTCCCTGTATCCATACATTATTAGCAAACAAAATATCACCATGCTACACAGTATCCATTTTTTCCCACCCCTAGTGATTATGGAGCTGAAGAGAAATTAAGTAGCCGTGATGCTACCATGCTAACAACAATACTGTGGAAAGTCTCAAAAGCCCCTCACGTCTGATGTGCAAACAAGCACAGAAATACAACACATATAAGGGAAAAACACAGTTTGAATAACCACATATTACCAAACAAATGACTTCATGTAGTCTTTTTCAATCGAGGTACGACTTTACTGCACCGCTCGTGTGTTTGAGATCAGTGTCATGAAACATGAAGACGGCATCGCAGAGCGAATCAAATCTGATGGTGTGTTTCTGCTTTCATGTTTCCATCAGTTTTAAGATCTCCAACATTTAGCTGAGCTCCGACACGTCGGCCTTTTCTCCTCGTGGTCCTTTCCTGAGAATGGCTTCTTGACAGACACCTTCCACTAACAGCGTTTCTGATGAGGCTTCAGCAAAGTGTGGACGAATCAACTAAAAGCCAAATGCATCCCTCAAGTCCTCTGACGGGGGGGTGGGGGGTTGAGATGTGACACGGTTTTCAAGTTTACATTTTCGTCTAACGGCTTGTTGGTACAACAATGCTGTTTTTCACACTCATCTTTGGCTTTTTGTAGCTTTGACAGAAACAACAGGCTGCTGGTAACAAAGTGGTTAAAGATACAATTTAAAACAACACAATCGCTTCTTTGACAAGTTATCTGTTATTCGTTCTCCTTGAATGATTCATAACTCAGCGATAAGTCGCCTAACAAATAAAAAAACATTCCTTTGGAAATGTTTGGATACAAGGACTGACTGAAATGCTTGAAGAAGCAGCCAAGTCACAAGACGTATTCCTGAAGACCTCTTTAACAAAAGTCCAAGAAAATCTGGCTCCTTGGAAGCAGAAACAAAGAAAATCATGTTCATCCAGCCCAGTCTGCACAGCTATTCATTAAAACATCATTTTGTCCACTGGCCTTAAAAATATAATAAAGAGCTCTGCTTTATTTTTCACCCCCTCCCTCTCTTTGCCATCAACACAGCCTCCTGCAAAGTGCCCCATCATCACAGCTGCACTGCTGTGCGAAAAGGTTTTACCTCTGCTGGACTGTTTGTCAATACTGTGAGCCAGCATCGCACCTCTTCACTCAGCTGTCTCGCACATCTCTGTGGAGATGAGCCGATTGACCACAGAGAAAAACAGAAGATTGGCAAATCTGTCCGAAGCCTCACGAGGCAGGCAGCACCTCTCACAGTATGATATTGATGTTTTTGGAACGGATGTCTGTGTTGGCACAGAGGCTAATAAATAGCTTTGATCTGGTCAGAGAAACTGGAACGCCTCGGAAAATAACGCCATTAATGTTCCGAATGAAAAGATGGAGAGATTGGAGGAATTTCAAAGTATTATGGATTCGACAGACGGATCTTAAAAAGATACGAGGACATCATAGAGAGCCGGAGCAAGACACAAACAAAACAAGTCCTGGATCTTCTCAACATTCACAGTGAGAACAACAGGTTATAAAACAGTGCGTCACGCTTTAAGTCCAGGACGTGAAGTGAGCTTTAGACAGCTGAGGAGTTTGTTCAACTCTCCCTCCTATTCGGAGAGGGAACCACTGCTGCAATGCAGCAAAGCAAATCGCAAGAATCTATGAAGAGTTTGTTACTGTGAAACCCAGCCTTCTCCTCACACACACACACACACACACACACACACACAACCCTGAAAACTGCAACTGTCATCCAAATAAAGCGTATTTGCAACATTTCATACAGATTGCATCAGATAAGAACACAGATTATATAATATTGCATCAACTTTCTCACAGAGTTACAGTCATTCCACGTTTGGTGCCTTTGGTGATCTCATTTTTTGGGTGCGATTGTGGCTCAAGAGTTGGGAGTTCGCCTTGTAATCGGAAGGTTGCCGGTTCGAGCCCCGGCTTGGACAGTCTCGTCGTTGTGTCCTTGGGCGAGACACTTCACCCGTTGCCTACTGGTGGTGGTCAGAGGGGCCAGTGGCGGCAGCCTCGCCTCTGTCAGTGCGCCCCAGGGCAGCTGTGGCTACAATGTAGCTGCATCACCAGTGTGTGAATGGGTGGATGACTGGGTGTGTAAAGCGCTTTGGGGTCCTTAGGGACTAGTAAAGCGCTTTACAAACACAGGCCATTTACCATTTTGGTTTTCCATCGAAGGACGAGCGAAGGCTGCTGGGCCTCGAATACGGTGATACTAATGGAAATAAGCTCAATCAGCTGTTTGAATTTATAGAAGGAATATTGTTTGATGTGCATGGATATCAAATTTTATGCATATACATACATGTAATGCATGTTTGTTTGCTTGTTTTACTCAATTTGTGCTTTTTATTTGTTTTTGTTTCTAATGTCTCTAAAGCACTTTGAATAACCTTGTTGTTGAATTGTGCTATACAAATAAACTTGCCTTGTATTACACACTCACCGGCCACTTTCACCTCCCGATGCTGCAGAACTGCCTTAATTCTTCTGAGCATGGATTCATTGATTCGTGGATTCATGGATTCGTGGATTCATGAATTCATGGGTTCATTGATTCATGAATTCATTGATTCGTGGATTCATGGGTTCATGAATTCATGGGTTCATTGATTCATGAATTCATTGATTCATGGACTCATTGATTCGTGGATTCGTGGATTCATGGGTTCATGAATTCATTGATTCATGGACTCATTGATTCGTGGATTCGTGGATTCATGGGTTCATGAATTCATTGATTCATGGACTCATTGATTCGTGGACTCATTGATTCATGGATTCGTGGATTCATGGGTTCATGAATTCATGGATTCGTGGATTCATGGGTTCATGAATTCATGGGTTCATTGATTCGTGGATTCGTGGATTCATTGATTCATGGACTCATTGATTCGTGGATTCATGAATTCATGGGTTCATTGATTCATGAATTCATTGATTCATGGACTCATTGATTCGTGGATTCGTGGATTCATGGGTTCATGAATTCATGGGTTCATGAATTCATTGATTCATGGACTCATTGATTCGTGGATTCATGGGTTCATGAATTCATTGATTCATGGACTCATTGATTCGTGGATTCATGGGTTCATGAATTCATGGGTTCATGAATTCATTGATTCATGGACTCATTGATTCATGGATTTGTGGATTCATGAATTCATGGGTTCATTGATTCATGGATTCGTGGATTCATGGGTTCATGAATTCATTGATTCATGGACTCATTGATTCGTGGATTCATGGGTTCATGAATTCATGGGTTCATGAATTCATTGATTCGTGGACTCATTGATTCGTGGACTCATTGATTCATGGATTCGTGGATTCATGGGTTGATGAATTCATGGGTTCATTGATTCGTGGATTCGTGGATTCGTGGATTCATGGGTTCATGGGTATGATAGCATCAGCCAAATCTCCCACTCCACCAGATGCCAAAGCGGCTCTGTTGGACTGAAATCTGGTGACTGTGTCTGTAAAACACTGTAATGTTCAAGAATCCAGTTTGAGATGATTGGAGCTTTGCTGACATGGCTCATGGTGACTTCAGCAGGTCGTCTGTACCATGTCTGCAAGCTTTGAGTCGCTGCCATGTGATTGGCTGATTAGATGTGTGCATTAAGCAGCAGGTCCATCCGTGATTGAACAAAGTACTTTTCCTTCTCCGTCCTGCAGTTTTCACTTTCAGAGTTGCTGGAGCTGCTCTCCACTGTGGAACACAGATTTATGAAAAATCTAATTTTACTGGCAAGTTTGATCGTTTTTAAATTCTATGTATTTAAATACCAAAGGTTAGTTTCTATAACGTTTACAGTTTAATATGTCCAACCCCTTCTACTGTATATCTACATAATTATATTAGATTTTAGAAGCGTGCTGGTGTGGCAGTTAACATGTAAGCAGACATAGAGGCCTTTATTCAGTTATTGATTCTACGCTGATCAGCAGCAACATTAAAACAGGCGAAGGAAACAAACTGATCGTGTCAGCAAAGAGCGACCTTGGATCCTGGCGTTACTTTGACCAGCCCACTAGAAGGAAAGGTGATGACATTCAGCATCTCAGGACACAAACCACTGAATTCAATTCAATTTTATTCCTATAGCACCAAATCACAACAGAAGTCGTCTCAGGTGCTTCATGAATCTGATCTGCAGCTTTTGGAGGCAGAGAAATGAAAGAGTCTGCGAGGCTGAGTCGAGCTGAGCTTAGCGGCGGTGAAAGGACCCGTGAATTAAATGTTGGCTTTCAGGTCGCTTTTACGTTCTTGTTCTGTTCGTCCTCGTGAGTGTTAGTGTGCAGGCTGGTCTCCTCTGGTTGTTTTACTCTGTAGCTTCGTCTTCTGCCGTCTCCACGTCAGCTTTACTTCTTGTCCCTGATCCTCGATCGTCTTCCCCGTGTTCCTCTCCTTCCTGTTTCTCATCTGTAATCACTGCCTCAGCCTTCGTCCTTCCTGTGTTTGTTGGTTTCTCCTGTTCTTGTAAAAGCTTGTTTCATGTTAACTTTGCAGTCCCGTTTGTTATGTCTCCACTTAGACAGTTATGATCATTGTTTCCATCGCTGCCCTGAGTCTCGAGCAGGGCCAGTGGATGGCAAAGCATTAAAAGATGGAAACTGTTTCATTTTTGATGTTTATGTTTTCCAGACTTCAGTCATCGTCTGTAAAGGATATTTTTCCGAGGATGATTAAAAACAACAGCATGTATAAACGTCCCTGAGGGCGTTCTGAGTAAACGACTGTAACTCACTGTTTCAGGGAATATTTTCCCTCAAAACCGCACTAATCCACTAAAACCCAAATATATGTGCTGTAATATTCTTGCTTTTATAGCCTCACTCACCACTCAGTCACACAGTCGGTGACCCCATGGCAACCTCTGGTATCCAGGGAAAAAGGTGTTGCCTGAGCAGCTGGGAGGTGGTTGTTGGAGGCTGCTGGTCTCCAGCAGATTACCTTATGACCACACTGCTGTGGGGCTCGCTGCCAACTCGAAATGCTGAACGCCGAGCCGCCACAGCTAACAGCTGGATCTCACTCAACTCCCAGCTGCTTCCCAACTTCTCTCGGTGTTCCCGCGAGGACTGGGCTGCTTCCTGTCACAGCATCTGAGTCTCCTGCGTGGCTTCTCCACGACAGCCGCCTATTAAAATCCGTTACCATCCATTATCTCAGCATCTCTGCTGTTCCACATTAAACACCTTCAGCCCCCCAGCAGCATGTTCCTGCTCTGCTGTGGGCAGGATGCTCTTATTACCTCGACTAAGGCAGCATAAACTCAACATGCTGCTTATTTAACATTTTGCATGAAGACTTTCTAAAAAGGACGACTTCCAAAATTCCCAATTCTTCCTAATTCCTCCTGGATGGCAAATACACGCTTGTTATTTGTGACAGCTGGTTGTAGCTGAGGTCTTAGACTACAAGTCACATTTCAGCTCTTTCTCATCATCAGTGTTGGGGAGTAACGGAATACATGTACCGCCGTTACGTATTTAAAATACAAAATATGAGTAACTGTATTCCGTTACAGTTACCGTTTAAAAAGGTGGTATTTAGAATACAGTTACTTTGTTGAAATAAATGGATTACACGGCGGTACTTCCCTGTTTCATATTGTGGCGGGTCAGGACTGTTTGGGTTTTGTTTGACAGCTACGTTCTGTTGTTCCAGGCAGCGTTACGGTTGCCATGGTTACAGGGTGACGCTCTCTCTGCGTGTTTCCTGGGTGAGAGAGGCCTTTTTGTTGTTGTTGTGCTAAGCTAACAGGCAGAATGCTACAGGTATAGCTCTAAAGAATGTAGCATCATGGGCAGTGTAGTCCGTGCTGCAGGGAGAATGGACTGCCATACACGTTATGTGTCTGTGAGCGAGGGAGGGAGAAAAAGGAAAAGTACGAGCTGTCATCGAGCAGAAACGGGAGCTGGAAGCATGTAAATATAATAATAACCACTGCAGCCAAGAAGAGAGCCTGACGAGCCCAGTTGTAAGTAAGCTATTAAGACTCGACTGTACACCGTGTTCGTGTTTTCCTCTGAAACAATAAGTTCTGTTGGAGCAGCCTTTCAACGCCTCTCTCTGTCTCTGCTAGCAAAGTTGACCCAGACAACAAAGTAAAGCTAGTTTTCAGCTACGAGCCGACACGAACCCACCGTATTAGTCAGAGGTCCCTTTACTACGGTTCGGAGCCGCGGACCTTCAGTAACAGTAATAAATCACAGCAATAGTACATTCATGTAGTTGTAAACAGCATGATAATATATTAAGTAATCCAAAGTATTCAGAATACGTTACTCTCATTGAGTAACGTATTCTGAATACGTTACAGAATACATTTTGGGGCATGTAATCTGTAATCTGTAATGGAATACATTTTAGAAGTAACCTTCCCAACACTGCTCATCATTAACCACAACCGATTAGGAATTAACTGGACACACGTGCCTTTGCAGTTGGGGGGGAAGCCCGGCTACCTGGAGAGAAACCACAGGACCCACGGAGATCACGAATCTCCCCAGACTTTGTTATCCAGACCAGCTGATGTCATTGCCTCAGAGAACATTATTAGATTTCATGCTGCTGATCAATAGCTCTGTTAAAGCTAACGGTTGCCAGGAGGGTCAGTGTGATGTAACAAATCCATGACTGACCCATGACCCTTGGAATGTGAGGCCGAGCATCACAAACATCCTGAACTCATATGTGCTAAAAATAAAACCGGACGCTTGTTTAATCAAACTGCATCCCTGTCACCTCGTTCTCGTTGCTTCCATGTGGGGAAGCAGCAGCGTTTCAACAAGCAGCACTAGTTTTATTTTATAAATAGAAATTATTTCTCTCTATACGTGTTCACTGCTGCGCGTCCTGATGAACAGTTTCAGCACAGTGACAGAAGCTGACATGACTGAAGAGTACGAGGCTGTTTCCACAGCGTGTGCCTCGCTCTCCTCTGCACACCTGCGGTACTCTTTCATCTACTAAACATCAGCATCAATTTCTCACCGCCATAAATCACAGCCGTCCTCAGCGTGCGTGCGTGCGCGCGTGTCAGACACATCAAGGCGCGTTACGCAACGGACGTCGTGTCAGCACGTTCCACACAAAAACCTCTCCTCTCCAAACGGATCCTGCTTTGTGTCTCTGAGCATAAGTTCCAGCAGCATGAATATAAATGAGCGTTGTGACTAAGCGTTCTGCGACCGTCGGGGTAAACAGCAGATCTCTGCTGCAGAATAACTCCGCCTTCCCAAAGTGGCTGAGAGCATCGCAAAGTTTTTTAAATGAAAGGAGGAGAAACGAAAGAAATAAAAAAATCATTGATGTTCTGCAGGTTGACTTGAGACTCATCGCTATGGTAACAGGCCACGTGCCTCGCCTCCCACAGGAAGATGACACTGGCTCCTTCTGCGTGTCACCGCCACTGCCTGAGAAATCGCTCGTTTGGATGTTGAATAACCACGAGGTGACAGATCTCCACAAGATCCACCCACCGCCACATCACACCCTTTAAATAACGGCCTTCTATTTATCGCTCCTGTCCATCTCCCGCGGTATTACTCTCCTGCTCACCTGCTTTCAGTGAAAACAAACACAGAAGTTAGCTCGATGCTCATTCCCCTCCTAATAATCCAAACGATCTCGCTGCGGTTTGTTGCTCGTTTGTCTCTGAAGTCGAAACTTCCCGTGGGACCGTCTTTAATTTCAGATGAATGAATTTAATAGGCTGTGGTTCACAGAAACACTCCAGCTAATGAGGGCTCAGGATAATCACGTGTAATTATAATCATTTTCATATTTTGGTGACCAGAGTAAACAGGAGTTTATGGACTGAGCTTCTAATGAACTGTGGGACTCCAGGAAGCCCCGTTGGCCTTGTTGTGTCTTCTTCAGAGGTGCAGCTCGATGTATTCGACTACCATATCAATCATGTGATTAAACAACACGTTTCCTCCCTCAGAGCCTCCTGTTAAGGCTCAGCTTTGGTTTCTATTGGTCACTTCTGCTGCTGTTCGTCACATTATCGTCTCCCAATAACACTTCTGTTGTGTTTTTTGTGCTTTCTATTCATGTTTTCTTAAACTGTGGCACACTCGCCCCCTCAGGAGCGCCGTACACTGGAGCTGTTGGATGGAGCGCTTAATTTAAAGCGACATCCTTAGAATGAACAAATCAGCTTCCTAACGATGTCAGAACCTTTAAAATAGTCAAAAATAATGCAGCAGATTCCCGGATGTCTTGACTTGAAAGGAGAAACAGGCTTTTTGTTTGTCTGTGACAAATTAAATCAGCAATCAATACGATCAATAATGTTAATCTCCAAACGTGTAGGCAGAGCTAGCAGACGATTCTGACACATGATGAAGCTGATGTCATCTGTGACAGGACAGGAGTGTGCATGAGGGTGAAGCATGCTCCACCTGTATTCTGCACGGTCACAGGAGACACTCTGCGTTTTTCCAAAAAGAAATATTTGTGGATATTTACGGCATTTTAAAGCATTTATAGCAGAAAACCCCCGAGAACAATATTGGAGTTTTTGTGTCTGAGCTTTAAAAAGCCCTCGTGGGGTTTACGTGGCCTAAACATGAACCATGTGACGTGAATGAGATTGTCACGGTCTGGCTGGCAGACCGTGGGGATATGGGGGAATGAGGACCCAAAACGCATGGTTCTGCGATGCAAACAGTGCACTTTATTTACAGTGAAGGTAACGGATGCACAATAAATCCCCTTTGCTCCCTAGACTCCCATGTGTGTGTTCCCCTCCGACGTCCGTGCTCCCGGCAGTTGTGTTTCTGCACACCCTGTGCGTGCTGCCCTTTTGGTCCCTCGTTCCACCTGCAGGACAATAACAGAAGCAGCCGTTAAACACTGAACCCGCGCGCACACATGATCCGCACTTCCTAATACTACACACACTGACTTGGAGTCTTAGCTTAATGATCCCGCACCAGTGGGAGCTCCAACACTCTCCTAAGTAGCTCCCCCGACGAGCCCTGATCACCAACAGGTGTGTGGCAGGAACTTCAGGTGTGGCCAGTCCTCCTGCAGGGCCACACCCATCAGGCCTGCATGTGGCTGTTCTCCATCCTCCAGCCACACATGTACACACCCACACCCTGCATCTTTATATAATGAGTGGAACACAGAACAACACAGCATAGTGCAGAGAAACACACATCCCCAAATAACAACAATATTAATAATAATGATAATAACGGTCATCCTGCTCACGGACCCCCGAGTCCTCCAGAGCTGGGTCCGTGACAGAGATTCCCTTTAGTGTTAAGTAAAGGATTGAGCCAACGCTGACATGTGCATGTCTGTTTGTACTTCATCACTACATTTTTAACCTCTGAGTTACCATTAAGATAACTTTTACCAGAACCCTGTGGTCTCCAGTCAAGTGGCTTTATTGTCATTCCAGCCATGTGCAGAGGGACAGTACACAGTGAGACGAGACGACGGTCCTCCAGGACCACGGTGTGTCACGGCTGTGTGCAGGCAAGAGTAGGACCCAAACGCAAACTCGCAGAGACAAAAAGTAAACTCAAAAACAGCTTTATTGCTGGCGTGGGACATGAAAAACAATACAAAACTAAACTGGGAAACTAAAGCACAAGGAGCCACAGGGAAAAATCACACAGCTATGAGGGAGGACGCAACACTGACAAAGAGAAACACGGGGCTTAAATACACTGAGCGATAACGAGGAGAGCCACAGGAGGAGAGCACAGCTGGGAGTAATTAGGCAGGACGAGACAAGGGAAGCAAAACTAGGCTGTATCCCAATTCAGGGTCTGCAGCCTCAACGATCCTCGAGGGCCGCGTACTCAAAGACCGCTAAGGCCGGAAGTGCGAGGCTTGTGAAATGGGACGGTCTAACCTCCGTCGCGCTGCCCAGGTTGCCTAGCAACCATGATACTAACAGCTGGAAACATTTCATACGGCTTTGTTTGACAGAAATGAAGGAGAAAATCTTTTGTTCATTTGTTTGTTTCTACATGAGCTTTGATCATTCTCTGATTAAGCTCAGCTATTGAACGGCGTATATTTTAAAGTAAAGGCTTTAAAACCAAGTTAGTACAAACGTCACTAATGTCACATGACTTTGCTGACATGTGGCCAACAGTAATGTTTTAATGATCTTCGTTATTAAACATTTGCACATAAATAAGTGACATAATATTCAGTACTTACTTAAAGTTTACTCTTCGGGTGCCCCTCATCCGCCGTTTTTTTCCGGCAAAATTATCCACACCCACCGCCACGCTATGCATTCTGGGATATGTTGGGCCACGAAGTCTACACCGCCACGTCCTTAAAATTCAGGGAAATGAAGGACGCATTTGAGGGACGCATTTCGAGCAGACTTTGAATTGGGACAGCCTTCGTCGCGTCGCTGTGACGTAATCGGCCTTAAAATGCGGCCTTTAAGGCTGCAGACCCTGAATTGGGATACAGCCCTAGAAACATTAACATAGGACAGACTGTGAAAGTAAAACAGGAAACACATCTGTTAAGTTTACTCAAGACATGTAAACTTAACAGACTGGGGAGACAGAACATAGGGACCTGAAACATGGGACAGAAAGACACAGTAGACACAACATGAACATAACAACGCCACAGAGGAAGAGTAAAACAAAACGCAGGAACACAGGACCTTTCAAAATAAAATGGGAAACATAAGAAACACAGACATTAAGCACATGAAGGACAAGGGAGACTTAACAGGGGTTGGATACACAAGGGGAATCTAATAAACAAATAACTTAGATAACCTAATGAACAAAATAAACTCAAACTTAAAACGCTGGGTCAAAAGACCCGGGATCATGACACGGTGCTACAGGTAACAATCAACACAGGACTGCATGAAGTACAAAGTGTGTGAAAAACCAGTGCAACACCAGAAAGAACCGAACGATACGACACGAGACAACAGACGTGTTTTGATTGCTCAGGTCTGGCGTTAGGTCATCACCAAGAGTTCAGAGGGTTAAACTTACGGCCATACCACCCTGAGCACGCCTGACCTCGTCTGATCTCGGAAGCTAGTAGGGCTGGGCTTGGTTAGCACTTGGATGGGAGACTGCCTGGGAATACAAGGTGCTGTAGGTAAATGGTAAATGGCCTGTATTTGTATAGCGCTTTTACTAGTCCCTAAGAACCCCAAAGCGCGTTACACAATCAGTCATCCACCCATTCACGCACTGGTGATGGCAGCTACGTTGTAACCACAGCCACCCTGGGGCGCACTGACAGAGGCGAGGCTGCCGGACACTGGCGCCACCGGGCCCTCTGACCACCACCAGTAGGCAACGGGTGAAGTGTCTTGCCCAAGGACACAACGACCGAGACTGTCCAAGCCGGGGCTCGAACCGGCAACCTTCCGATTACAAGACAAACTCCCAACTCTTGAGCCACGATCGCCCCTGTAGGCCTTGGGGTGGCTGTAGCTCAGGAGGTAGAGCAGGTCACCTACTGATCAGAAGGTTGGAGGTTTGATCCCAGGCTCCTCCAGTCTGCATGCCAAGTATCCTTGGGCAAGATACTAACCCCAAGTTGCTCTCCAATGCATCCATCGGAGTGTGAATGTGTGTGAGTGTAGTTAGAAAGCACTTAGTATAGAGGTGGGTGAATGTGGCGTGTTGTATAGAGCGCTTTGACTCCGGGAGAGTAGAAAAGCGCTCTATAAGAATCAGTCCATTTACCATTTAAACGTTCAAAAATGGAAAAATTTATTGTTTTGCCAGTTTTTCAGAAATGTCTTTATTTTAGTTTGTGTTATAAATACCATATTTGAAAAAACAAAACAAATGAAAATGTGTTTTTTCATCAATAAATAAAGTAAAACTAGTTCGTTCCAGCAAACATGTCGGTTAAACTAATCAAACACATCTAATATTCTGCAGACAGGTGAAGTATATGCAGTGAGCTCCTGCACAGTCAGAAATAGAGCAGAGTCTCTTGATCCACGACTTACTGCAGCTTAAGAAGCACGAAGCAAGTCAAACAAAAACACTCAGCTGGGAAAAACACCGACACCTGGTTCAGAACTTCTGCAAACAATAAACATGATTTCATAAAACTGTTTGCTGAAATATGGCTGGGCTAGGATGCCCTTCTGCTTTGAGCCGAAAATCTGCCGCGAGCTGCTGTTGACTCGGGATATTCTGCAGCGGAAACAAAGGCAAACACAGACAGAGCAGCTTCATGAATCCTGTGATACAAACCCAACCACAAGCAAGTCCAATTGATTCCAGATTGCATTTACCGAAGGATCCTTTCAAGTCCATCGACAGATCGATCGAGTGCTGGGAAGCAAAAGAAGCTGCAGGTAGTCATGCACTCAGTGAAAGTCGCTGTAAATAGAAGCTTCAGATAAATGCAATAAGACAGAAATAAAGACAAAAAAGGGCTCAGCACATATGCTCTCTCAGCATGCAACGGCCTGCCTCATGCACTCGTTACAGAGTCTCCTGAGTCTCAGTGGCAGCTGAAAAACCAGGACAGACAGCTATAAGTGAGTCAGGGATTCTTCTGGCCCGTCCGCTCAACAACAGGCTTATCAGCAAATCTCGAGGGGCCCTCGTGTTATTTAACAAGCGCTCAGCCTGACCAGCGAAGAAGTGAGGAAGGAGGAAGCGAGGATCTGAGGGCGAGAAGAGAGTGGAACGCTTGTTCTTGAAGTCAGCGGTGGCACGCAGACGGGCAGCTTAGAGCTCCCGTCAAGCTTGCTCCAAGACACAATGAAACTTTAATGCAGTTATGCTGCTGCAGCACAGCGATGTGCAGGCTCAGCCGCCTCGGAGATAAGGATTGGCTGGAGCCCTGAGGTGCATGTTTCAGCTGTCACTCAGGTAAACGTGGAGAAACAGCAAAGCAGTGATCCCTGGTCATCAGTCGTCCACGTGAGGGTCTAGATTTCATTTTCTGTGGAGGTCAAAGATGAGCGAGTGTGTTGTGTCAGATTTCACCGATGAGCTTGTCGAGTGCTGGTTAAATTATTTAGCGATGGAGGGGGAGGACGGGCAGCGTGCTGTTAACCTCTGAAAAGCTCCTTGAGTGCTGAGCAGGAACCTTTTAAACAGAGTCACAGAGATGAGTGAGAGAGCTTAGGAGTCACAGAGAAAAGGAGAGAGAGGGTTATTCGTTTGCATCAACCACGAGGGGAAATGTGCCGTCCAAACGTCAGGAGATGTTTGCACATGAGACGAGCTCAAACGTGTCTTCGTTTCTCTTCTGTGAGGAAATATCAACATATTAAAGTGCTGACCTGGAGAAACTGCTGAGGTTGTGGCTCAGGGAGGGAAGCAGGTTGGAAGGTTGGGGGTTTGATCCCGGGCTCAATGCCAAAGCGTCCTTGGGCAACAACTTTGCTCCTGATGCATTCGTCAGAGCGAGCATGTTCGATAGAAACAGAGTATGAACATATATGTGTTATATAAAGCACAACGAGTGCTCAAGTGCTGCATAAGAACCAGCCCATTATGTCCAGCAGACAAACCCCCCCTTGTCTCACTTGTAGCTACAGGTTCTTGACGGGTTGCCAATCTGTTGTAGGGATACCACAAAGAGACACACAATCATGCGCACCTACGGCCAATTTATAAGGTGTTTTTCTAAAAGTATTCAGCCCCTTGAACTTTCCCACATTTTGTCCCATTACAGCCACAAACATGAATCAGTTTTATTGGACTTCCAGGTGAAAGACCAACACAAAGTGGTGAACACGTGAGAAGTGGAACGACAATCAGACATGATTCAAACATCTTTTACAAATAAATAACTGCAAAGTGGGGTGTTTGTAAGTATTCAGCCCCTTTGGTCTGAGTGCAGTCAGTTGCACATAGACGTTGCCTGATGAGTGCTAATGACTAAACAGAGAGCACCTGTGTGTAATCTAATGTCAGTACAAACACAGCTGCTCTGTGACGCCTCAGAGGTTGTCTAAGAGAATAATGGGAGCAACAACAGCATGAAGTCCAAAGAACACAGCAGACAGGTCAGGGATAAAGTTACTGAGAAATTTAAAGCAGGCTTAGGCTACACAAAGATTTCCCAAGCCTTGAACATCCCACGGAGCTCTGTTCACAACTGTAAACCTACCAAGACAAGGCCGTCCACCTAAACTCACAGCAGAACAAGGAGCTGATCAGAAATGCAGCCAAGAGGCCCATGGTGACTCTGGACGAGCTGCAGAGATCTACAGCTCAGGTGGGGGAATCTGTCCACAGGACAACTATTAGTCGTGCACTGCACAAAGTTGGCCTTTATGGAAGAGTGGCAAGAAGAAAGCCATTGTTAACAGAAACCATAAGAAGTCCCGTTTGCAGTTTGCCACAAGCCATGTGGGGACACAGCAAACATGTGGGGGACACGGCAAACATGTGGGGGACGCAGCAAACGTGTGGGGGACGCAGCAAACGTGGGGGACACAGCAAACATGTGGGGGACACGGCAAACATGTGGGGGACACGGCAAACATGTGGGGGACACGGCAAACATGTGGGGGACACAGCAAACATGTGGGGGACACGGCAAACATGTGGGGGACGCAGCAAACGTGTGGGGGACGCAGCAAACGTGGGGGACACGGCAAACATGTGGGGGACGCGGCAAACATGTGGGGGACGCGGCAAACATGTGGGGGACACGGCAAACATGTGGGGGACGCAGCAAACGTGGGGGACACGGCAAACATGTGGGGGACACAGCAAACATGTGGGGGACACGGCAAACATGTGGGGGACGCAGCAAACGTGGGGGACACGGCAAACATGTGGGGGACGCGGCAAACATGTGGGGGACGCAGCAAACATGTGGGGGACACGGCAAACATGTGGGGGACGCAGCAAACGTGGGGGACACGGCAAACATGTGGGGGACACAGCAAACATGTGGAAGAAGCTGCTCTGGTCAGATGAGACCAACATGCAAAACGCTGTGTGTGGAAAACTAACACTGCACATGACTCTGAACACACCATCCCCACTGTCAGATATGGTGGTGGCAGCATCATGCTCTGGGGGGGCTTCTCTTCAGCAGGGACAGGGAAGCTGGTCAGATTTGATGGGAAGATGGATGGAGCCAAATACAGGACAACCTTGGAAGAAAACCTCTTGGAGTCTGCAGAAGACTTGAGACTGGGGCGGAGGTTCAGCTTCCAGCAGGACAACGACCCTGAACATAAAGCCAGGACAACAATGGTTTAAAACCAAACATATCCATGTGTTAGAACGGCCCAGTCAAAGTCCAGATCTAAATCCAAGAGAATCTGTGGCAAGATCTGAAAACTGCTGTTCACAAACACTGTCCATCTAATCTGACTGAGCTGGAGCTGTTTCAAAGAAGAATGAGCAAAGATTTCAGTCTGTAGATGTGCAAAGCTGGTAGAGACAGACCCTAAAAGACTGGCAGCTGCAACTGCAGCAAAAGGTGGTTCTACAAGTATTGACTCAGGAGCTGAATAATTACACACACCCCACTTTGTAGTTATTTATTTGTAACAAATGTTTGGAATCATGAATGATTGTCGTTCCACTTCTCACGTGTTCACCACTTTGTGTTGGTCTTTCACCTGGAAGTCCAATAAAACTGATTCATGTTTGTGGCTGTAATGGGACAAAATGTGGGAAAGTTCAAGGGGGCTGAATACTTTTACAAACCACTGTAATGACTAATCAACCTGAGACGTAGGTCTTTGGATCATAGCTGGTTTGGGGATTGAAACCCAGGACAGTGACAGTGCGAACCCTCCTAAAAAATGTTGAAAATATTCTGTAATGGTTTAAATAAATATTGCTTCACTACCTTCATATCCCTGTCAGTCTTTGTTTCGATTATTTTGCATGTTTCTATGATATGAAAGGTTAGAGCACAGATTTTACACAGAGAACTTGCATATTAATCTAAATTGCTAAAAGATAACCTATAAACAGGTCCTGATCAAGTACTTTAAATTTCAACCTCATCACTTGTTAATCAAACAGGTGGAAAATTGGAAAACTTCCAGCCAATGAGATCTTTTGAAACGTGTAGGAGACGTACTGACTGTGCTGTGACGTCTTCTTCCATCACATTTAATGAAATCATTATAAAAGGAACTAGAACATAGAAGTGTTTCCCCTTTAGCCCACGGCACCTCTGCGGTGTCTGCAGGGCTTTGTCAGCCTTTTCCTCTCACTCCTGCTTCACTCTTGTTCTGCCCAGATAGTCGTCTTGTACTCAGAGGTCAGCCCTTGATCTTTTTGTCAGGGTCGACTAAGCATTGATCTGTCCCTCTGCTGCTTCCTCTCTCCTCCTCACTCTCTCCCATCATCCCCTTTGGACCTGAAAAGACTTGTCAGTCAGCTCAGAGCTAAAGAAACACAATCACCTGGAATCTTTAGGGTTTGACCTTCGGCCAGAAGTCGAGGCAAAAGAGTTTTTCTGTCCACACAGAAATGCACTTTAAGTCAGTAAAAACAAAACTCTGAGAAGTGTGACCCTTTCACCCGACTGTGCACCATGTGGTTGTTTGCAGGCTTCTGATTGGCTGACATCTCTATATGGTTATAATGTGGATGGAGACATTTTAGAAATGAAAGCTGAAGTTTTGTTTACACTGCACATATACAGAGCAAAGATCCAGCTTGACTGCAGTGACTACTTTAGTCTTTGGAGCAAAGACTGTCCTGATAACACGACAGGAACAGCCTTTACTTTCTGAATATGAGGTAACATGAAGTATAGCCGTGCATAAAGAGGTAAGAGTCCCTTTGTAACGGTCACAGTGTGGCTGAGGCTGACTGTGTGGAAACACGCAAAACAAAACTATGATTTAAAGGACGAGCTGTTTATTTAAACAGGAGAAAACTAAAAGGGTAAAGGCAAAACTAAAAAACTTCAACCCTGAACGTGTAGTCCTGACATGGATACATGTCAAACCTAGAAACATGACGTGAATGTAGCAGACAACCGGACAGCTGATTAGAATGAACATAACGATGAACATGGAACAGCAGACCTCTTCAAAATAAAACAGGAAGCATAATGAGACGCGAACATGACAATATGTGAAGGGTGAGGGAGACAAACACAGGGGTGAAGATACAAGGAGCATCTAAGAAACAATGAACTAGAACAGCAACCTAGAAATGAACTCAGGTAACCCAAAACATCAAAGTATATAAAAATGCTATAAGGCGTGGGGTCAAACGACCCAGGATGGAGACAGTAACACTGTAACCATCTTTGTATTTTTCCAGGAAAAGGAATAATGCTTTTCTTTGGAATAATTGTTTGGAGTTATATTCACACTCAACCATTTAAATCATGTGACCCGAGGTCGGGAACATGGCAGCCGTGTGGCAGCCGTGTGACTGGACAGAATGCATTTCATTTTGTTTAAGCTTGATTAGAACAAAACAGCAGAAAGACGGAGCCCAGATGAGTAACTCAAAACACAACAACGCTTTAAAAGGCGGTGGAGCGGTTGCCATGGATCCCACAGCCCATCTGGGCAACGCAGCCATTCATCTTGGCTGACAGTTAATTTATTCCTGAGGCTGTTGAGGATGCACCGTGCAGGCAGAAACATTTACAAATGTGCAGTTTGACTGTATTTATGATCTGTGTGGGCTTTTGTTCTGATCTGTGCTTTGTGAGGAACCACATGCTCAGTGGTTCTAGTCGAGGATCAATGAGTTGTGGATCAGTCTCAGGGCAACACTGTTGATCACAGGATGGACTTTCTCTTATTTAGTAACTGGGCAGCGAGCAGCTGCAGTGCAGAATGATGATGTTTGGAAAATCAGGGACTTTGAAGCATTGACATTTTTGTATTTTACATTTACTCACAGCCGACTGTATTAGGGGTGCAACGATACACAAAATTCACGGTTCAGTTCGGTTCGATACTTTGGTGTCACGGTTCGATATTTTTTCGATAGAAAAAAATGACCATGCTTTAATTTGTCATTTATTAAAATTATAAATATATATTTTAACTCAAACGTACAGTTTTTAATTTAATGTTGCTGAAACAACAAAGTAATAAAAAATAAATCTATCTGATGGAGAAATCACTCATCTTTGGAAAACAGAGTTTATTACAGAGAAATGTCTCTTTCCAAAATAAAAGCTATACTATACGCTTCTTCTGGGCTATATTCTCAGCAGCATATTAAACATATCAGGTTCCCATAAGGAGAATCATGTGCTAACGGCTGTCTAAATGACTCGGGTAAAGTTTGTAGCATGCGTGCTTGTTGTTTTTGTCTGCTTCCACTTGTCTTTGCACTAGGATGCTATCGGGTAAATGTGCAGTCATATTCGTTGTGTTCCCACTAGTGCTGTCAGCGTTAATCTGAAATGACGTTAACGCCACAACACGGCAAATCTCCGTTAACGAGCTACCGCGGATCGCCCCATGCGCGGGGCTGGACGTCAACGCGTTAACGAGCTAACTGCGCTAACGAGCTAACTGCGCTAACGCACTAGTTCCCACCCATGTAATTGAGCATTGCGTGGCACATCCAACATACTGTTTTACTTTAGTCCATGACGCGCTTACCTTCAGGGTCATACGTCACATGAAAACCAAAGTAGTTCCAAACGCCAGATCTGAATGAGGGTGGGGGAGGTTCAATTTGCCATGTTGCAACGAGCTTAACTTCTGTCTGCTAGCTTGTGCTGCGCTCAGTGGATCTGCGCTCGGCAGTGCAGCCTAGGCGGAGTAGTCGAACGCAGATCCACTGAGCGCTCAACACAGACAGCATCGTCAGAAGAAAAGTTGATAAAATAAATTAAAAGTTTTGTATTGTTCGATACATATGCGTACTGAACCGAAAGCACTGTATCGAACGGTTCAATATCGATACGAGTATCGTTGCACCCCTAGACTGTATCACATTTTGACACAGCAGCTGTTTTCCAATGAAACAACCAGTGGAAGCTGGTTTGTGACTGAACACGTCTCCACGACTCAGTCCTATGGAAAATCTATTGCGGAAACCAAGAAACCTAAAGGGTTTAGAGAGTTTCTGCTAAGAGGCGTGGCCAAAATCCCTCCTGAGATGTGTGCAAAGCTGGTGACCAACTACAGGAAACGTCTTACAGTTGTGCTTACAAAGGGTTTTGCCACCATTGGGAAAATGGAAGTGAGCGAACTTACAAATTCCCCTGTACCATGTGTCTGTGTACCGTCTGAGTTCCTACAAGCCGACCTTTTCATAGCGCCACACAAATAGGCATCAGTGCGAGGCCATAAATCCTGTGTTACTGCTGGCTTTTCTAAACTGGCTGTTTTTTTAAAAAACACACTTTCCAATATCCCATTTGTAGCTTTTCCCTCTATGACGCATGATGAATGTCGTGGCTTAGCGCCAGGGAAGTGGCATTTTAGTCTGTCAAACATTTCTCTGCTATCTGCGTCAGTTTGATGTTTTGATGAGTCACAGTGAACTGGACAAACCTGAGTGGGAGGAGAAGGGCAGTGATTTAGCCCGTGTAAATAATGACGCTCTGATCGTGAAGTGTGATGTTTGTTCTTCGGGCGTCTTCTGATCACTTTTCTCTCGAGAGAGGAAAAAAGTACGATTGAGAATCCACTCCACCTCCTGAACTGCAATCAGTCAGCAACGCTCCACCGAGTCTGCGTTTTATTGTTTCCTCTCTCAGCTGCATGTGTGCAAAGCTAATTGCCAGGCTCCCCTCCTCTGAGCCCTTCATAACTCTTGTTTACATTATTTTATTCAATTATAGAAGATGTAGCGATTATTCAGTTTTCACCTCGCAGCTTCGCTTGGAGGAAAAAATTAAAACTTAATACTGAATCAACATTTTTATGTCTGCAGGCAATGTGTGTGTGAGCGATGCCACAATGGTTAATAATAGAAAACTCTTTTAAATCAGTGACATTTACCTGTGTCTGTTTTGCGAGCGTGCAACTCCTTTAACCCTCGCGCGCCCGAGCCGATTGCAGAGGTCACTTGATGGGAGACGGCGTGTAACTGTGGCCTGATTAAGTGCAGACAGATTGCCAGCACATTGCAATCAATCAGTCATGCAAAGCAGTCTGTGCTGATGAGTGCAGCTGGTTGCATGAGAGGACTCGACACTACAGTCGTAACTTTCATCCTTGCATGCAGAGAAAGTGCGGCGTGAGTTACATACACTTACATGTACAGGCTGAACACACTGCCTGTGGAAATATCATCCAATCTGCAATGAACTGCAAAACTTTTTGACTTGTTAACAAATGAAAGTGAACATGCCTTACAGTCAGATATTCAGAGATGTTGTACCTCAGCGCCATAATTTAATAATCACGTATAAGCGTTGCAGCATTCAGCGGAGCAAACCTCATTTGAACGAACTGAAAGAGATAAATTAGAAAATAAACTCACACAGGGATACAAACAACTTCCAGGCAGCCATATGGTGTGAATGTATAGATTTCTTTGCACAGACAGGATGGCCCTAAAAGCAAATTATGAGTCAGCCAGTGTTCACACTGCAAGTGAAGATTTATGACAGCCGAGCAGGCTAACTTCTTCCCTCCTTCTGTTTTCCTCTCAAAGCATAAAATCCCTCTGGTGTGTGTTCACAGCTTCTGGCAGCAGGTGCATTTGCCCCGGCCAACGTTTCCTCAGATCTTTCAGTCAGTCATTGGGAGATGTGGGTGGCAGTTTGCTAGCCTACTGGTCCTAACATTGTTCTGCTATTACAGTGCAAAACATGCAGGAGGTGCACTCTGCCTTTCTGCATGGAAACATTTTCTGCATCAAATCAAACGATCAGCATGTCTGCATTTTAAAGACTTTTTAAGACTTGTCTCCTGAAACATTCATAGCAAGCAAATAATGTTCTAGGAAGTGTTACTGATCTGGTGAAGTGTAAGTGTCATCCAGGGGAAGACGGATGCTATTTTACTTTGCTGTGTTTTAATGTGAAGTGTGTTTATTTATTTTTTATATTGCATGTTTTGTATCTTGTGAAGTGTTTTTATTTATGTCGCATGTTTTGCTTGCATCAGTCAACTCGTCCTGGAGAGACTCCGCCCTTTTCCCCCTTTCCGTTAATTTGACACACCTGAGAGAATGGCAGTAGTAATTGACAGAGTGTGCAGGGATACATAAAGCTGGTGGAGCTTAGCGTCAAGAGGGAAGGAAGACACAGCGCCGGCAATCGAGAGACGCAGAGCGAGTGGCCGATTGCTACAGCAGCGCGAGACCGGAGTATGCGGCTGTGGAGAATTGGAGGCGACGAGACGAGACGGGCCGGTGCCGAGTGACAGCTATAAAGAAGCGGCGGGCGGAGTTGAGAGCTCTGCCCACCCGGGGTAAGTCTCTGGACTTTCCCTTGTTAACAATTGAAGCTGTCCGGAAGAATAGTAACTGCCGCTGCCTCCCTCCTTTAGCGCTCCGGGCCGCAGAACGTGGGAAGGAAGGCGAGGACGCCGCCGGGTTCCCCTCCTGCACCGCTCCGCTGGATTTTTTTTAACTTTTTAGTGACTTTATTATTGTGGCGGACGCCACCGGATTGTAATGTTGTGTCTTATTTATTTTCATTGTGTTGTTCCCTGGCCAGGGTTGTTTTAATTCATTTTATACTTTTAACTATTTAAATATAATAAATTATATTTTAATTATACAGTTTTAAAGTTGTGTGTTTTCCCCTGGCGGCTCCACTGCTCTATCCGTTTTGGAGGCAGGTTTCCCCCTCCTTTAAACGAACACTGGAAAAAAAGACATCACCCCCCCCCCCCCCCCCCCCCCGCTCCGTGTTACATAAGCACAGACTGCAAACAGCTCTAACCGTGTGTCACTCGTGCAAATCAAGGCTCAGAAACCTCTAAAAAAGTGCACTAATGCTAGCAAAGTAACAAAGGAGACATTCATGTAAAAATCGGTTAATCATTCAGGCCGTGCAGTAACGCGCCCTGTGCCGTTCACATTGATGCTAATGCATGCACGACAAACCTCATCAAGAACAGACTCGTCTGCCGTGCTCCTACGTTTCCTTTCAGACACGTGCTCACATCCTCACCTAATGTGCTTTTAAAGATCGATAAATGAGCAGAAGTTCAATTTAAAAACAGCTATTGTTTGGAAAACGTAACGTTGCAATCTAAGCTAGACTTCAACAAAGGCTGACGCTCACAGACTGAAGTTGGTGAAACATTTTTTCGGTATCTTCACAGTAGTCAAGTATTCCCGTCACGGCCTTTTATTGGCATCCTGTCATATTTATTAATGAGTTCTGCTTAATGCTCCTCGTAATCACCACGACATATGAAACCTAATCAGTTGTGCTGATGAGGCCTTTAACTGCACCAATTAGTACATCAGTTGTCGAGTACTTCTGTGTTAGTGTCCTGGTTGCTCTGGATAATCCACAGCTGAGAAAAACGATTTAATGTTCTCTGATGAGCTCGTGTCAGCATCATCGTGTTGCATCTGCACCAAACTGTAAACAAGACGTAACCAATGGTGGCACCATCTGACCTCAGACACAGATATTTGCTTTGTTTCCCCCAATTTGAATAATTAGTATGTTTCTGTTCTCCCGAGCCTGTCGAGCAGAACAACAACAAGACAGAGCAGGCATCAGTTAGGACTAATACACTGAGAAAGCCCTCTTCATCATGAGGAGGAGGAACCAGGGGTTACAAAGTGTCTTGCAGATGGTACACTTTATGAGATTTGTCAGGTGGATGCAAAACCATGAGCAAGTGTGACTTCTTGTCCTTAGTGGGCGACCAGCGGCGGTGGTCTGCAGCGCAACCAGTACGCTGCTGTAGGTGCCGCAGGTTCTCTTGCTTGACCAACGATTATCTTCCACGCTTTTCGATCTAAGGCGATGGTTCCTCCTGCTCGAGGTCAAGTCGAAGGGCCTTCAAATCATCCTGGATTTGTTTCATCCATGTCTTCTTTGGTGCATTTCAATGCATCGGTGGGGCGGGTCAACCAGAGTAGGCCATGGGGGTAGCGGCTCGGGTCCATTCGACAAATGTGGCCAAACCAACGGAGTCGGCGGCGCTGGATTAGGTCGCCGATCGTCGGTTGGCTGCCGCAGCTGGTGAGGATGGCGTCATTCGAATGACGGTCGTGAAGGGAAACGCAGAGAACGCATCTAAGGCAACACATTTGGAAAACTTCGAGCTTGCTCAGGTCGTGTTGGAGCATTGTCCACGTCTCTGCGCCGTAAAGTAGAATGGCAGGATCAGGGTTCGGTAAAGGCGGATCTTTGTCGCCAATGAGATGTTGTTCTTCTTCCAGACGCACCAGCGCCGGGAAGCGAATGCTGCCGCCGCCTGCCCAATTCTGGAGCGTATCTCCACTGATGATGCCACTTTCTTCTCCTCGACGAGGGACCCCAGATATTTAAATTGTTGGACTTGTTTGATCTGCACACCGTCGAGGTGGACGATCGTTGGTGAGCTGTCGGTGGTCAGTACTTTGGTCTTCTCTGCGTTAACCTTGAGGCCGTACAGTTTGGAGTGCCGGCCAATGTCATATAGTGTGACTTAATGACCCGTCAGAGCTATTGTTCTTGATTTGAACCATTACTGAGGTGCTTTGCATGGTTGCCATTAAAAAAAGTTTGTTTTTTGCACATTTGAAACACTTAAATATCTCAGATCAGTGAACAAATTGTAATATTAGAAAAAAAACAACTAAATGCAGAATGGAGTTTTTAAATGATGATATCATTTATTAAGGGAACGTTATCCAAACCTAGTGCGCGCTGGAAAAGTAACTGCCCCCTTATTAATGAATTAATTGTGATTAACCACATTTTTCTTTTCACCAACCACATCCTACCAGACCTGCTGAATCGAGAGGTCACTTAAACCTGTCATGATCCTGGGTCTTTTGTCCCAGCGTTTTAAGTTTGAGTTTATTTTGTTCATTAGGTTATCTAAGTTCATTTGTTTATTAGATTTCCCTCGTGTATCCAACCCCTGTTAAGTCTCCCTTGTCCTTCATGTGCTTCATGTCTGTGTTTCTTATGTTTCCCATTTTATTTTGAAAGGTCCTGTGTTCCTGCATTTTGTTTTACTTTCCCCTGTGGCGTTGTTATGTTCATGTTGTGTCTACTGTGTCTTTCTGTCCCATGTTTCAGGTCCCTATGTTCTGTCTCCCCAGTCTGTTAAGTTTACATGTCTTGAGCTCCGTCAGTGTGTTTCCTGTTTTACTTTCTGTCCTATGTTAATGTTTCTAGTTTTGCTTCCCTTGTCTCGTCCTGCCTAATTACTCCCAGCTGTGCTCTTCCCCCTCGTTATCGCTCAGTGTATTTAAGCCCCGTGTTTCTCTTTGTCAGTGTTGCGTCCTCCCTCATAGCTGTGTGATTTTTCCCTATGGCTCTTTGTGCTTTAGTTTCCCAGTTTAGTTTTGTATTGTTCTTCGTGTCCCACACCAGCAATAAAGCTGTTTTTGAGTTTACTTTTTGTCTCTGCGAGTTTGCGTTTGGGTCCTACTCTTGCCTGCACACAGCCGTATTGTGACAAAACCTGTCTGACAAAGTGAAGTGGGCTAAAATATCTTGCAAAGCAAAACATGATGTTATGATATATCACGCCAAAAAAAAAAAACAGCTGAGAAACAAAGTCGTTGACATCTATCAACCTGGATTGGATGACAAAGCCATTCGTAAGGTTTTGGGACCCACAGTGGGAGCCGTTATCCACAAATGGAGAACACTTGAAAGATTGGTGACACTTCCCAGGAGTGACTGACCTACTAAAATTAGTCCAAGAGCACATCAGCCAATCATCTAGGCAGTCGCAAAAGAGCCTAGAACCGGAGGAACCGGAGGCTTCACACGTCTCAGTTGAGGTCAGAGTTCATGATTCAACAATAACAAAAAGATGCAAAAGTGGAGAAAACCACTGCTGCCCAAAAAGAACACAAATGTTCACCAAAAAACCATCTTGATGACAAATGAAGACAAATGTAACTGAGCTCTGAACCTTCTGAGAGACGATGTAAAGCAAGAACACGACCACGTCTTCCTCACAGTATCTCCACCAACACCATCAGAAGTCAAACAGTCTCAAAGGTCTGTCTGCATCACGTTTGTCACGACCGCACTAGGTAATAGTGCTGAGTTTAGTGCAGCCTATTTTCATGGCTCTTCTCAAGGGTGCTGAACAGGCTTAGCATAATAACTTTACATGGATTCAACAGTCATTTATTTCTGAGCCACTTCGCTGAATATTACCGTATAAAAGTCATCTGGGGCCTTTTCTTCTTCAGGAAAATCACGTTAGAGTCCAATAACAATTGAAAACGAAAAAGATTTGTGGCCTATTTTCACGATAAATTTTAGATTTGTCTCCCTGACAGGAAACACACACACACGCCAATGGGAGAACGCACAGGCAGCAATAAATGGACAGTAGATGGAAACAATGTATCTCAATTAAAAGGAGTTTTAAAGCCAGTGGCTCTCATAATTGAATAAATTGGGTTCTAGAAGTGTTTCTCATTACATTTAATTCATCAAAGTGTTCACCTTAGACTAAGAGCATCAATGCAAACAGCAGG
This sequence comes from Neolamprologus multifasciatus, assembly GCF_963576455.1. Classification (NCBI taxonomy): domain Eukaryota; kingdom Metazoa; phylum Chordata; class Actinopteri; order Cichliformes; family Cichlidae; genus Neolamprologus; species Neolamprologus multifasciatus. The sequence goes on along the minus strand of NC_140453.1, from coordinate 1,006,544 downwards.
TTTTACATAATAAATATTGGTGAAGGATTAGATAACGGATATCCTCCAGTAGCTGAACGACTCTGCAGAACTTCACAAAGAGGCAACTTGTGGTTGGATATGTTATGATATGGGAGCTCACACACACACACACACACACACACACACACACACACACACACACACACACACACACACAGACTCCTTCTTGTCTGATAAGGCAGGAAAGCTGCATGCGAGGCACTGGATTGCTGAACTAAGCAGACACGACTCTGAAGTGAAGACAGTCTCAGGCAGCTGCAGAGAAGCAGAGCCGGACACTGTGCAGTGAAAGAACAGCAACAAATGCTGCTGCCCCTCCACTTCTCTGCGACGCATTCATTGTTTCAAAAGAAGTTGTGAGCACGCCATGACTTAAAGTGCCATCGGATCAAATGAGCTGCAGCTAAAGCTAAACCAGCCTGCAGCCCCAGCATGCACCTACACCCAGCCGGTGCCTGTTCATGTGCTCCATGTAAATTCATCATATTTCTTTTTAAAAGCCACTCCAGCCTGTGCTGTTTTGCATAAGATGTGTTATGTTCTTGATGAATATTAATGATCTTGTGGAGATCTCAGTACGATTGTTGCTGTTATGAAAGGTAATTTCCATTTCTAAAAACACTGCTGACCCCCCCCCCCCCCCCCCAAACTTCCCATCCCCCTGTTACAGCTGAGCAAGTAATAAGAATCAAAGCACCGTGGCAATTACATACAAGGGCATCTCGAGACAACAGAGGGGCAATGCATAAACAGCGAGTGTTTCACCGCTCATACGGTACAATGGATCAAAAACGCTTCTTGTTATATTGTGCTTTGGAGCTAAATGATCAGATTTTAAATTGCACTATTGTATTGATCTGAAAAATAAAGCCTGTTAGCCAGAACTGCAGAAGCATTTATCTTTCTGAAGGAACAGGCTTGGACACGGAGCAAGTCCATCGTTCTGACAGCTGTGATGTATCATAATAATATGTTAGGGAAGAACAGGCCACGCAGCCTGCTGCGGTGCGACGGGCACCTCTGCAAATCTTTCAGGTTTTTATTAAGATACATTTTCTCGGCCATTGATTAAGACAAACCTACAAGTTTTAGCTCAGTAACTCTGTCTAAATGTGAGAGTCAGAAGCTTCCATATATGTTTGATCACTGTTTAATTCCTTTGTACACTTTGGCTTCCTTTCTAAGTGGCCCTCTGTCACAAGAAGAACAAATTCATGACGTCTGTATATAAAAATAAGATTTAACAAACCAACACCATCTAAAATGAAGCTGCTGTGGCAGGAGTTAGCCAAGAGCACAACTCCCAAATAAAGTTCAGAGTTCATGACACGATGACCTGTCACAAAGCTCTCAAACTGAACATGAGAACAACTTTATTCAAATAACACGTCTCAATCTGACAGAGCAGCTCCGGATGATTCGATGTGTCTGTGATATCACAGATGTGCAGCTGGTGCAAAGTGGCTGGTGAGCGTGTATAAGCTGGTAAACACTACAGAATGAGCCTTTCTGGAGAAAGAAGTTAGAAAAAAGTTTAGTCTTTAGTTATTATTACTTTGTGTTCTGGTTTCTGGTGGTTTAGTTATACTAGCTCTATCGTCTATGTTACACAACTTCCTGTTTTATGCTGATAGCCATTTGTCTCGTGTTAGATTGACTTCCCCATGTCCTGTTACCAGATTTAGTTCAGCTGTGTCTAGTTTCCCACACGTGTCCACTCATCTTTCTGCATATATCCAACCAGATAAGTTCCTGAAATCAGAGGAGTTCCCCCCCACCGCCCATCACGCTGATCGTACTGATTTAGCCCGTGGTTGCATGTTGTCGGGCCATCGGTTTCCTCTCCATAGTTTAAAAAGTATGATGCGCTCTGTCTCTATGACTGCCCGTCTTTACCCAAAACCTTTACAGCTGTTATTACCACGTGACGTGTGGGCTTATTCAGATGATGCAAATGCACGCACTGTCACGGTCGACCGTGGGGGTGAGAGGAAGGACGACCCAAATGCAGGTTTATTTACAGTGAATGGAAAAAACAACAATAAATCCCCGTGCTCTCCTCTGACTCCCGTGTGTCTGCACTCCCCGTGCTCGCTGCTCTCTGGCTTTGCACGCACATCCTGCAGGAAACAATAAACGCAGCAGTCAGGACACTCAGCTGTTGCAGGCATGCACTCGCTGACTTAAGCTAAACTGGAAGACCAACATGGAGTCTCACACAACAATCCCACATCAGTGGGAGCTCCAAGATTCTCCTAAATCAGCCAAAAACGCTGCAACACCTGCTGATCAGCAGCAGGTGTTGCAGGGGTGTGGCCCTGCTAGGGGATTGGCCACACCCACCAGGCCTGAAGGCGCCTGTAAACAAGTGTTCGCAGACACACCTGCATGCTGTTAACGAGTCAGCCGGCCCTAACTATTCGGACTAATTTGAAGACTGAGATCAGATTAAAACATAGACACAATCAATAAGATTAGAAGCTTCATATTAGAGCAAGATAACAAGTCATTAATGACTTACGCTGTGTGGAGACCTACAGTATGTTTGATATTAATGTCAAGTTATTTTTCAGTTTAGATTTTAAAACATCTGAAATCCAATTTCACAATAAGAGCAGAGATTTCTTCACGTTAAAACAAAGTGCATCACCTGCTCCACGAAACAGGAAAAAACCCTGTTAGAGCCAATCTATAGAGAAATATTTTTGATACTGTTTCAGTTATTATGTTACATGTTTGATTTTGTATAATACGTTGTTAGAGAATAAATGCTGCGCGTTTAATTTGTGTCGGGTAAGAAAACATTACAGCGAATGTGTGGTAGCAGGTTAGAGTGAGCCAGGACGGCAATGGAAATGTGCGCTGTAGCAGCAAATAGTTTTTTGACCGTGACATCTTTTGTTTGTATGTACGAGTCAGAAATAAATCTGAACAGCTCACATTAAGAAGTGGAAGAATTATTTTTTCGAGGCTTGGGACAGAAATTCGCCACTACAACCCCACTGTCACTAATTATGAACGTTTGTGTTTGGAATAACAAATGTTTCAATGACATCAAGATACCGTAGAGTGGATCATGATTGTGGAACAACAGCCAAAAACAAAGCATGAATATCTTATTTATTTGTTTGGTTTTTACAGCGTTTTTGGCGTTTTCTGTTCTCGTTAAGTCACAGTTTGAGAGAGAAAGTACGAGATGGAAACATTTATTGTTGCTGTTTGTAGTAATTCAATTAAATTAAATTCAATTCAATTTTATTTATATAGCGCCAAATCACAACAAATGTCGCCTCAAGGCGCTTCATAGATACAGAGAAAATCCAGAGAGTAGTACTCCAGAGATCCAAGAGTAATGAGGTGTGGTGTCTCTCCTTCATCCTCAGAGCCTTTTGACAGACATGTTAGTGCTGTGGAGGGATACAAAGAGAAGGCAGACTGGCAGGAAAGTTGGAGGTGGACGTCTGCACATCTGCTCCTGGCTGTTTCCACACAGCGTAGCTGCAACACGAGAGCACAGAGACATGATGCTTTCTTAGTCTGAGCTGCTGACAACCTCACAGTTTCTCTGCTAATCACAGTAACGAATGTCCTCTTAGGTATTATTTTTGCATCATATCCTCTATGTGAATTTGACTAACACGCAAAACGTGTATTACAGTAATTCATAAGCAGTAGGGCCACATTTCTAAGCTAAATACTGTAACAGCAAAGGATGCACATATCACCAAGTGCTGTTTCTCGAGTGAGTCATCATTCTATGGATTTTTCTTTTAAATGTCAATCCCAGTATTTCTCCTTGGGTGCTGCAGCTACGGGTCTAAAAACAAACTGCAAACCACCGCTGACAGCTGCTCACCACTGACTCATCTGTTTAAGGAACTTAAATCAACAATAAAAGTGTCGCCCACTGTCGAGCTCTTCAGTGGTGCCGGCTTCCTGGATGTCTGCCTCCATAGACCTTTTAGAATAAACAGTATCACTAAAAGGGTCAAATCAATGGGAGCTATTTCAAATGTGTCTGCAGGGTGGCCTTCACACTGAGGCTGGGTGTAATTCCTGGGTATTTCTAGCAGGAAAGCTAAAGGAAAGATTTTAAGGCTTAAAATAGTTTGGATGCTTGTGGCTCATACTGTAGTCTCAAGGCTGTCGAAGATGTTGTTAGAAATGCTTTTTAATCTCTGTGACAAGAATGTCCATAAACAGCTTTTTGAACCGTACTCTGACAGTGGCTCGCCAAAGCAAAGTTTTAAAGCCCGCTTCAATCATTGTGCGATTTTGGACCAGTTTAGGCCGTAAACTGGCACATTTTAGGCCAACTATCCGGTCGTTAAGTGATGACGTGACGAATCCTACTTCCGGGCCTAAAGTAGTCTGCGTTTAATATGGCTTTTGTGTTGTTAACATGTTTAATGTTTTGTATTTTCTTCTATTTAATCTCAAAAAGCTCCTAAAATAGTCAGTGATCACTGTTGACCTCCCTCGGCTTTTATTACCGCTAATCATTTATTTAAGCTCAGTTTAAGCTAACTACAGTCCAGCCCATACAGCAGTATATGAATGACTAACCTCGTATTGTGGATGGATTATCTCAGTTGTTCTCCTGGCTGAAGTTTGGTCCTTTTACAGCATCCTGCCATGCGATTACATTTGTTCCTGACCACCGAGAACACTCACGTTAACTTTTATCGAGTGGAAAAAAGTTAGCTTGTTTATATTATGCTAACATAGCTGTGTCGCTAGCGGTCACGTAGCACATCATTATATACCAGCTAGCCAAACGTCAGTAACCCTACAAATGTCACTGCTGTTTAGTTTTCTGTCTTCATTTATGTTGGAAGTGATAACAGAGCTGTACGTTTGAATTTGTTTCCAAAACCCCGCAGTCAGGATATGTTATATTGTATTTAGATAGAAGCTAGCGAGCTAACTTCCTGCTAACTTCTAACTCCGTTAAATGTCATAAATTCCGTTTTCATGGATGCCTGGATGTTAAACTCAATTGTTACACCTGGTAGAGCAGAACGCTGATCATTTTATTAAAGATGAAAGACTTTAGACAGTTTTTCAACTCTCAGTAATGCCATAGTGATCGTTTGATATATGGACCTGCAGCGGAGTTTAGGCCCAGACACGGCTAGTGACGTCAGACTTAACGACCGGATGGACTCTGTGTGGTTCCTTAAGATCCAGATGTGGTTAAGTTTCATAACCAACCACTCAGTGCCAGGCAAAATGTGTCCTCTCAGCCTTGTTGGAGTGGTTGCTGGAGTTCGCTGGTAGTCACTATGAAATCAACTGTCAAACCTCAACTGAAGGCCTAGAAACAGGTCAGTGAGAACCCTGCATAACAAATGCATGTTTCCAAACCAGCTAGCAAGTGGTTAGCAAAAACCTTGTTGTGATTGCTTTGTTTGCTAGCAGCAATGCAACAAAAACCAGGAACATAGAATATGTACTTTGAAATTAAAAGCTGAACCTTCTGAAACAATTCGGTGTTGGTCGTAAGGCACAGCTTTTATGTTCTGTGTTTGTAGTTTTTATTGCTATTTTCCAAGTTTCACTACTGCTAGGTTGTTTGTTAGCAAGGAGTGCTTGCATGCTAATCAGCGTCGTCCAGGATGTAGTCTTTGCTTGATTTCTTTACGTAACATTGTCAAAACGATGCACCAGCAGACCAGTTTTATGTTTGGATCACGACTGTAAATGCTTTATACAAATATAAGCCACCATTTAAAAAGATGAACCTTTAATTTTGAATTTTACCTTTACTTCATGCACTAGTGATGCACAGTGCACACGTCGTCATTTTTGGCTTTTGTTTGAAAAGTTTGGTTTGAAAGTCTTTGTTTGGATTAAGGCTGTACTCTGGGTTATTTATGTAATTGATCCATTTAATATGGCTCTCAGATTCTTTCTCAGCATGTAGCATTATTTTTCGGTTGATATTCTGTTTGCAGAAATCTTCAGTCTACTATGACAAGTATGACAGAATGACAAGTATCTTCTAGTATGACAAGAAGATTTTCATTATAACAGTCGTGTCAGCACGGGCAGTTTAGGGACAGAACAGGCTGTTGATGCTGAGCTTTCATGACTGGTAAAGTAAAAAAGGACGTGGCACAGTGGCACAGTGGTTAGCATGGTTGCCTCACAGCAAGAAAGTCCTGGATTTAAACTCACTGGCAGACTGGCGCCCTTCGATGTGGAGTTCACATGTTTTGTCACTGCTTGCAGAGGATCTCGCTGTTTTCCTCCCACAGTACAAAGTCGTGCATGTTAGGTTAACTGTTGAGTCTAAACAGGCCGTGGATCTGAATGTGAATAGTTGTCTGTCTCTTCGTGTCAGCTCTGCGACAGCCCGGCAACCGGTCCAGGGTTTACCTCACCTTTTACCCCGTGACAGGAAGCTCCAGCTCCCTGTAACCTTGAACTGGTTTAGTCGAGGAAATTGGAAAGTTAACAGAAGTTACGTCTGTTACCATTAGAGATTCATTTGTTGGTAATAGTAGCAAATAAAAAATTGAACAAGACCCACTCTGACTTATCATGAGTAACAGAAAAACATATTTAAATGAGCTACTAACCGAAACCAAAAATACAGTAACTATGACATAATAATGTAGACTCAATGAGCATGGACAGTTTCTAATAATGGACCAAAACCTCCGGCTCTGAAAACTCGTTTTCAGCCAGATTTTTCTGCTCTTGGCTCTCTATGACATCATAAAAAGTTTGAATGAGCCCATTTTTGCTCATTTGTCCTAAACTAAGGCTATAAGGTAGGCAGTCACAACAGTGAGGCAGCTGATGTCATAAGTAATATGGTTAGCTCAAATTTTGTCAAACCTGCAGCAAACCAGAGGAAATGGTCTGAACAGGACATCATGTATGAGCCTGAACATATAAAGCTTTTGAAGAAATGCTGCACTGATATTACGTCCACTCACTCGTTTAAATGCCAGTCTGGGTTAAGCAATCAGCACATTTTCCTCTCGTGGTTTTCACGTATACAAAAAGCACTTTTCCCAAACACTAAATCAGTGTGGCTGCCAACTCTCCCAAGAAACTCATCCTGCCCTGATTGGCCAGCGTTGTTTTCCCTCAAGTGCAGGATGAGGGAAATTAAACTAGAAAGCATCTGCAGTCCGCGTGTTTTCATATGATATTTGCACCAAGCAGACATGGATAAAATAAATTGGATTTCATTAGCAATTTAATATAAATACAGGTATATTCACATCGCCGTGCATGCTGGGAACGCCACGCACCTCACATTTCCAGATCTGATCAGACAGCAGTCCAATCTGACGAGGAAATTGAAGGAGGGCTCTCGTGAGAGTTGGTCCACCTGGGAAGCTGCTGCTGCAGAGATCTGTAATTACAGTCAGCGAAAGTGAAAAGAGAGAGAGGACAGAGCTTGCTGGTGACGCACACACATCGTGAGGGGAAGGCAGCCCGTAAGCAAGCTTTTAACGTGAAACAGTTTCTCGGTCCTTCAATGCAGAATGAAAGTTTTTGTTATCTGAGTAGATCAATTTTTAATGTTGCAGCCAGATATATCACCTCATTGTGAGAAGAGAAGGTGAGCCAGCAACCATCAGGTTTGTTGAGTAATATGAGCTACTTATTGCTCAAAGATATATACATCTGCAGACATCGTTTCAGCTCTGGAGACTTTGACTGGATGTGCAGCACAACTCGTACAAATGAAGGAGCAGAAAAGTCTTTTATACAATCCAACGGCCAAACACAGGGAGGCTGTTGGGATGCAGCATTTTAAGGAATATATTGGCACATTTTGAACTTGATGCAGTTTTTTTTAAGTCAGACCAGGATATGTCCTTCAATGCACATATTAAACAAATACCGTATTTTTCTGGACTATAGGGCGCACTTAAAATCCTTTAATTTTCTCAAAAATCAACAGTGCTCCCTATAATCCAGAAAATATGGTATATAAGACTGCTGAACATCTCTAAAATTAGAAATATCCTGTCTCACAGTGACGCTGAAAAACTAGTTCATGCATTTATTACTTCTAGGTTTCTATAGTACCATATCACCCTATTAGAGCACTTCGCTCTCGCTCTGCAGGCCTACTTGTTGTTCCTAGAGTATTTAAAAGTAGAATGGGAGGCAGAGCCTTCAGTTTTCAGGCCCCTCTTCTGTGGAACCAGCTTCCAGTTTGGATTCGGGAGACAGACACTATCTCTACTTTTAAGATTAGGCTTCAAACTTTCCTTTTTGCTAAAGCATATAGTTAGGGCTGGACCAGGTGACCCTGAATCCTCCCTTAGTTATGCTGCAATAGATGTAGGCTGCCGGGGGATTCCCATGATGCATTGGGTTTTTCCTTTCCAGTCACCTTTCTCGCTCACTATGTATTAACAGACCTCTCTGTGTTGAATCATATCTGTTATTAACCTCTGTCTCTCTTCCACAGCATGTCTTTATCCCGTCTTCCTTCTCTCACCCCAACCAATCACAGCAGATGGCCCCGCCCCTCCCTGAGCCTGGTTCTGCTGGAGGTTTCTTCCTGTTAAAAGGGAGTTTTTCCTTCCCACTGTCGCCAAAGTGCTGCTCATAGGGGGTCATATGATTGTTGGGTTTTTCTCTGTATCTATTATTGCAGGGTCGACCTTACAGTATAAAGCACCTTGAGGCGACTGTTGTTGTGATTTGGTGCTGTGTAAATAAAACTCAATTGAATTCATGTAACATGTAAATAATTAGTTACCTCAAGTCAAACAGGTTTTTGCATTTACATGTGACGCTGCATTCTAACTCTTTTGAAATTGAGGCTGTATTTTATTTGAGTTTTCCAGAAAGAACTCAAACCCTGAGAGCCAGTGCAGCATTTACTTTCACTGCATCCTCTGTGTGCTTTACGCAGCACCGTGTGCACGTGCAATAACTGTGAAACAAGAGGAACCCAAGTTTTCCAAGCTGCAGAACAGCTGGATTGCTTTGACCTCCATAGCTTCAGCCAAGCTACCAACCATGGCCTCTCACCGTTACAGAACAACAAACACAGATGCAAATACAGCCGCTCCTTCAGTCAGACAGCAGGGCAGCATTAATACTGTATGTCTCCCTGAAAGCAGCATGACAGTGAATGAGTCCTTTGCATCTTTCGTTCTCTTTGTTGCTCATATGAAAATCAGGCGCGCGCCTCACAGCGTGATGGTTTATTTTCAGCACAGGAGCAGAAGGGCAAAGACATCAATGAAGAAAGGAAAAAACGGTTTGTTCCAGCACTCGGCAGCTTGTTGAGTGCACGAAGTCAAAGTGAAATGCCAGAAAGGAAAGCTTTGTCACTCCAGTCTCAGCCAAACGTCTCACCTTCTAAAATAAAGGTTTTATGGTGGGATAAAACATGCCGGGCCTTTTCCAAACGAAACAATACAAAACATGGATGTAACAGGTGACGACAACACGCATTTATATGCTCTGTTTAAAGAAGGTGCTTCACCTTTACAGACATTACTGGGAGAAATCACACCTACCGTGGCTGGACACTGTTTCTGGTCTGTGAGGCTCATTTCACGTCAGCTCTGCCGTCGGCTGTGAGTGTAGGTGTAGGAAACAGAACATGAGCTTTTTCACTGAGAGAAAAAGTCATGACTCTCGAACAAAAAGCCAACTGTGCTGTGGCTCCCTTGCATTCGTATCAGTTTCTGTCAGTAGAAAGACAGTTATTTACCAAAACTCTTCACTTCAGAGGGGCTGACATTAGATATCACACTTATTGTTCAGCTGGTGGAAGATGTAATCGAATCTCGATGAACTCAAAGACTTCGCTGAGCTTCTTCTTCAGCAACACAACAAAAATGATGCAGCGGGTTGGTCCATTTTGTTTGCATGCGTGTTTGCATGCATGCCACTGCATGCTACTATATGCATGCCTGACAGCATCTGGGTAGCTCCTAATGAGACGACGAATGGAGTCCTGGGAGATCTCCCCCAGACCAGTGACTGAGCCCGAGGTGCAACCTGGGACTGAAACAAGACGTCCCAGAGGGGTTCTGTTGAATTTCCTACTCTCGCAACATGATGCCGGGCATTGACATGCTGAATGATGCTACAGGCAGCTTAACGTTGTCTTCTGACCCTGCTTTCAGACCTGCTCTCATCTGTGAAGGTGGTGGACCTGCCAGTCCTGCTACTCTGTGGTAAACGCCAGTGGAAGTGCCGGGCAGTGAGCACAGGGCCCAGTCGAGGACGGTGGGCCCTCAGGCCACCCTCATGAAGTCTGTTTCTGATTGTTTGATCAGAGACTTTCTCAACAGGCTGCTGGAGGTTGTTTTGTAGCTCAGGCCATGCTCATCCTGCTCCTCCTTGCACAAAGGGGCACATACTGGTCCTGCTGATGGGTTGGGGCCTCCTGCAGTCCTGTCCAGCTCTCCTAGACTGACTCCTTGTCTCCTGGGACTGTGCTGGGACACACGGCAAACCTTCTAGTAATAAAATCAAGATTTCGAGAGTTTCCTGGAGATGATATATTGATATTTTGGTACTTGTATTGTAGGGCTGCTCGATTATGGCAACAATGATAATCACGATTATTTCCACTGAGATCTCGATTATTTGACGATATTTATTTAACAATAACAATGTGTTGAATAATGACTTTAAAGATTGTCAAAAAATAATATAAAATAGTGCAAATACTGATAACAGTGCAAATGTTTGCAATATAAGAAAGAAATGAAAAATGTAAACATCTATGTTTAGTGAAGTTTGCAGTGTTGCTCTGTGGTGCAGCTACGACACTGTAGCAAAGTTTACACACTGTGTCTACTTGATCCACGTCTGACTCATGAACCCATAATGTTTCCACACCACTCAAGTTTTTTACCTCTTTTCAACCAACAGCAGTCACTCTCCTCTCCAAATAACTTCTGCTGAGCTTTCCGAGCTTCCCTCGGGTCCTCTTAATCAGCGGTCCCCAACCCCCGGGCCTCGGACCGGTACCGGTCCGTGAGAGTCATTCCACGAGAATAGCTAAAATTGGACTTGGATATTTTCACATTTTTTACCAAAATGTATTATTTATATGTATATCCCACATCATTAAGGATATATTTAACTATCAGAAAAATGTATTTTCCCATCTCAGGCATTAGTTTTCTTTTATTATTGATCAAATTTTTAAGATATAGTGACTGTAATTCTTCAACCCTGTTATGGACATTTTGGAGGCTCTCTGAATATTATCATAAAATGTATTTCTAAAGAAATCAATATGTTTACATTAGTTAGATGTCCCCCATACTAATTCAATAATTTTACATAGAAAAATGACATAAAATCACACATTTTTACCCTTTTAAATCCTGAAATGTAACTAATGAGTGAAAGCAATCTTTTCATTTTTCATCAAAAATTTAGTTTAACTAAGAATTGTAATCTAAATCAATGATCAGATGATAGCGCTCAATATTTTAGACAGAAATCAGCAAACATTAAATTATTTTTTCAACATTTTAAGAAAATTATATATGAAAATGTAGGTATGACGGGGTTGAGACTAGCATAACAGGGTTGAAGATGGTAACAGGGTTGAAGAGACAAATACAGCTTTACATATAAATAGTTGTTTACTCTTAAATTCAATGTACAGGGCTTTCCATTAGCATTATATCTCACTTTGTAACCATAGGAAGGACACCAGATACAAATTACCGTAGAATCAAGTTTTATTAATCTAAAACAACCACAACAGCACATTAACAACTAGCAAACATTGTAAAGTGAATTGCTCAAATGTAACATAATGCGTGTGTGTGTGTGTGTGTGTGTGTCTAGGCATAAGAGAGCCTCATGAGGTGTGCTAAAAGTCACCTCATCCTTGCTCCGATAACATACAATTAAACTTGATGAACTGGTTGAACTAATAACAATAATAATCAGTTAACGATTTCAATGTGTCTGTCTGTATCAGTGCCTGTGTCCATGTCAGAGTGTTTTTGCATGTGTGTGCCTGCATCAGTGTGTCTGTATATAATCATGAATGTGCCGGTTGTTTTATGAATTCATCTTGTGAGTCGGTTCCACACCTCTTTCAAGACTTCCACATGGCGCCTTGTCACAGCCTGTGGGGGTGGAATGAGTTCAAGGACATCATCAAACAGGTACCAGAGGATATCATCCTTATGCGGCCAGAAGAATCGGTTTAACCCAACACGATGCATGCATTTGACCTGGACTTGTGTTGTTTGTATGTTTAGAATGATGCCTGGATATAAATCATCATCATATCTGAGAATACACCATTTACCAATCAGCTCTGGACTTTCCCACTGGATTTCTTTTTCTGGACCCCCCCACTGCCTGTCTGTGATACAGCCGTTTCTATCTTCTGGCCAAAAGCACTTGCAGTTAAACTGCTTCCGTGTTGTGCACATGCAGCTTACATCACGAACCATCAGCTCTCCCGGAGCTACAGTAACGACCTGGTGAATTCTCATGGTTCCAGGAACAGCTGGTATCTGCTTCGGCATTTTCTCCATAGCTTCCTCAACATCTTCACTTTTCACAAAGAACAGTTTGACACTTGTGTTTGTTTCAGACAAGGCCCTGAATAACTCTTCTGCATCTGGGATGTCATGCCCCTTTGCTACCATCATGTCAGCTGCTCTTTTTAAGGCTCCCCCAACACCATCTGGTGCTCCTTTTCCATGACTAGCCTCAAAAAAATTCCAAGAACCAGCCTTGAATCCTCTTCTGTCCAGTTCTGTAGTGAAAAGGTAGAAGTTTCCTCGTTGTTTGTATTGCATACAGGGTCCGTCGCTTAAAAAGTGCAGCACAGACACTTGTGGATGTTGGCCTTGAAGGTAATCTAGCCCAGGATTTAGGTGCTGCCATATTGCTGGAGGGCCTTTATGTCTACTGGGAGAGATGGTGCTAAAGCTCACAGGCTCTGAGAGTCCACCAACATACAACACACCAGTATGAAGGGTGGCCTGCTGATGTGAAGCCCCAAACTGGACCGCCTGAACTTGAGAACTGTATTTACAGCTGTAGTTTTCTGAGAAGTCAACATGTATCAAAGCCTCGTCCCCTGACATGTTGTTCTTCAGCTCACAGCAGAAGGCATACTGCTGCTTGATATTAAAGTGATGCATTTTAAATTTCTTTACAAAGCTCTGGAAGAGCTCAATGAGGTCCTCTTGTGTGTCCTCCACAGATTTCTTGACTGTCACCTTGACAGTTGCCTTTTCTCTCCTTTTCCTCTATCACCCACTGGGTAAATGATGTGGTTGCGGTGCTGTTGTATGCACTTGTGATGTGGACAGTTTTGTCCTTGCAATGGGCACACTCTCCATACATACAACTCTTGCTGGATGAGTTGCAGCAAACCTTCTCTATCAACTCTTCAATGTTGGCAGTCTCAATGAGTTTCAACTGACGGAGCTTCACTGCCAGAAAGCTGAGATTTTCATGCAACTTACACATGCATGTGTCACGTTCAGAGAGTGTTGGATTCACAACCCAAAAGGGGCGAAGATGACAGAAAATGGAATAGGATATCATCTGGTCTGGGTTTTCTGCCAAAAACCTTCTGTGGATATTTTCTATCGTGTCCATCAGGAACCTCTTCTGCATTTTTAATTTGTCCTTTGTGAGTGTTTGTTTGGTTCCTGTGGTCATTCTACTCACGTCATCCCTGAGATAGAACGCCTTGATTCTTTTTTTGAAGGCTTCAGTGAACCTGCTGGTCATCTTTCTTTCAAAATGAAGACTGTCATGACGTCTAAAATTCTTGTTTGAAAATCCGAGGGAGTCACTTGCAAACTTTTGCAACCTGTATTTTTTTATAATTCTCCCTGTCGCAACTTTGGCAATCAGTTGCCTTTCTCTGTCCTTGGTGGCTTTTTTGTATTTATTCCTAATATCTTCAATGAGTGATTCATGGAAAAGTAAGTTTTTTTATTTGGGGGTTAACGAAGCAATTTGAAGTGAGTCGTGTTATTTTCGACTGTGGGGAATCCGAAAATTTCTTTGAACGTTGGCACCTTTTTTTGTATTTTTCTTTGCTTTTTCTTTCTTTTTCAAGTTTTTCCTGGAGTTCCGCTATTTGCCTCTTGAGTTTATTTTTTTCTGTTCTGTACTTTTTCCGAGCCACCAGACGTTGCCTATAAAATAAAGCAATAAAAGTTGATTTGGGTGTGGAAAATTATGCCGTTTCCTCCTGCCCTCCCTGTTTCTAAAATGACACTGTGAAAGTGACATAAAATGACATTTTCACTATAACACTGTTAACTACCCATTGCCCTAACCTTGAAGATCTTGGCTGTGAAGGCTGCTCTGGGTGATCTCCCTGATCAGGACTCTGTGGAGGAGTGCTAATGTTCTTGAGCACTTCTTTCCTCTCCTTGCTCCTATGGTAAGCTGCTCTCCACATTTTTCTTTTCTTACGCTGTTCTCTTTTACTCAGTTCATTAATTGCTTTCTTCTTCCCTGCCTCTACATTCTTTCTCCATCTCTCACGCTCACTCCGCAGGTATCTCTCCCTTCTTTCAGGATCAGCTTTAAGGCGTTCCCGATACTTCCTTTGCCTTTCTGCTGCTGTTGTTGGTGCCATCTTACTTGCATCCTTAACATGTTACATAAATCACATTCAGCATGCATGCAGTATAAGAATGGTGATTGAATATAATAATAATTAATTTAAATAATTGGATAACTTAACAACCAAAGTATTAAAATCTCAACCCCATCACAATCTCACAACCCTGTTACAATCAAAAACATAACAGGGTTGAGTGTGACGGGGTTGAGATTTTTGCACAAACTGGCCGCTGCTCAATATAGTGAATACCAGACAGAGAGCACATGGCATGCATGAAATTCAAAATCACCAAATATTCATGAACTAACAAAAAACGTTTTCATAAGTAATAGTTTTCTATCTTTTTTTCATGTTACGGTGTTGAGTCATTGAGGTTGACGACCACAATATCACAAGATAAATGACTAAAATAAAGGAAAAGATGGGAGCAACTTGCCTGTCTCTGATGTCCTGTTGTCCAGAAGACTTCAGTGACTTCCTGATGTATATGGAATTCTGGAACACACCATTGTATTTATGGGGGTGGGATCATTTGTGTAACGGGGTTGAGGGGTTACTCAGGTACAGAAATAATTGTGATTTTAATGAATAATTAACAATTAAATTTGAAAAAAACAAATATTAACAACAAAAGAGCACAAATAGATGTTTAGGTTGATATCAAAATTTATTGACTTTTTAAAAAGTTTTATTTGGTATTTTCAAAGTAAACTTTCATCAAGGCCATGAGGGACATGACAAAATAGGTGGTGTCAAATGAAAAAACTGTATTATTTCCCATAAAAAGATAAAAAATTAGTTCATTTTTTTACACTGTATTAAAGGGTACATTTTAATATATATGTAAAGCTGTTTAAATTGAAAGTTTGGCGACCAAATAGATGAAATACACCATAAGAGGTGAGAGGGACTCAAATTGTGCCATTTTCATGGAATGACTCGTGAGTCGTTTGGTACTGGGCCGCGAGAGTTGAGGCTCAGGTGTGAAATGTTTGGTTTTCAGGGTTTTTATCAGTTTTCAGCGTTATTTTGTTATCGTTTTTATCGTTTACTCGGTTTTCCTGGGTCTTTTCACGTGTGTTATGAATAAATCTTCTTTTTTTCGGTACCGGTACTAGTTTTATTTTGTTGTATTTATCCGCAACACCTTAAAGGCCGGTCCGTGAAAATATTGTCGGGCATAAACCGGTCCGTGGTGCAAAAAAGGTTGGAGACCTCTGCTCTTAATTGTTGTGACACGTGTTCGAAATGCAGAGAGGTGCGCTCGATTTGCCACACGGAGCAGCGCGAGAGTAACGAGGGAGGGGCTAATAATCGGCTCAGTCATTTTTAATGATCCTTGAAAGACAGATCGTAATCGAGATTAAAATTCGATTAATTGAGCAGCCCTAATGTATTGTTGATATAAGGACTTACCAAAAGTTGTGTTTGAGTTAAACTGGATATTAAAGTACGGTGATGTTTAAAACAACTTATTCTCTAACTGCTTAATGGTTAATTCTCTGCTTCTGCTGAGCCTCAGACTCCT
Source organism: Neolamprologus multifasciatus (assembly GCF_963576455.1). Classification (NCBI taxonomy): domain Eukaryota; kingdom Metazoa; phylum Chordata; class Actinopteri; order Cichliformes; family Cichlidae; genus Neolamprologus; species Neolamprologus multifasciatus. The sequence goes on along the minus strand of NC_140453.1, from coordinate 990,420 downwards.
GTGTTGTATTGTTCCCGTTTATCTAGAAGTGGCAACAAAGACGTAGTTAACAGGAGAATTATTGTCTGCAGTTTATGTAATGCTGGCATCAGTTTCCATGAAGTGCCCGTGGCAGGTTTTCCTGAAAGGAGCACGTGCTGTCAGCAGGAGTCTGTTACTGATTAAACAATAATTACTTCTGTTTAACAGGAACGTTTCTGTTTAGATTATCGTGACTATATTTATTAAAGAAACTCACACAGACACTAACACATGCGCTCCAGCGCTCCAGCCGATGTAAGCTGGTTACATAAGGACAGACTGGAGGCTGGCAGAGTGCAGCAGTCAAAGCGCTGCATCGATGCAGGACGTGAGTGGATGGATGTGCTCGGTACAGTTTACATGTTTTATCACTATCAGCTTTGTGCTGATTCGTGCACTTGGCACCAAACATGGAGTCTGTTTTTCATATTTAAACATGGAATTACAGCTATGCTAATAATCTCATCTGATCTACAGTTAGCATGAGGCATTCCAGGTTGCTGAGTTTATTCTGTATGCATTATCGCTGAGATGCGATCATAAGCCTGATTGCATTCTGTTCACAGTGCATTCAATGTTTTAGTGCATCTTTTAAATTTCTTTGTGTAATGTTCAAGAGCAATCTGAAGAGAGACCTGAGCTAAAGTAACAGCCACACAGAGGGAGGTGCTGAAATGATCATGTAAATATTAATGCTAATGCAGTAGGAGGCAGGAGGAAGTCTTCAGTCGTGAATAACAATAATTTCAGACAACATGTGGATATAAACTAACTCTGTGCCTGCAGCAACAAAGACCGACTCCAAAAGCACACATTTATAGTCACGTACGTCACACTGCTCCAACAGAAGCACGTTTCTTGGTAAATGGCCTGTATTTGTAAAGCGCTTTACTCGTCCAGTCATCCACACATTCACACACTGGTGATGGCAGCTACCAGTGTTGGGGAGTAACGGAATACATGTACCGCCGTTACGTATTTAAAATACAAAATATGAGTAACTGTATTCCGTTACAGTTACCGTTTAAAAAGGTGGTATTTAGAATACAGTTACTTTGTTGAAATAAATGGATTACACGGCGGTACTTCCCTGTTTCATATTGTGGCGGGTCAGGACTGTTTGGGTTTTGTTTGACAGCTACGTTCTGTTGTTCCAGGCAGCGTTACGGTTGCCATGGTTACAGGGTGACGCTCTCTCTCTGCGTGTTTCCTGGGTGAGAGAGCGCCTATTGTTGTTGTTGTGCTAAGCTAACAGGCAGAATGCTACAGGTATAGCTCTAAAGAATGTAGCATCATGGGCAGTGTAGTCCGTGCTGCAGGGAGAATGGACTGCCATACACGTTATGTGTCTGTGAGCGAGGGAGGGAGAAAAAGGAAAAGTACGAGCTGTCATCGAGCAGAAACGGGAGCTGGAAGCATGTAAATATAATAATAACCACTGCAGCCAAGAAGAGAGCCTGACGAGCCCAGTTGTAAGTAAGCTATTAAGACTCGACTGTACACCGTGTTCGTGTTTTCCTCTGAAACAATAAGTTCTGTTGGAGCAGCCTTTCAACGCCTCTCTCTGTCTCTGCTAGCAAAGTTGACCCAGACAACAAAGTAAAGCTAGTTTTCAGCTACGAGCCGACACAGAACCCACCGTATTAGCCAGAGGTCCCTTTACTACGGTTCGGAGCCGCGGACCTTCAGTAACAGTAATAAATCACAGCAATAGTACATTCATGTAGTTGTAAACAGCATGATAATATATTAAGTAATCCAAAGTATTCAGAATACGTTACAGAATACATTTTGGGGCATGTAATCTGTATTCTGTAATGGAATACATTTTAAAAGTAACCTTCCCAACACTGGCAGCTACATTGTAGCCACAGCCACCCTGGAGCGCACTGACAGAGGCGAGGCTGCCGGACACTGGCGCCACCGGGTCCTCTGACCACCACCAGTAGGCAACAGGTGAAGTGTCTCGCCCAAGGACATAATGACTGAGACTGTCCCAGCCGGGGCTCGAACCGGCAACCTTCCAATTACAAGCTCAAACTCTTGAGCCACGATCGCCCCTTATACTTCTAACAAACTGACTCTTTGTTGTATCGGCAACCTTCCGATTACAAGACGAACTCCCAACTCTTGAGATCGCCCGATTTCTTTATCACAGACAGTTAATATTTGCAACAGTGCACACGACCTTTTTTCTACTGCTGATTAGCATAGATGCAGATGAGATGGTTCACTGCACAAGTCCCTCTCCCTCTCCATCCTCCCTCTTCTGTCATCCACCCATCCAGCATCAGTCCATTCCTCATCCATCACTCCTTTCAGCCCTCCCTCTGCAACAGCAGCATTTATGTAAGAGATACAGCCCAAACACATAAGCCAAATGGAGTGAAGTGGACCTACTTTAAGAGCTGTGTTATGAGAGGAGTTAAAATGCCAATGCTGCTCACTTGGAATTAATTTTCAGTTGAAAGAGTGTCGTTTCCAGCAGCCTCTCGTTTTCATCTTCATGCATCGGGCCAAAGTTACTGGAATAAAACGCTGTGAAAATATCAATCAAATGAAAATGTCCTCTCACTGATTGACACTCATGAGGTTTCCTGCTTAGAGTCCCTTCAGTTTTCACATTTATAGGCTGATCCATGATCAGAAATCTATCAGATCAAACTGTTTCATGTTTTTTCACAGCTAGTCAGACAGAAAAAGTTATGCTTATATAATCAAACATGCTGTCACAGCCCAGTATGCATGTTAGCACACGTTAGGCTTAAGAAAACAACGACTCTAAGTGCTGTTTTGTTCCCACTGTGTGACCCATGCAAGTGTTTCTAAAACATACTGTAAGCATCTGAGACCGTAGCCTATATTTAAAAGATGGATGTTCCCACTGTTCCCTCACCCAAGTTACCAGCGAGGTCATTAGTTACTTTGGCTACTTCAGCTAGCGTAATGTGTACAGACGCACAAACAGCAGCGAATTATTGCAAAGTAACAGACTAATAATAAAAACACAAGAACATCACAAACAGCGGACGAGCTGTTCCACACAGAGCAAAGTTACTTGTCAGATAATAGTGGAGATGATTTCTCCTTTTAAACTCATCTGTCTGTGTTCAATATCAACAAGAAAAAAACACATTTCATCTCCTCGTTGTTTTTTCCTTCCTCCCCCTGCCTGTTCACGGTCGCTCCTCCTTTAGTAGCTTTTTCTCCTCAGATGAATCCCAACAATCCACAAAAACTATTTTTTGCACTAATAACTTTAGTCACAAGATGAAAAATAAGATAAAGTTTCAGCCCATACAGGTGTCTGAGTTATGCCCCCATGTCGACGGCGTTCTCAGACTTTACATTTCCTTTGATTATTTCTATATTTCGCCAAGTGTTAGTTTAGTGTTAGCATAACCTCACTTTCCTAACAATTTTCCAACTTTTTAGATTTTGTATTTGTTTGTATTTTCATTAATTATCTTAAATTATTCATAGAATGTTTATCCATTTTTTATCATTACATAAATAATATACGTATTATATTATTCATATATTTTTCAGGTCAACAGACTCTAACTGCAATCAGCAGATCACACATTAGGCTGTAATAAACATGTACAGTAATTATGAGAACCAGCTGCAGGTTAAAGCATTAATTAATGGATACGTATCATTAAATTGGGAGTGTTCACTACATTGATTCCCAAAGGATTTTGACTCATTAAAGTATAATTTGACCTTATCAGTGGCAGACCTCATTGATTTAGCACCACGGGTAGAAGTCTGAAAACGCCAAAACTCACTGATTAATGGAGTCGCATCCTAATGATCCTTTTATACTGAAATTATAACATGAATCACTCACTGAAACACGTCTTTTTAAACCTTTAAACGAACAAATATATGGATTGTAAATCATATGAAAAATATCCAATAACCACGACCTTGGAGCAGACGCCGTCACAGGAAGCCTTTGCTGTGGGATCTTCTCAGTACATGAAGCACCCAGAGGATTTTGGCACCGTGCAAATAAAATTGAATTGAACGTCACATACATTTAATGTTTGCTGCTGTATATTAAACTTGTAATTGCTCCACTGATTTTCTTTTCATCAGTTTTGAGTATTTTGCAGAAATCTTCACTGCAAACATTCATCAAACATTCATCTGTTTTCACACTTTGTTGCCTATTTAATAAAAAGTGCATGAATAAAGCTGACTTATATTTGAGCATTTTTGTCAGAAGGACATGCAGAAATGCTTTTGTGCTGCTGACCATATTTTCAAATTTATGGAGAGAGAAAAAACTGGGGACACCATCTGTCTGTGAAAATCCTTTGACTCCAATATGTCAACAAAAGGAAGGAATAACTGTGAACAGTCTAATCCTCAGATTTAATGATATGTTTGCATGTCCAAACATAACATTTCAGTTTGTTATGTTATGTTAGTCATTTAAACTCGAGACGTTGTCCCAAAGTTTTTTGGTAAATTTCTCAGAAATGTGACTAAAGTGAACCAGATGGCTTCCTGTATATTCCTGGTCTGCATCGTCCATCTCAGTGCACACATCATTTAAATGAGGAGAAATGACGCGAGAGTCAATAACATTATTTTTAGGGTTCGAGAATTTTCGCAGTTGGACTCTGATGAACCAACAAAGACATAATACTGGACGGGACCCCTGCAGCCTGTGGAGCAGATGGTGGATGGAAACCTTGGATGAGTCTCTGAGCATCCGGGGCAGGAAAGACGGGAAGAAGGCAGGCTGAGCAAACGACAGTCGTACCAGAGAAAAGAGAGACTGACAGGCTCAGAAAATCAAAGGATGCCAACAAAACGAAGGACGAGGAGAATCTGAACGAGTGGCAAAGAGAAACAGACTTTTTGTCTCCTCTCTTATTTCTCCACGTTGCTTTTTAGTCGGCGTGTGAGGATCACGCCCGGCGCTGTGCAAAGGAGCTCACGCTTTATGTTGTTCCTGCTGCGGCGCTAATTGTCTGCTCTGGGACACAGTAGCCATTTTTCCTCTCAGACAGCTATGCCAGACTTTGAGGCTAATTTGCAATTATCTGTTTTGTTTTATATTCCCTCAACTGATAAATCAAAATTTCATTATGCAAATTAAATTAAGTCCAGTGTGTTATTATCCTCATCTCTCACAGCAGAATGCAGCAGCGGTGCAGGGGAACTAAGAATAATGCCGTTCTTTAAGCGCTGGTAGAAATTGTTCCAGGACAAACGAGTAACACTGAACATTCAGAAACTTTGCTGCCTTTATCGGAGTGTATGTGTGTAAAAACAGGCATTTACACACTAACGTGAAACCACACACAGCAGGCACTGGTGAGTTTGAAGCTCTATGTGTGTCAGCGGTGCTGGCTCAGAGCCGCCATCCACACGCACTCCAACCCCACGGACGGGGGTGCATATGCCTGCTCCGCCCCGACGTAGATCAAACACAACGCACATTAATAAATGTGCCCACAAAAATACCAGCAGCAGTTAGTCAGTTAGTAATCTATGGACGTGTCACAGGGTCTCAGGATCAACGGCCTTGTTGCTTGTTCAGTTTATGACAACTTCCTTTTGGCAGGAGATGGCGTGTTCCTATTTTACTAAACGTTACAGCAGAAAAAGCTGCTGCTGCTGCAGAGTCCTCGTCTGCTGACTCAGACTATTAGCTATTAGCTTTTACTGTTAATCAGCTACTTCGACTTCTAAATCTAAACATCCTCTGACTTTGGAAAATTGATTAATGGAGCCTGATAACGTAGAAACGACGATGCTTACAAGTGTGCTTTGTATTGTTAACATACTGCACAGAAACTAACGTTAAAGATGTCAAATATCACCTGACATTCAACCTCTGACCTCTCTTTCAAGGTCAATAGACTAATCTGAAGGTCAAAGTGATAATGCAATAACACAGCTGTGGACATGTTGGACAGCCAGCGGTCCTTCGCCTGGGCGCCTGCGTGGTTCAGGCATTGGAATACAAATTCCCTGCAGACGAGTCCAGTCACAAAAACCAGGCTGCACGCAGAGATGTGCGAGCATCCTCACACTCAGACTCACAAACATGCACAGTGTGCGGTCACAGTGTGACTGACATACACGCACGGTTCTTTCTGCTTCCCTCCAACTGGTGCAGGTTGGTTTTGTCCCGCAGACAGAAGCATGTATCAGCTTGTTAAACACTCCCAGTTACAAACAAACAGTTCTGCTGATGAAAGAAGAAATCATGTCTGTTTATATCATCACACAATCATTGCCATAAACGTTTGTGGACACACAGCAAAGAAACGTCAGATATTTCACTGGGAAACTCCCATCATGTCCCAGCTTGACACAGTCCAACAGTTGTCCTCTGAAGAAAGCAACATTTCTTTACATACTTTATAGTTTTGCTACATTTGAACTGATTTCAGTTTGCTTCATTTAACATTCTCTTGTAAATTTGGATCGTTCGTGCACAGTGTTGGGAAGGTTACTTTTAAAATGTATTCCATTACAGATTACAGATTACATGCCCCAAAATGTATTCTGTAACGTATTCTGAATACTTTGGATTACTTAATATATTATCATGCTGTTTACAACTACATGAATGTACTATTGCTGTGATTTATTACTGTTACTGAAGGTCCGCGGCTCCGAACCGTAGTAAAGGGACCTCTGGCTAATACGGTGGGTTCTGTGTCGGCTCGTAGCTGAAAACTAGCTTTACTTTGTTGTCTGGGTCAACTTTGCTAGCAGAGACAGAGAGAGGCGTTGAAAGGCTGCTCCAACAGAACTTATTGTTTCAGAGGAAAACACGAACACGGTGTACAGTCGAGTCTTAATAGCTTACTTACAGCTGGGCTCGTCAGGCTCTCTTCTTGGCTGCAGTGGTTATTATTATATTTACATGCTTCCAGCTCCCGTTTCTGCTCGATGACAGCTCGTACTTTTCCTTTTTCTCCCTCCCTCGCTCACAGACACATAACGTGTATGGCAGTCCATTCTCCCTGCAGCACGGACTACACTGCCTATGATGCTACATTCTTTAGAGCTATGCCTGTAGCATTCTGCCTGTTAGCTTAGCACAACAACAACAACAGGCGCTCTCTCACCCAGGAAACACGCAGAGAGAGAGCGGCACCCTGTAACCATGACAACCGTAACGCTGCCTGGAACAACAGATCGTAGCTGTCAAACAAAACCCAAACAGTCCTGACCCGCCACAATATGAAACAGGGAAGTACCGCCGTGTAATCCATTTATTTCAACAAAGTAACTGTATTCTAAATACCACCTTTTTAAACGGTAACTGTAACGGAATACAGTTACTCATATTTTGTATTTTAAATACGTAACGGCGGCACATGTATTCCGTTACTCCCCAACACTGTTCGTGCATCATTAACAGATTAAAGTTGCTCTGCTGGCCCTTCAGCCTGATGCTGCAGGCAGCAGGTTGACAGGAGCCAAAGAGGGAAACAGTATTGATTTCACTGTTGGATCTTATTGCACATCCTGTTTACCTCTGCTAATATGTTTGTTTGCTACGCAACGCTTTGCTCGTGTGAGTGCAGCCCAGATAAACAAATATCAAGTGTGTGTGTGTAAAAGTTTCATTCAAGAAGACCTAAACTTTTGATTTCGTTATCTTTTAGATTCCTGACGCACAGACCGGCTCCATCATTATCCACCATCATCTAATTGCTCTTATGTTCCTGCTGCGCTCTGTGCTGGGCTCAAGTGAAATGAAGATGCTTCACTTCTTAATTAGGTTTTTCGAGGTTTGAGTGCAGGAACTGTAGTCATTTAATAGCCGTGGTGAGAAAACTTTATCTTGTGATGCCGCAATCAATAACAACACAGGATTTCTTTCATCTCAGCTTGTTAGAACCACAGAAGCCTTGAAGTCGAACTGTGAACAGTGTGCAGCGGCGTTGCTAATGCGCCGTGGATCGAGTACGGCGGCAGAGAGGAGCGAGCGACTGAATTATGCAAAAAGTGAGGAAGTTGTGTATTTAGCTGTGAAGTTGGTGTGTTTGGTCGAATAATAAGTGAATGAGCGACGCTGCGATCGACTCTGCAACGCAAAGAATGATGCAATTCTCATAAATGAGCAAGTGAGTGATACAATTGTTTGGTCGGGGGGGGGGGGGGGGGAAGTTTGGAGTCATTATATGAGTGAGTGAATAATGCAGTTAGTGCATGAATGATGAAAGAAAGTAGTGCGTGGGCGAGTGGTGCACTTAGTTTATGATGGAGAGAGTGTTAAGTGAGAACAACCGGGGAGAAGAGAGTGAAGCAGTGAGCCAGCGTGCACTGGAGAGGAAAGTACCTGCAATTATATCATTTCAGCAAAGAGGAAATATAACAAGATTACAGTAAACAGTGTGGAAATACCTGCTTAATATCAGCCTGTGCATCATACAGTCCATCCATCCTGTCGTGGGTGTCTTAATGCGAGAGGCAGGCTCCACCCTGGACAGCCAGTCTAACACATGCATGCACACAAACCCACACAAACACGAGGAGAACATGCAAACTGCACACAGAAAGACCTGATGGTGGAATCAAACCCAGGACCTTCTTGCTGTGAGGCAACAAAAAAATGTGCAGTTTTTCTGTATCAGTAGGCACCGCAGATATTGATTGTCTTTTAGTGTTTTACCCTTCCCATTGGAAACCTGCACTCAGCTGAGACTGAAGACGCCACCTGATGATGATGAAACATTTCTCCCACTGAAAACATCCAGATGAACAGAATCAACTTTTGGAGATTTGATGCATTTGTGCAGCGCAGTGCTGGACAGCATTTGCCAATTTGACTAAAACAGTGTCGATGATATCTGTTCATGAAGTATCACATTAACTTCCATAATCGTATTCAACTGAATATTCCCAGCTGTCCCTCAGTTTCCAAGCATGAAAGACCTGCTAATAACAGAAATGAAAAATATGGTTTCTAATCAAGTGTTTGGTCACGTTTGTCCGTTTGGGTAGAACATTGCAGCATAACATCGTGGAGGCACCAGGATGTTATCTAAAATGAGGCTGCACAGACAGGCTGGTCATCATCTACAAAATAATCTGTTAGTAAAATAAAGGTTTCAAACAAATAGTATATTTATATATGTTTACTTACTGAATAATGTAGAGGTGCCTAACATTACTACTGGTCATATCCAGTTTTCACCCGGTGGTGAAAAAGCATAAATTTGTTTGTAAACGGATTATCCATTGTTTAAATGTCCCCGCCAGTCGAAAAGGAGGCAGAGCTGCTGAGAAATGCTAAGAGCTAACTGGGCGCTAACCGTATTGTCGCTACCCGATCCGTACCGGAAACCCGATCGGTACCCCGCATGCGCAAATCTTACGTCACTTCCTCTCTTTGCCAACATTGCGACACTCAATATATTTGAATGATACGGTTAGCGCCCAGTTAGCTCGTAGCATTTCTCAACAGCTCTGCCTCCTTTTCGACTGCCCGGGACATTTAAACAATGGATAATCCGTATACAAACAAATTCATGCTTTTCTCCTCAACAGAGAGCGTTCCCCGATTGAACAACAGCGCCGTAAAATAAGAAGAATGGCGCCTAATTACAGACTTAATAATATTGATTTAGCAATGTGTCACGTGAAGATTCAGCAGCCAGATTAAGTGTTTACTGACAACTGACAGTGATAGCGGACATCATCATCACTATTCCAATCAATCCTCTCCACACAGACAAGCATGAACACACTCGACTGTCACTAAATCAAATTTAACACACGTTTGTAATGACGCCAATTCAGTTTACAATAGGGTTCATTCGCTCGGTCAGCAGGTGGCAGTATCCTCGTACACTGGGGAGTAAACTGCCATTAAACGAACAGAAGAAGAAGAAAACATCTGCACATGCGCGGTACGGATCGGGTAGACCCGATTTGTACGGTCGGACTTTGCACATGCGCAGTAAGGATCGGGGAGTCCTGATCCGTAACTATCTTTTTATTTTTCGTTTTTGTCTACATTGTACTGAAATGCTTCATTATTGCAAACATTTTAAGATAGACTTATTATTCTTAACATTTTAACAGATACTCTGACCCATAACTATCGTAAAACGCTACAACCGGAAGTAGACACCATTCGCGCATGCGGGGTACCGATCGGGTAGTGACACGCATCATTCAAATATATTGAATGTCGCAATGTTGGTATAGAGAGGAAGTGACGTAAGATTTGCGCATGCGGGGTACCGATCGGGTTTCCGGTACAGATCGGGTAGCGACAACGAGGTAGCTTCAGAGTAAGAGAAGCTAAACAGAACAGGGCGCACACTGACAGGAGACTACCAAAGTAAAACAGGAAGTAACGGGAACACACGCACAGAGACACAACTGGGGAAACGTGGATGACATGACAGGCGGGGGGAACACGAGGAGGGAAAGACAACAGAATAAACTCAAGATGAACAAAATGGACGTAAACATCACAAATCATGATACAAAAAACACAAGAAAACTCAAAACGCCGCGTCAGATGACCCGGGACCATGACACGTGTTAAGACCTTCAAAAAGCCCAGAGGAGTATTGCTCAAGGTCACTTTAAAAATAATATCTCCATGGAAGCAAAATAAGAAGAAACCAGGAGTGCCGGGATACTTTAATGTAATATTAATAATGATAAATGAGAGCCAGCAGATTATTATGTAAATGAGAAATTTGGAGGAGGGGGGGCAAAGGTGACGTGACTCCATGATGTAACGTCACCTGAATTTGTTAGGAACAGGAAAACAAGCCACGAAACATCAAACCTGACACATCGTCGTTTTGAAGTGCGAACGATGCGATTAGAGACGAGATGCATGGAAGAAGTGTTCAGGCGAGCAAACGAGTTACTAAGTGAATGACTTAACAAGTGAGCGAGCGAGGCAACTAAGCGATTGGGAAAGGAAGCAAGTGGGCGGGTGAGTGGGAAAGTGAACAAGTAGCCAAGTGAGCAAAGCAGCAAGTGAATCATGGAGCACCAACGAGCCATGCAAGCTGATTTTCTATGCTGACCTGCAGAAGAATGAGCCCGCTGCCAGTGATTGCCTACAGAGTTTACAGTGTAGCCATCAAGCTGTGTCATCCAGGTGTAAGGACGCTTTGTAGGAGCTTGAAACAGACAGGATTAGATCACAGCATGAAGTATTGTTTGAGAAACACACACCAGTGCAATCACAGCGAATCTGATTGAGGTGGTTAATGAGAATAAAAGAAGAGGTAAAAAGAAAACAAGGAGAGAGGAGGAGAGACTGTTTGATGGTTCTGAGGCGGACAGCCGGCGTGGCTGCACAGCAGACAATAATAATACAGCATCAGTTACATAAGACGGTGCCACGGAGCTTTCCACTCTTCCATTCAGGCCTCAGGAAAAAAGCACATTCATGTTTCTGCCGCCACTGAATGAGAGACATCCTGCGTCTGTGAAGAGTTTCATTTGAAATTGTTGTAAATGGTTTAAAACAGTTTGGCGCCGAAGCTCGGCTCTGGGGCAAACAGGCTGTAACAACCTGATTGGGTAAAAGCAGTTTACTGAGGATTTACAGATGTTGCTTTTCTTCCCTCGCTGGACTTAAAGCTTTGCAAAACTGAAGGATTTCGCTGTCTTCTGATTGGACAACGAGCCACCTGCGATCAGCTTGCTCGGCGAAGCTGGAGTTTTCAGGTGCGCCAGCTTTGCGAGCAGCCGACACACGGGAGGTCTGTCGTCCTGCACACATGCTGCAGCGCTCCATGAGACTCACAGCAGCTTCAAAGCAGACACGACACACAGTCATGTTGAATCCCATCTGTGCGCTGAGGTGGGCGTTGTGTTTAACATGCTTGGCATTGTGTTGAGAAAAATAGCAGTTTGGGTGTTTCGAACACTAAACACGGACGTGGACGCGACGAGTTAAATAAAAGAAACGAACAAAAATGCAGAAATCTGTAAGAATTCAAATATGACTCACTGCTTTTAAAAAACTCCTTTTATACAAATAACTGGACTTTAAATGACAACGTACCAGTGTTATGATTGAAACAGGCTTTTACTCTGAGTGATGACTCAGTCGTTTGACACATCGAGGATCTCGGTACAGTTGATTTATATTAGCAACGAGCACAGATGCTAACAAACTGTGTGAAGCCTTTGCTATTCTAACATGATGCTAAAATGTAAATGTACTTTAGCAAAGAGCACATATCTGTCAAATAACAAACGTGTCTTATGCAAAAACTATATTTTATATTTGACATTTAATTCTATGTAAAAACTTCAGACTCCATCAGAATCAGCACAAAAACTAACACTTACATTTATTGAGGCTGTGCAAAATCAAAGGAAACATCACTGTTATCCACACTGACAAACACCAAAAGTACAGCTGACGTCATGTGGAAAGTACCAAGAAGGTATTTGGTGTATTCTCCGGACAGAGAGAAGAAGAAACGGAGACTTGGTGGTAGAACGAGGAAGTACAAGAAAGTCTTCAAAGGAAGAAGTTAACAACAACAAAGTGGGATTCTGTGAGCCGATACGGCAGAGAGCGAGTTAGGAGAAGCAAAGAAAAAGGATCACAGTGAGTTGTATGTAAAGCTGGATACTCAAGAAAGAGAAAAGACTCGTTAGGCAGAAAGAAAAAGCTGGAAAGGATGTGCAGCAGGTTAGGATGCAGGTGGAAGTGTATTCATTTGGGTGGAGGAGGTAGTGTGAAGAAATGAGAGAGGAGGATGGATGGAGAGAGGATAATGCAGAGGATTATTAAGGCTGGAGGGAGGGAAGCTCTGATAAAAAGTGGAAATACGACGATGACGCCTGTAACAGATGCATGTCTGTTAAGCTGTTTTTTTCATAATTTTTATGGACAGGATTTCTAGGCGCAGCCAAGTGGCGGAGGGCTTTCGCTTTGGTGGCCTCAGAATCTCATCTCTGCTTTTCGCGGATGATGTGGTTCTGTTGGCTTCATCGGGTGAGGGCCTCCAGCTCACACTGGAGTGGTTCGCAGCCGAGTGTGAAGCAGCGGGAATGAGGATCAGCACCTCCAAATCTGAGGCCATGGTTCTCAGCCGGAAAAGGGTGGAGCTGCGGCTGCAGTGATGTGGACGCTGCACCGGTCCGTCGTGGTGAAGAGGGAGCTGAGTGTAAAAGCGAAGCTCTCAATTTACCGGTCGATCTACGCCCCGACCCTCACCTATGGCCACGAGCTGTGGGTAGTGACCGAAAGAACGAGATCGCAGATACAAGCGGCGGAAATGAGCTTCCTCCGAAGGGTGGCTGGCCTCTCCCTTAGAGATAGGGGGAGAAGTTCGGCCATCCGGGAGGGGCTCAGAGTAGAGCCGCTGCTGCTCCACATCGAAAGGAGGCAGCTGAGGTGGTTCGGGCATCTGACAAGGATGCCTCCTTGGCGCCTCCTGGGTGAGGTGTTCCAGGCATGTCCCACCGGGAGGAGGCCCCGGGGCAGACCCAGGACATGCTGGAGAGATTATATCTCTCGGCTGGCCTGGGAACGCCTTGGTGTTCCCCCGGATAAGCTGGAGGAGGTGGCTGGGGAGAGGGAGGTCTGGGCCTCTCTGCTTAGGCTGCTGCCCCCACGACCCGGCCTCGGATAAAGCGGATGAAGATGGATGGATCTAAAAGCAGGAAGAATTTCATTTGCACCGCATGTGACACTGGACCAAATGATCGATTACAACGTAATGTTCTTCCACTATGTCCACAGTGCACCGTCAGGAAGATTAAAGTATTTTTGATTAAGCAGTAAAGGAAGCAGTGAGTCAGTGGGTGAATCAGCCCGGCATTAAAAAAGCCATAAAACACAAAGTGCCTTCTATTCGCCCGAGCTTTGTCTGGGGGGTGTTCCCAAGTGACTCCAGGCTCTGTCTGCTGGCGCTCCTCTCTCTGATACCATCAGGGGCCGCAGCAACAATCCCGGTCGCTGTGGAGACGACGCTGCTGCAGCACACGCACGCAGGGAGGAACACACCCGCAACAGAACACACACGCAGAGAGCGACGCAGTGCACCGGCAGGAGTGCAGCTCGAACATGGGCGTGGGGGCCCTGAGCCATCTGTTTCCATATAGCCTGTTTGAAAAGGAGCTTGCATTCACACACATTAATTAGACGAGGCTACATGTGTGCAAATTCACGCGTAGAGGCCGTGACTGCCCCTTTTACTTCATGTGTACAATTACCAAAGGGTACACACATGGATGAAAACACAAGGAGGTTTATTATATGGCACAGAGCTCCATCAGGCTCTGACAGAAGGAGTCTGGAAAGTGAATTACCCCCCCCCCCCCCCCCCCAAAAAAAAAACTAACACGAACGACTAAAATAAGAATGAGAAAAAAAATGATTACATAACAGGAGATGGAGGGAGCCGCTGCAGCATGCTGTGTTGGCATGATCCCATCAGGAGATAAATATATTTGAATTATAACCTGGTTTCTCAATTAACTGCTCATAGAAGCAATCTGATGTGCATTTACATTCAAACCATTCTCAAAAAGCTCTCAGCAGCTGCCCTCAGTCACCAACATGCGCCTATTCCTACCTGCGTGTACACATTAGTGAATCAAAGTTTTCACCAATAAGCATATGAAAACTTGAAGCTATGAAAACTGTGAAGTTACAGGAGACACGTTGTTTATTGTAAGGTAAAGACTCCAGAGAAATGTCAGTAATCATACAGGCCCCTATGGGCAAGCACCTGGTGACAGTGGGAAGGAAAAATGTCCTTTTAACAGGAAGAATCCTCCTGCAAAGCCTTAGGGAGGGGCGGCCACCTGCCATGAGTGGCTGGGAGACTTTAACAGACAGAGAGCACACTGGGGAAACAGGAGCACCACACAGCAACACAAAGACAACGGCTACAAACACACAGAATAAACTGCGGTGTGGTGTGGGAACAGCTGGGAAACAACAAAAAACAGTTAGGGGAAGTTAAAGCAAATACAGGCGAGAGACTACCAAAATAAAACAGGAAATAACATAAAAAGGAAAAAACCTTTACACAGAGACAGACTTAACAAGATGCAGGAAGACACTAGGAAAGCTGGACTCGGAGCTGCAGGCCTGACAAGGTCCACAACGTCAAGGAAGATTTTTTGAACTGGCGGAAACAAATAGGTTAAGGTTAGGGATAGAACAATACCAATTTTTTCAAACCGATACGATACTTGGATCTGAGTACTTGCCGATACAGAGTACAAAAAAACGATACTTCCACCACACACACACACACACACACACACACACAAATACAATGAATTGGAAGACAGGTTTTATTTTATTCTCTGCCGATAAAAAATAAAATCTTAATAAAAATGACCACAAAAAAATTTCAAGTGAAAAATAAGCACTTCTGTTAAATTAGTCTCCACATTGTAATTTAACAAAATATCACTGAACTATTGGCACTGTCTCGAGCTTTCAGAATAATAAATAAACACTTCTGTTTGGAATAAAATAAACTTTTAAATTATTGCAGAGTGTCCATATTGTAAACAAACAAACAAAATAATTATTATTAAATAAATAATAAAATATAAAAAATTATAAAATAAATAATAAATAAAATAATAATTGCCCCCCTAGTGGCCAATCTAAAAAACTACAACAGAAATGACAAGCCACCCTCTGATTAATGAAATAAGTTAGTATCGGTTCATGGTATCGGTTAACTTTTACGAGTATGAGTACACACACATTTTATCGTATCATAGTATCGGCCCCCCAGTGCATCCCTAGTTAAGGTCATTTCACAGATGTAGCATTGAGGACTGAGCTGCTACTGTTTTGTGTGGGTGCAGGAGAAGCGGTTATACTTCCATCCTGTCGTCAAACAAATTATTACCCCGCCAAATGACAAAGCCCACAGGCCTCGTTAGGATGTCAAACGTCCTTGCATTGTTTCTCTTCACTGGACTCAAGGCTGTCGTAATTGCGTCTAATTAAATCAACTGAAATCTGCTCTGTGGCAGCGCTGGAAGGTCGGCACATTCAGAAAGGACTCCCTATCCAAACCTGTCCTGATTAGATGCGGTGATACGAATGTAAGAAAGAAAGAGAAATAGCAGCTCTCTGATTGCCCACTTGGCTGTTTGATTGTAGGTCAAGTGCCGGGCGTTTGGCTGAGCTTGATTAAGGTTTTATTATTCAAACGCAGACCTTTTCATGACGAGATTTCAGACTCGAGGGTAAACCGAGTACAGGAAATAGGACTTCCAAGCTGCGGGACAATTTGGCCGTTTCTCGTTATGCTTTCGTTCTCATCTCAGTTGTTGTTGGAAATATTCTGAAGCTCACAGATCCCCGAACTCCCCGCAGAGTTTGATAGGATGAAAAACTGGTCAGAGGCACGCGAATCTTGAAATTATGTCCTCGGCTGGGCGTCTTTGATAGCCCAGCGTGGGGGCAGACGAATTACCCAGCGACTGACGCAGACCACAACAAAGTGTTTCTGCTTCGCTGTCACACGCTTCACAAAACACCACAGTGGAACACACAAGACAAACATGCATGTGCGGCACAGCGACGCACCCACACACAGAGCTGCAGATAAGAACAGGAGGAGGGTGCTTTGAATTATTGAGCCAAGATGATAAAAATAGGCTTTCAAAAGCAGCTCCATTAAATATTCACAGGCGTATCTTAAGGAACGATGCTGCAGAGTCGTTGCTGTGCATTACTCCTCTGTTTCAGAGAAACTCCCCTCGGGGCGGGCGGGGGGGTTACATTACAAATGAAGGGTCTTAATGTTTCCCTGTTAAACTCCACCGACCAACACATTTTCAGTTGGTTGTGTAAAAAATGTAAATGAACAAACAAAACGTTTCTTCTGCTCTGACGTCAAACTTGATCACGCGCTCTTTACATGAATATACGTTTGAAAATTATTGTTTGGAGAGAAATCGTCGACTCAAAACTGTGCAAGGTGTGTTTGAGTGTGTCAGTATTTTATCGTATATTTCATACGATATCAATGCAGTACTTGAGCACACTGCATTTCTTTATATTTTGCTAAAATATAAATATAAATGGGACATGGTGTTAGGATGCCTGGGTGGTTGACCCAGAGTTTTTGAGTTTATTATATTATTTATAATTTCTAGTCTTTGGTTTCTTTGTTAGAGTTCTGTCTTTTGGTTTATGTCTCTGTGTAATCCTTAGTTGTTGTCTCCCCTGTCTGCTATATCCCCGTGTCCAGTCAGTGTCTGTCTGCCCTGGTCCCACGTCTCTGTTCCCTCTGTAGTGCCTGTGTCTGTAAGTTCAGTCTGTGTTATTGTTCCTGTTTTACTTTGAAAGTCTGTGTCTCATGTAAATGCGTCTGGTTTTGCTTCCTTTGTCTCGTTAGGCCTGATTTGCCCCAGCTGTGTTTCCCTCCTGTTACCCATTCCCTGATTGCTCCCTCTGTGTATTTAAGCCCTGTGTTTCTCTGTGTCCGTGTAGTGATCGACCCTCATCTTGCTGTGCGGTCGGTCGGTCGGTCGGTCGGTCGGTCGGTCGGTCGGTCGGTCGGTCGGTCGGTCGGTCGGTCGGTCGGTCGGTCGGTCGGTCGGTCGGTCGGTCGGTCGGTCGGTCGGTCGGTCGGTCGGTCGGTCGGTCGGTCGGTCGGTCGGTCGAATTAAAGCTGTTTTGAGTTACTTCCTGTCTCTGGAGTTTGCACTTTGGGTCCACCATTCCTGCCTGCACACAGCGCAACCTGACACATGGTTGTACAACTCTAATGAGATTGAAAGTCAACATTTGGTGTGATGAACTTCTTTCTTCAGCACAGCCTAAACTCCCGTATAAAAGCTTTTATTGTGATTTAGAGGATCCTGAAAAACTGTCTGGCCACAAAATGCCATCACCCAAAAAACTGGTGTAAAAATATTATGTAGTAATATTTTTTCTACTTTAAATTAATCAGTATTTAAAACTACTTCAGCCTGAAATATAGGGATCAATTATTAATCACTTTTAATAATATTTTTTGGATTTTAACCCTTCAAAGGTCAGTATGTTTACATGGTCCCACTGTTTTTTATTGAAAAAACAACAACAACACACTAAAGTCATTTCCATGACCTACATTTTAGAAGTATATGAATATTATTTGTATTAGGGCACTGAGATGGTCAATGATTGGCAGAAACATAGATTTGGATGCTTTTTTAACTCATCCAGGAAAATAAAATAAATTAATGCCCCCTGCCCTCAAACGTCTGAGTGTTATACATGAATACTTTTCCCACTTTGAATGCCACAGCGTTTTAAAACTACTTCAGCCTGAAATATAAATATCCAATAATAGTTTGAGTTCATGGAGGTGGTGCAGAGGCTGGAAGTGGACAGTCTCTGGTCTTTGTGGAAGGATGTTTTTGAAGGCTCCAGAGAGGTCGGGTTTCATTAGACTAAATTTGGGCTGCTGGGTCTCAGAGGGCTGACAGTGCTGTGCAGAGCTAACAAGCACCGACAGTACATATGTCACATTATAAGCCTCTGTTCTACAACAACAACCACGTCACTGTTTGTGGAGGAGCTCCTCTTTCAAATCTACACGGTTGTGGCCGTGTGCAGCGTGAACTCGTGAGTGTAGTTTTCCAGATTTTGATCCAAATGTGTGAGGAGTTGGGTTCTGGTTATGTGGTGTTTTGTCTGTATGCGTTTTTTGGTGCCTCCCTCTTTGTATAGGTAGGCGGGGCAGTGAGTCACTGAACCTGGCACACCTGTGACTCATCAGAAGTGTCTTTAGGAGCTACCTGACAGAGGACTAGTGTCAGAGTATTGACGTTTTTTTGGAGCGTCTGTAATTCTGCCCCTGCCTGCTGGAGCCCTTGGATTATTTTGGTGACTGTAAGGAGTTTTGTTTCCTCCCCAGGATTTTTCCCTCGACTGGTTTGTTTTCCGTCTGGAGGTTTTGGCATCAAACAGTACCAAGTAAGCTCTCCAACTCTCGGTAAAGTTTACTTTAAGCTTTTCTCGGTTATCGGGCAAGACCCTCCTAATTCTCGTCCCTCTCCTTTTTTAGATCGAGTGCACCACCTGTGTGTGTTTCCGTCACCTGCACGTCCTGGCTCCGCGTCCCCATTTATACACTGTATATATTTTTTGTCCTTGTAAATACCTCCCCCTCACTGTAAATAAACTGTCTTCACCGCAACTCTGCCTCCGAGCGTTCTGCTTCCTGGGTCCATCTGCATTTGCCACAACAAAATGTTTCTGTAGCTTCACTGCTGACGACCAAAAAAGAATCTAAAAGAACAGCGACGTGGCCACTGCAGGTGCACAGCTAACAATTATGCTGAGCTTGAGAAATGAAATAGTGGTGCATGCTCAGAGTAAATATACACGCTCGTCTACTCAAACACAGGCTGAGGGAAGTTCACACGCCTGAAGTGTTCAGGTCCTGACCTGATTATGTAGCTACAGCTTAGGTCTGCTGATAGTGTGAGTTCTCATATGCACACTGCTCAAAATCCATAATAATAATAATAATATTTCATTTGAGGACGCCTTTCTAAAACCCAAGGTCACCTTACAGAGAGAAAAAGACATCAATAACACAGTCGATTAAAATAGATTCTAATAAATTAAAATACAGAAACCAGCAAAATACAACCACAAATGATAAATTAAAAACACAAACAAAAAAAACATGATTTGACAGCAAGTAAAATCTGTTTTAAAGCGAGTAAGCCAGTTTAGACACGTAGGTTTGGAGTTGTGACTTAAATAAGGAAATCTGAGTGAGTTCCTGAGCCGAGGAGCAGAGCGACTGAAAGCTCTGAGCCCCACAGTGGACGGCGAGCAGGAGGAAGAAGATGAGCGGCAGATGAAGATCTGAGAGAGCAGGAAACTGTGGTGATATGAAGCAGATCACGTGTGCACTTCCCACCAGGAAGAAGTGGAATAAAGCAAATTCACAGTTTAGAGATTTGATTTTTTTTAACCTTCAAACTAATCACTGAGAAGCTTACCAAAAAAAGTCATTTGCATGACAGAACAAACCAAATGACGAACATCTGCGTGTCTCCTCTGAATGTCAATTATATGCATGTCCCTGCTGGTTCCTTTAGAAATGTCACAGCGTGACCGCTGGCGTTGACAGCGCTGACCCTCAGGAAAAACACGATGGTGACGCCTGCGATAATCTCAGATTGGTATCCATACGATCTGAGTTGCCCTTCGAGGTGGACAAGCTTCTGAAATAAGTCATGGGACACATTGTGTCCAGAGATGGACTCCTCAGCACTGACACGGTGAGCATGTAAAAGCTTCCTAAGAGTGTAAAAACATTTGAAACGTGTACAGCAGAGACACGAGTTTGGGTGGAAACTAGACGAGCGAAATGTAGAGCACACAGTTCATTGATCTGCCTTTTATCGATTACGCATTAACCTGAGCGCAATCAATCAAATTCATAATGGCTTTATTTTATGAGCAAAATCAAACGGCTCATTA
Organism: Neolamprologus multifasciatus; assembly: GCF_963576455.1. NCBI lineage: Eukaryota > Metazoa > Chordata > Actinopteri > Cichliformes > Cichlidae > Neolamprologus > Neolamprologus multifasciatus. Next base: position 969,947 of record NC_140453.1, on the reverse strand, counting down.
TGGCTTCTTTGCAGAGCGAGTGCCGTTCTCTCTGCGCTGTTACTCAGAAACCCTCCTGGTCTCTGTTGTGCACCTGAAGAGTGTAATCAGTGAAATAAAACAAGGCTCTGGCCTCGGGCCAGAAGCAGCTTCCAGATGCTGTTTGAAGAAGCAACAGCAAGGCTTCAACGACCTGTCAGCAGCAGCACATTTATCCACCTACACACTCCGTCCAGCCACAGTATCGAAACATTTTTGAGTCCTGTTATTCACGCCGATGCTACTTTGATACGCACCTCATGGCAGACTAATCCCATCCCCAGTGGAATTGTTCTGTACCATCACAGCTCAAGGCGTTGGCCTCGCTTCCTCTGCAGCACTTCGGCATTAGCGAGATACAAACTTGATCTTTGGAATCACACAGCTGGAAAAATGTCCTGCTAACACCTGGTGCTGACAGTCTCAGTTAATTTAGTCCAGCGTTCAGACCCTGATGGTGCAAAGCTGTATGCACAATTAATAAGAGTCACATGATAACATATAGGGGTTAATACGAGTCTGTATTCTCTTCAAACACAGAATCCAAATTTGCTTCGTGTACTGATGCCAGACCTGTCAGAAGTTTGGGCTGAAAAATGAAACAGCTGCTGAAAGATGCGTGAGGCAGGATCCAACTTTGACCTGCCATCCACAACAGGTAAAAACACCAGCCCAGGGGGCAGCGCATTTGCTCCATGATGGGATGGTTGGGGGTTCAAATCCAGCGAACAGCGACCCTGAGGTTCCCCTGAGCAACGTACCGTCCCTACATGCCGCTCCCTGGGTGCTGGATTGGTGGTTGCCCACTGAGTAATTTCCCTACAGGGGATTAATAAAGTATGCAAACAAATGTCTTACATTTTTTTCTCTGGAACATTCTTCCATGTGAGGAGGAATGCACTTCAGACAGAAAGACAAAGATGACTGTGAAGAAGAACAGGGCTGCTACGATGAGGTGATTGCAGGAGAGGTTTTAGGGGGACATGCTGATATGTAGGGAGGAAAAACCATCTGCAGGGCAAAAAGGAGGCAGACAGGAAGGTCGCAGGGAGCATGATGTAATAAGGGATGGAATGAGCATTAGAGGGAGCTGAGGACGGATAAAGACAGAGAGGAACAGCAGGGAGAAACCAGAGAAATCCAACGAATGAGTGACAGACAGAGGAGGGAGCAGAGTGGCTGAGGGAGAAACACCGTTTGAGTGTTGCAGAGCAAAGAGACAGCAGCGGAGAGCGCAGGGGGGGGAAGCCCGGCACATCTCCTCTGGAGGGGAAATTGCATTGCTAAGGATTTATTGCTTCAAGTGTAATTGGGTTCAACCAGCGCCAGGAGAGGAAATCCATTGAAGTCTTCTCTGCGGTGCAGTAGAGAGCAGATAGTTGAGCCGCCGTCTCTCCCACCTCCCTGCTGCAGAGCGAGACATTACCACACCAACGAGGCGGCTCAATCATCCACCCCAACGCGAGCACCTAAATAGTGTAGGGACGGGGGAGGTGGGGGGGGCACTAATAAGAAATCCTCATAATTTTAGCTGCTTAACAGCTCAGCTCAACATCTTTCTCAAGTGACTCTGAGCTGCTGATAGTCTGACTCCACTCAGCTGTTGTTACAATAAAACGTCCTGATTGGTTCAGGGCTTCTGTTTCCAGCTGCAGACGAGCAGCTAGGGCCCCCTCCAGACTGTTTTTACAATAAACTTTCGTTTCTTTAGTCTTGCAGGTGAGTGTTCGGCTCCTGCACACAAGTGCCAAGTCTGTTGGGACTCCACTGACCATACCGACGCCCAACCAACCCACCGAGCACCCACACCCACCAGTGCTCATTACAGATGAACACACTGGTGGGTGTGGGTTCATGTGACCTGCGTGTAATGGTGCACTGCTTTAGTGTCTCCCCTCACTAGCAGCAGCCTCTCCTGCAGAGTGTGCAGAGAGACAACCTGTACGAGACGATTTGTTCATGACATCGTGTATTTTGAATAAGACAAAAGAACATCTACCACAAAACTATAGTCATCGACAGCCACAGGCCGTATTTCTGTTTGAGCAAACAGAAGCAAATACAAGTTTAGATTTAAATAACATGAGAGGCATGACTTAGCTCAAAAAGGGCTTTCCTGGTGCAGCACAGGATGTATCTGCAAGTGTGTGAGCCGTGCTCACTCCACCCGCCACTGCAGTGCGATCCCCCTCTCTCTGACATGCAGCAGCACTCACAAACTCACACTGCAGAACGAGCAGGCCTGGCTCTGCATACCAATCAAAGGAGAGAGAGAGAGAGAGGCAGTAACACAGGGAGGCAACGAGCAAGAGATGAAAGGGAAGAAGCACCACTCTCCTCCTCCTCCTCCACCTCTCCTCATTTTCACCTCTGCAGTCAGCTTGTCATCCCGCCCAGCCGAGTGTCTTCCAGCTCTGCAGTTCATACAAAGGGATTCTCCTTCCCAGGCTTCCCCTCCTAAGGGAGGAGGAGGTAGCTCAGACGCCTGGCAGTCAGGTGGCGCAGCAGCAGCTTTGTCTTGATAACTATTGACTGCTTCTAAAAAAGGAAGTCAGGGACTGTGTCTAATGTGGAGGGATTGGGACACAAGTGGAAGAATCATTTGCTTAATTCACTTTGTTTGGCTATTTGAGAACAATGTAGTTATTGGAGAGCTGAGGGAAGAATCAAAACAAGAGTTTATGAGCATAAGGAGATGGATGTTGACGTTTGATAGCTAGCAGACATTCATGCTTGGAAAGCCCAGAACAATAATCAGTGAAGGGTGAACTGCAGTCTGCACTGCAGCAGATAGTATTTCTGCTCCTATGAAAACAGGGAAGCTGGATACCCATCCATCATGCTCAGCTGAAGGACTGTTTTGACCACTGCTGTCAAAATCTTTACCCTCACAGGATGAAGGGTTACAAAAAGTGTTTTTTTTATTGAATTAACAGCTTTAGAGTTCATGCAACTTCTCTTTGCAAGCCTTGGTTGCTCTTTATTAAAACGCAGTATCCTCTCACCTCTGTGTTGATTATTTATACCACGAGCACTTATCAAACATAAGAAAAGAACTGCCAGAGTTTGTCAGCACCAATTAAATGCAGGCTGATTGTCATTCTTGGCATCTAGTTCCACTTGAAACATGTAGCTCTGTAAGTATTAGCGAGGTACTGCTAATCATTTGACTAACACAACGTGTGAGCACCTCTATAAAAGCAGCAGTTTTGGCAGTTTGCGGAGCATCGAGGTGCTGGTTGACACAATCTTCCCAGGAGTGGACGATCCTGCAAATTCAATGTGCGATCATGCAATGCTCAGAGCAAATAAAAAAAACCCAAAGCGTTACATGTCAGAGTCTACAGGCTTCAGTCAGCATGCTAAATGTTAACATTCATGACAGAAAAAGACTGAACAAGTTTGGCTTGTTGGAAGAGGTGCCACTCTGGAAACCACATGACCTCCGTTGTTCTCAGATGGAACAATCACCAATTCATAGTTTTCACATGAATTGGGACACACCCACCTGGAGGGTAAAACAGTGCTGTGCTTCTTTGCCTTCCAGCCATTCTTTAAATGTCTTCGATGGTAGCTTAGCTAAAATGCCAAACTGGAGCTCGTGGAGAAACATCCAGGGATTTAAATAAAGCTGCCAGGGCAGAATATGAATTACAAGTCCCCAGAAATCATAGTTTCTCTTCATATCTATGGATAGGTTGTGCAGGTAGTCTTGGCTTGAGCCAGATGAAAAAATCCTCCACCAGAGTGCCTAAAATGTCAGGATGGTGGGAAAGTTTCTATTTGCACCAAGACAACAACCTGCCAAGAGCACACAGGAATATTTTCACCAAGTCAGAGTGAGAAGCTGAACCTAACAGCGCCTCTGACACAGACCTGAAAATGGCCGTGCACCAATATTCTCCATCTAACTTGATGCAGTTCTGCCAAGAAGACATCCTAAGTTTGCAGGTTCAATTCCAAGAATACCAACGGCTGCCATTTCTCCTTTAACCACGTTCTTCTTGAAACACCTGAAGACAAACAATCAAAATGAAAAGTTTAAATCTTTTCTTTGATCTTTTAAAATATTTTGTTACAGTTGAAGTTTGTGTGTTGGGTGATAGAAGGAAAGGATTTCATTTATTTCCGTTTTATTTGAAAGTGTATGAAAACTGTATTCCTACCACAGAATAACATGATTCACATTGAGAGTCATCTTTATTCATGGCTTGGTGCTGCCATGCCCAGCACAGCTAACCTTTAGATTTAACCTTGAGAACAAGTGCAGATACACGAGAGCTTTCCCAGTGAAAGTTCGTATCAGGCACCGAGCTGTCTCATAAAGCATGAAGAGGATTGTGTTACTGTTGTCACAGTTCTGGGTCTTTGTGACCCAACATTTTGAGTTCTTGTGTTTTTTATGTTTATTTTATTTTATGGTTTATGTTCTGCGTCCTTTGTGCTGTTGTGATTATTGTTCTTGTTATCCTGGGCTTTGGTTACGGCTGTTTCAGTGTTGTTAGATGTGTCCACTCTGTGCCTTTCTGTCCTGTGTTCAGGTCTCTTTGTCCCGTCTCCCCGGTCTCTGTTTACATGTCTAGAGTTCAGTCGATGTGTTTCCTGTTTTACTTTGAAGGTCCATGTCTCATGTCAGTGTTTTTAGTTTTGTGTTCCTTGTCTCGTCCGGCCTGATTACTCCCAGCTGTGCTCTCCTTCTGTGTCTCTCCTCGTTATCCCTCAGTGTATTTAAGCCCTGTGTTTCTCTTTGTCAGTGTTGTGATCTCCATACATGTCTGTGTGGTCTCTGCCTGCCAGGTTTATTTTGTATATTCAAGTTTAGTTTTTCTTGTGTCCAGCATTAAAGTCATTGTGAGGTTAAGTTGTGCCTCTGCATTGAGTCTGCATTTTGGGTCCTTTCCTGCCTCCCTCCACACAGACCACAACAACTGTGCCACTGAAAGCTGTGTCAGCTTTCAAAGCAGAGAAGAAAGAAAATGCTTCTGATTTGGGTTTGGTATCAAAAAGCATTCGTTCTTTAGTCCGGGGGCTTCCTATGGAAACATGAGGTATTCTATCTCAGCCCGTTCTCACTCCCGAGGCGTAACATGCCGACGTTTTGTCACGTCCCGCTGCGTTCCTGTGGAATGCAAAAGGAGACCTTCGGCGTTCTTATGGTGCGCGGCGGGTTATGGCTGAAATCCAGTGCAATGACGCTCCCGCGGTAATCGACGTTCCTGCCCTGTATTCCAGCCCTAAACCTAACCTTATCCCTAGCCCTAACCATAACCTTATTCGTGACCTTAACCAGGACTTTAATGATGTTAAATAGCGTGTTTCTAAGCGATTTGAAGAAAAAGAGCGAACATGTGTAGATTGAGTCCAGACGGTTCTCATATTTCCTCATTTTTCCGAGGTCGTCATTTAGGAACGTGGTGGGTAGCCGAAAACGTAATATGTTGACGATTTGTCACCTAGCGTAAAATGTTACGCTTTGGGAGTGAGAACGTGTTGTCTATCTTCAGGGAATAGTCCTGTTAAAAAGTATTATTTCTATTTACACAATATCAAAGTCATAAGGGTGCATAGGTTTATCATCCATATAAAGAAAAAATATTGACTTTAAAATCAAAGACAGAGAACAGATTCCCTCGAGTCATCAGGTGGGACTGAAAGGCTGAACTGCTGTCTGTTGTGCAGCTGGTGGGAAAAGGAAGTTTAGCTGTGACCATCCTGATACAGACCTGAAAGGACTTTTTTGGACAGGTAGGTACCAAAATAAATATAAATGACAAACAATATAACCTTTCATGAGCATATGGCCAATAAGAGGGAAACTGCAAATATTGTGTAATTGTATTTCTATCAGTAAAGCTCACACCTGCTGTTTTAAATTTCATGTTTCATGAGTCTCTCCAGGATTTTGAAACACATTCTGCTGTGACCGCTGGGGAGGGAGAAGCAAGACAGCAGAAACAACAGACCACTGTGTATGGATGTGCTGGTGATGCGCAGCAATGAGCCATTTAAGTGTTCCCTGACTTGACGAACACATTTTCATTTAAAAATCAAAGTATATTCATTTAAAAGAAATATCAGATTTTTGTCTTTCTAAACATCTAAATGGCTTGGTGTGGTTTTCTTAGCTTATTTAAGATGGAGGTGATCATTTTTGTCATTAAAGTAAAACTCCAACCATCTATCTCTCATCCCAGCTGACATGAAGGACAAAAACATTATAACCTTAATGACTGCAATACAGCAAAGCACATTACTAATGCAAACTGATTACACTGAACCTTAATCACCCTTTTATCAGTTAGTATGACAGACCTGGAATAGCTCTTACTACAACCGCCGTGGAGACACTTCCAGGTCATTTCTTTCAGTTAGGAACCTTCCTAAGGAAAAAAGACTATTCGAATGCAGCCAATGACTTTTTAGACCCTTAACTTCTCCTCGCAGAGCTTCAAGGGATCTTCCAGGATGGTGAGGATATTTTCGGCAGAGTTAAATTGGTCATCAGGCAGTGATTTCATACCTGTTGATGTCTAATGTGGAACTTGACCTGCACCGGCGTGAGTTGGCTTCACAGCATAAGTTAGCGTGACGCTTGTAAGAAGTAAACCACCTTCGTGGTACAGAAAACCCGTGTTGGGGAGTAACGGAATACGTTACAGAATACATTTTGGGGCATGTAATCTGTAATGGAATACATTTTAAAAGTAACCTTCCCAACACTGCAGAAAACCCAGGATCAACCCTGAAGTTATCTGGATAAGTCATAAATCCTGTTTCATTGGCCTCTATACTATGAAGATAGACTTTAAGCTTATCCGGGTAACTTCAGGGTCGACCCTGCGTTTTATTTTACAATCACTGTGATTTATTTATACACAGTGTTGGGGAGTAACGGAATACATGTACCGCCGTTACGTATTTAAAATACAAAATATGAGTAACTGTATTCCGTTACAGTTACCGTTTAAAAAGGTGGTATTTAGAATACAGTTACTTTGTTGAAATAAATGGATTACACGGCGGTACTTCCCTGTTTCATATTGTGGCGGGTCAGGACTGTTTGGGTTTTGTTTGACAGCTACGTTCTGTTGTTCCAGGCGGCAGCGTTACGGTTGCCATGGTTACAGGGTGACGCTCTCTCTCTGCGTGTTTCCTGGGTGAGAGAGGCCTTTTGTTGTTGTTGTGCTAAGCTAACAGGTAGAATGCTACAGGTATAGCTCTAAAGAATGTAGCATCATGGGCAGTGTAGTCCGTCCTGAGGGAGAATGGACTGCCATACACGTTATGTGTCTGTGAGCGAGGGAGGGAGAAAAAGGAAAAGTACGAGCTGTCATCGAGCAGAAACGGGAGCTGGAAGCATGTAAATATAATAATAACCACTGCAGCCAAGAAGAGAGCCTGACGAGCCCAGCTGTAAGTAAGCTATTAAGACTCGACTGTACACCGTGTTCGTGTTTTCCTCTGAAACAATAAGTTCTGTTGGAGCAGCCTTTCAACGCCTCTCTCTGTCTCTGCTAGCAAAGTTGACCCAGACAACAAAGTAAAGCTAGTTTTCGGCTACAAGCCCGACATGAACCCACCGTATTAGCCAGAGGTCCCTTTACTACGGTTCGGAGCCGCGGACCTTCAGTAACAGTAATAAATCACAGCAATAGTACATTCATGTAGTTGTAAACAGCATGATAATATATTAAGTAATCCAAAGTATTCAGAATACGTTACTCTCATTGAGTAACGTAACGGAATACGTTACAGAATACATTTTGGGGCATGTAATCTGTAATCTGTAATGGAATACATTTTAAAAGTAACCTTCCCAACACTGTTTATACACGTATAGAAACATTAATATTTCTATATGCTTCTTTAATGACATTTCAGTGTACTTACAGACAGCTACGCTGAGGCTACTCCTGGCTAATCGATCTTCCCTCCCTCACATAGTCACAGTTTTTCCATCAGTTACATCGTCTAGTAAATGAATTCATGGTGTATGCCAAACTTTCCTAGTTTCGGTCACGAGTTATTTAAGTACATTTGTTCTGTCACACACAAAGAAATGACTTGATCAACAGCTGATGCACAAAGTAACCTTGAGAGCTTGAGTACAGCCTCATATTTATAAGATTGCACGTCTAACTTGACTTTTATGATTAAGATAATTAAGATTAAGATAAAGTTCAGTGAATTGCATTATTTAGCCTGCGAAATAAAAAGACAGAAAATAAAAAGAGACAGAAATACAAGTTAAAATTTTGAATTTGTTTTATTGATTTGGATATTTAAAAAAAATTCTAATCAATTGTTTTTAAATAGGGCCCAATAACAAAAGCTGATTGAAAGTGCTTTATATTATAAAGACCCTACAATGCAAGAGAGAAAACCCCAACAATCTGATGATCCCCTATGAGCAAGCACTTGGCGACAGCGGGCAGGAAAAACCCCCTTTCAACGGGAGGAAACCTGGGGCAGAACCAGGCTCAGGGAGGGGCGGCCATATGCCGAGACCGGTTGGGGGACTCGAATCCACTTCTTATCAAATTTCTCTCTTGCTACGACATTTTTGATGTTATGTATTTAGGTATTGGTCTGAAAGAAAAAAGATGAACACTAAGTTGATGTTCAAAGCCATCATTTCAAGTTGTGCGTTTAAACGGCTTGGTGATGGCTTTGGCCAGTGCAGTGAAAAATCTGACGATGGCAGACGGCGTCTTTTTTGGTTGTGACAGATGTTCAGTCAAGCTAGTTGCAATGAGTCTTACAGCTATGGATTTCTGTAACTCCAGAGCTACTTGAACATTTTCTACACTCCCAAAGACATCGCACAGTCTTTAAGAATGCGCTTTTCAAGATTTTTAAGGTTTTGGGGAGTTATAATAAGCTCTTTATCCTGCAGTTGGTCCCATACTTCTTCCAGAAGCCAACTGTGGATGTTTGCTGAGCAAACACAGGTGCACACGATGTTTAATTTTTTAGCTATACGGCTAAATAATTTGTGAAGAATTATTTTAATGTAAGCTTTACGTGCAGAAGCATCTGGTACAATATAGTCAGGTTTTGGATGGGACGTTAGGACGCTTGACTGTGGTTCTGTCACCAACTGTGGTTCTGTCTTTGACTGCGGTTCTGTCATTGACTGTGGTTCTGTCACCGACTTTGGTTCTGTCATTGACTGTGGTTCTGTCACTGACTGTGGTTCTGTCTTTGAATGTGGTTCTGTCACTGACTGTGGATCTGTCATTCTTTCGGGTTCAATCATTGACTGTGGTTCTGTCACTGACTGTGGTTCTGTCACTGACTGTGGATCTGTCACTGACTTTGGTTCTATCATTGACTGTGGTTCTGTCACTGACTGTGGTTCTGTCTTTGAATGTGGTTCTGTCACTGACTGTGGATCTGTCATTCTTTCGGGTTCAATCATTGACTGTGGTTCTGTCACTGACTGTGGTTCTGTCACTGACTGTGGATCTGTCACTGACTGTGGATCTGTCATTGTTTCGGGTTCTATCATTGACTGTGGTTCTGTCGTTGACTGTGGTTCTGTCGTTGACTGCGGTTCTGTCATTGACTGTGGTTCTGTCTTTGAATGTGGTTCTGTCACCGACTTTGGTTCTGTCATTGACTGTGGTTCTGTCACTGACTGTGGTTCTGTCTTTGAATGTGGTTCTGTCACTGACTTTGGTTCTGTCACTGACTGTGGTTCTGTCACCGACTTTGGTTCTATCATTGACTGTGGTTCTGTCACTGACTGTGGTTCTGTCTTTGAATGTGGTTCTGTCACTGACTGTGGTTCTGTCACTGACTGTGGATCTGTCATTGTTTCGGGTTCAATCATTGACTGTGGTTCTGTCACTGACTGTGGTTCTGTCTTTGACTGTGGTTCTGTCACTGACTGTGGATCTGTCACTGACTGTGGATCTGTCATTGTTTTGGGTTCTGTCGTTGACTGTGGTTCTGTCACTGACTGTGGTTCTGTCTTTAACTGTGGTTCTGTCACTGACTGTGGTTCTGTCACTGACTGTGGATCTGTCATTGTTTTGGGTTCTGTCGTTGACTGTGGTTCTGTCGTTGACTGTGGTTCTGTCACCGACTTTGGTTCTGTCACTGACTGTGGTTCTGTCACCGACTTTGGTTCTGTCACTGACTGTGGTTCTGTCACTGACTGCGGTTCTGTCATTGACTGTGGTTCTGTCTTTGACTGCGGTTCTGTCATTGTTTCGGGTTCTGTCGTTGACTGTGGTTCTGTCACCGACTTTGGTTCTGTCACTGACTGCGGTTCTGTCATTGACTGTGGTTCTGTCTTTGAATGTGGTTCTGTCACCGACTTTGGTTCTGTCATTGACTGTGGTTCTGTCACTGACTGTGGTTCTGTCGTTGACTGTGGTTCTGTCACTGACTGTGGTTCTGTCTTTAACTGTGGTTCTGTCACTGACTGTGGTTCTGTCACTGACTCTGGATCTGTCATTGTTTCGGGTTCTATCATTGACTGTGGTTCTGTCGTTGACTGTGGTTCTGTCACTGACTGTGGTTCTGTCTTTGAATGTGGTTCTGTCACTGACTGTGGTTCTGTCACTGACTGTGGATCTGTCATTGTTTCGGGTTCAATCATTGACTGTGGTTCTGTCACTGACTGTGGTTCTGTCTTTGAATGTGGTTCTGTCACTGACTGTGGTTCTGTCACTGACTGTGGATCTGTCATTGTTTCGGGTTCAATCATTGACTGTGGTTCTGTCACTGACTGTGGTTCTGTCTTTGACTGTGGTTCTGTCACTGACTGTGGATCTGTCACTGACTGTGGATCTGTCATTGTTTTGGGTTCTGTCACTGACTGTGGTTCTGTCTTTGAATGTGGTTCTGTCACTGACTGTGGTTCTGTCACTGACTGTGGATCTGTCATTGTTTCGGGTTCAATCATTGACTGTGGTTCTGTCACTGACTGTGGTTCTGTCTTTGACTGTGGTTCTGTCACTGACTGTGGATCTGTCACTGACTGTGGATCTGTCATTGTTTTGGGTTCTGTCACTGACTGTGGTTCTGTCTTTAACTGTGGTTCTGTCACTGACTGTGGTTCTGTCTTTAACTGTGGTTCTGTCACTGACTGTGGTTCTGTCACTGACTGTGGATCTGTCATTGTTTCGGGTTCTATCATTGACTGTGGTTCTGTCGTTGACTGTGGTTCTGTCACCGACTTTGGTTCTGTCACTGACTGTGATTCTGTCACCGACTTTGGTTCTGTCACTGACTGTGGTTCTGTCACTGACTGCGGTTCTGTCACTGACTGTGGATCTGTCACTGACTGTGGATCTGTCATTGTTTTGGGTTCTGTCGTTGACTGTGGTTCTGTCGTTGACTGTGGTTCTGTCACTGACTGTGGTTCTGTCTTTAACTGTGGTTCTGTCACTGACTGTGGTTCTGTCACTGACTGTGGATCTGTCATTGTTTTGGGTTCTGTCGTTGACTGTGGTTCTGTCACTGACTGTGGCTCTGTCACTGACTGTGGTTCTGTCTTTAACTGTGGTTCTGTCACTGACTGTGGTTCTGTCACTGACTGTGGATCTGTCATTGTTTCGGGTTCTATCATTGACTGTGGTTCTGTCGTTGACTGTGGTTCTGTCACCGACTTTGGTTCTGTCACTGACTGTGGTTCTGTCACCGACTTTGGTTCTGTCACTGACTGTGGTTCTGTCACTGACTGCGGTTCTGTCATTGACTGTGGTTCTGTCTTTGACTGCGGTTCTGTCATTGTTTCGGGTTCTGTCGTTGACTGTGGTTCTGTCACCGACTTTGGTTCTGTCACTGACTGCGGTTCTGTCATTGACTGTGGTTCTGTCTTTGAATGTGGTTCTGTCACCGACTTTGGTTCTGTCATTGACTGTGGTTCTGTCACTGACTGTGGTTCTGTCTTTGAATGTGGTTCTGTCACTGACTTTGGTTCTGTCACTGACTGTGGTTCTGTCACCGACTTTGGTTCTATCATTGACTGTGGTTCTGTCACTGACTGTGGTTCTGTCTTTGAATGTGGTTCTGTCACTGACTGTGGTTCTGTCACTGACTGTGGATCTGTCATTGTTCGGGTTCAATCATTGACTGTGGTTCTGTCTTTGACTGTGGTTCTGTCACTGACTGTGGATCTGTCACTGACTGTGGATCTGTCATTGTTTCGGGTTCTATCATTGACTGTGGTTCTGTCACCGACTGTGGTTCTGTCACTGACTGTGGTTCTGTCTTTAACTGTGGTTCTGTCACTGACTGTGGATCTGTCATTGTTTCGGGTTCTATCATTGACTGTGGTTCTGTCGTTGACTGTGGTTCTGTCACTGACTGTGGTTCTGTCTTTGAATGTGGTTCTGTCACTGACTGTGGTTCTGTCACTGACTGTGGATCTGTCATTGTTTCGGGTTCAATCATTGACTGTGGTTCTGTCACTGACTGCGGTTCTGTCATTGACTGTGGTTCTGTCACCGACTTTGGTTCTGTCACTGACTGTGGTTCTGTCTTTGAATGTGGTTCTGTCACTGACTGTGGTTCTGCCATTGACTGTGGTTCTGTCACCGACTTTGGTTCTATCATTGACTGTGGTTCTGTCACTGACTGTGGATCTGTCATTGTTTCGGGTTCTATCATTGACTGTGGTTCTGTCTTTAACTGTGGTTCTGTCACTGACTGTGGTTCTGTCACTGACTGTGGATCTGTCATTGTTTCGGGTTCTATCATTGACTGTGGTTCTGTCGTTGACTGTGGTTCTGTCACCGACTGTGGTTCTGTCACTGACTGTGGTTCTGTCTTTGAATGTGGTTCTGTCACTGACTTTGGTTCTGTCACTGACTGTGGTTTTGTCACCGACTTTGGTTCTATCATTGACTGTGGTTCTGTCGTTGACTGTGGTTCTGTCACTGACTGTGGATCTGTCATTGTTTCGGGTTCTATCATTGACTGTGGTTCTGTCTTTAACTGTGGTTCTGTCACTGACTGTGGTTCTGTCTTTGACTGTGGTTCTGTCACTGACTGTGGATCTGTCATTGTTTCGGGTTCTATCATTGACTGTGGTTCTGTCACTGACTGTGGTTCTGTCTTGACTGTGGTTCTGTCACTGACTGTGGTTCTGTCTTTAACTGTGGTTCTGTCACTGACTGTGGTTCTGTCACTGACTGTGGTTCTGTCATTGTTTCGGGTTCTATCATTGACTGTGGTTCTGTCACCGACTTTGGTTCTGTCACTGACTGTGGTTCTGTCTTTGAATGTGGTTCTGTCACTGACTGTGGATCTGTCATTGTTTCGGGTTCTGTCGTTGACTGTGGTTCTGTCACTGACTGTGGTTCTGTCTTTAATTGTGGTTCTGTCACTGACTGTGGTTCTGTCACTGACTGTGGATCTGTCATTGTTTCGGGTTCTATCATTGACTGTGGTTCTGTCGTTGACTGTGGTTCTGTCACTGACTGTGGTTCTGTCTTTGAATGTGGTTCTGTCACTGACTGTGGTTTTGTCACTGACTGTGGATCTGTCATTGTTTCGGGTTCAATCATTGACTGTGGTTCTGTCACTGACAGCGGTTCTGTCATTGACTGTGGTTCTGTCACCGACTTTGGTTCTGTCACTGACTGTGGTTCTGTCTTTGAATGTGGTTCTGTCACTGACTGTGGTTCTGCCATTGACTGTGGTTCTGTCACCGACTTTGGTTCTATCATTGACTGTGGTTCTGTCACTGACTGTGGATCTGTCATTGTTTCGGGTTCTATCATTGACTGTGGTTCTGTCTTTAACTGTGGTTCTGTCACTGACTGTGGTTCTGTCTTTGACTGTGGTTCTGTCACTGACTGTGGATCTGTCATTGTTTCGGGTTCTATCATTGACTGTGGTTCTGTCACTGACTGTGGTTCTGTCTTTAACTGTGGTTCTGTCACTGACTGTGGTTCTGTCACTAATTGTGGATCTGTCATTGTTTCGGGTTCTATCATTGACTGTGGTTCTGTCACTGACTGTGGTTCTGTCTTTAACTGTGGTTCTGTCACTGACTGTGGTTCTGTCACCGACTTTGGTTCTGTCACTGACTGTGGTTCTGTCACTGACTGTGGTTCTGTCTTTGAATGTGGTTCTGTCACTGACTGTGGTTCTGTCACTGACTGTGGATCTGTCATTGTTTCGGGTTCAATCATTGACTGTGGTTCTGTCACTGACTGCGGTTCTGTCATTGACTGTGGTTCTGTCACCGACTTTGGTTCTGTCACTGACTGTGGTTCTGTCTTTGAATGTGGTTCTGTCACTGACTGTGGTTCTGCCATTGACTGTGGTTCTGTCACCGACTTTGGTTTCTATCATTGACTGTGGTTCTGTCACTGACTGTGGATCTGTCATTGTTTCGGGTTCTATCATTGACTGTGGTTCTGTCTTTAACTGTGGTTCTGTCACTGACTGTGGTTCTGTCACTGACTGTGGATCTGTCATTGTTTCGGGTTCTATCATTGACTGTGGTTCTGTCGTTGACTGTGGTTCTGTCACCGACTTTGGTTCTGTCACTGACTGTGGTTCTGTCTTTGAATGTGGTTCTGTCACTGACTTTGGTTCTGTCACTGACTGTGGTTTTGTCACCGACTTTGGTTCTATCATTGACTGTGGTTCTGTCGTTGACTGTGGTTCTGTCACTGACTGTGGATCTGTCATTGTTTCGGGTTCTATCATTGACTGTGGTTCTGTCTTTAACTGTGGTTCTGTCACTGACTGTGGTTCTGTCTTTGACTGTGGTTCTGTCACTGACTGTGGATCTGTCATTGTTTCGGGTTCTATCATTGACTGTGGTTCTGTCACTGACTGTGGTTCTGTCTTTGACTGTGGTTCTGTCACTGACTGTGGTTCTGTCTTTAACTGTGGTTCTGTCACTGACTGTGGTTCTGTCACTGACTGTGGTTCTGTCATTGTTTCGGGTTCTATCATTGACTGTGGTTCTGTCACCGACTTTGGTTCTGTCACTGACTGTGGTTCTGTCTTTGAATGTGGTTCTGTCACTGACTGTGGTTCTGTCACTGACTGTGGATCTGTCATTGTTTCGGGTTCTATCATTGACTGTGGTTCTGTCGTTGACTGTGGTTCTGTCACCGACTTTGGTTCTGTCACTGACTGTGGTTCTGTCTTTGAATGTGGTTCTGTCACTGACTTTGGTTCTGTCACTGACTGTGGTTCTGTCACCGACTTTGGTTCTATCATTGACTGTGGTTCTGTCACTGACTGTGGTTCTGTCTTTGACTGTGGTTCTGTCACTGACTGTGGATCTGTCACTGACTGTGGATCTGTCATTGTTTCGGGTTCTGTCGTTGACTGTGGTTCTGTCACTGACTGTGGTTCTGTCTTTAATTGTGGTTCTGTCACTGACTGTGGTTCTGTCACTGACTGTGGATCTGTCATTGTTTCGGGTTCTATCATTGACTGTGGTTCTGTCGTTGACTGTGGTTCTGTCACTGACTGTGGTTCTGTCTTTGAATGTGGTTCTGTCACTGACTGTGGTTTTGTCACTGACTGTGGATCTGTCATTGTTTCGGGTTCAATCATTGACTGTGGTTCTGTCACTGACAGCGGTTCTGTCATTGACTGTGGTTCTGTCACCGACTTTGGTTCTGTCACTGACTGTGGTTCTGTCTTTGAATGTGGTTCTGTCACTGACTGTGGTTCTGCCATTGACTGTGGTTCTGTCACCGACTTTGGTTCTATCATTGACTGTGGTTCTGTCACTGACTGTGGATCTGTCATTGTTTCGGGTTCTATCATTGACTGTGGTTCTGTCTTTAACTGTGGTTCTGTCACTGACTGTGGTTCTGTCTTTGACTGTGGTTCTGTCACTGACTGTGGATCTGTCATTGTTTCGGGTTCTATCATTGACTGTGGTTCTGTCACTGACTGTGGTTCTGTCTTTAACTGTGGTTCTGTCACTGACTGTGGTTCTGTCACTAATTGTGGATCTGTCATTGTTTCGGGTTCTATCATTGACTGTGGTTCTGTCACTGACTGTGGTTCTGTCTTTAACTGTGGTTCTGTCACTGACTGTGGTTCTGTCACCGACTTTGGTTCTGTCACTGACTGTGGTTCTGTCTTTAACTGTGGTTCTGTCACTGACTGTGGTTCTGTCACCGACTTTGGTTCTGTCACTGACTGTGGTTCTGTCTTTGAATGTGGTTCTGTCACTGACTGTGGTTCTGCCATTGACTGTGGTTTTGTCACCGACTTTGGTTCTATCATTGACTGTGGTTCTGTCACTGACTGTGGATCTGTCATTGTTTCGGGTTCTATCATTGACTGTGGTTCTGTCTTTAACTGTGGTTCTGTCACTGACTGTGGTTCTGTCTTTGACTGTGGTTCTGTCACTGACTGTGGTTCTGTCACCGACTTTGGTTCTGTCACTGACTGTGGTTCTGTCTTTGAATGTGGTTCTGTCACTGACTGTGGTTCTGCCATTGACTGTGGTTTTGTCACCGACTTTGGTTCTATCATTGACTGTGGTTCTGTCACTGGCTGTGGATCTGTCATTGTTTCGGGTTCTATCATTGACTGTGGTTCTGTCTTTGAATGTGGTTCTGTCACTGACTGTGGTTCTGCCATTGACTGTGGTTCTGTCACCGACTTTGGTTCTATCATTGACTGTGGTTCTGTCACTGACTGTGGATCTGTCATTGTTTCGGGTTCTATCATTGACTGTGGTTCTGTCTTTAACTGTGGTTCTGTCACTGACTGTGGTTCTGTCTTTGACTGTGGTTCTGTCACTGACTGTGGATCTGTCATTGTTTCGGGTTCTATCATTGACTGTGGTTCTGTCACTGACTGTGGTTCTGTCTTTAACTGTGGTTCTGTCACTGACTGTGGTTCTGTCACTGACTGTGGATCTGTCATTGTTTTGGGTTCTGTCGTTGACTGTGGTTCTGTCACTGACTGTGACTCTGTCACTGACTGTGGTTCTGTCTTTAACTGTGGTTCTGTCACTGACTGTGGTTCTGTCACTGACTGTGGATCTGTCATTGTTTCGGGTTCTATCATTGACTGTGGTTCTGTCGTTGACTGTGGTTCTGTCACCGACTTTGGTTCTGTCACTGACTGTGGTTCTGTCACCGACTTTGGTTCTGTCACTGACTGTGGTTCTGTCACTGACTGCGGTTCTGTCATTGACTGTGGTTCTGTCTTTGACTGCGGTTCTGTCATTGTTTCGGGTTCTGTCGTTGACTGTGGTTCTGTCACCGACTTTGGTTCTGTCACTGACTGCGGTTCTGTCATTGACTGTGGTTCTGTCTTTGAATGTGGTTCTGTCACCGACTTTGGTTCTGTCATTGACTGTGGTTCTGTCACTGACTGTGGTTCTGTCTTTGAATGTGGTTCTGTCACTGACTTTGGTTCTGTCACTGACTGTGGTTCTGTCACCGACTTTGGTTCTATCATTGACTGTGGTTCTGTCACTGACTGTGGTTCTGTCTTTGAATGTGGTTCTGTCACTGACTGTGGTTCTGTCACTGACTGTGGATCTGTCATTGTTTCGGGTTCAATCATTGACTGTGGTTCTGTCTTTGACTGTGGTTCTGTCACTGACTGTGGATCTGTCACTGACTGTGGATCTGTCATTGTTTCGGGTTCTATCATTGACTGTGGTTCTGTCACCGACTGTGGTTCTGTCACTGACTGTGGTTCTGTCTTTAACTGTGGTTCTGTCACTGACTGTGGATCTGTCATTGTTTCGGGTTCTATCATTGACTGTGGTTCTGTCGTTGACTGTGGTTCTGTCACTGACTGTGGTTCTGTCTTTGAATGTGGTTCTGTCACTGACTGTGGTTCTGTCACTGACTGTGGATCTGTCATTGTTTCGGGTTCAATCATTGACTGTGGTTCTGTCACTGACTGCGGTTCTGTCATTGACTGTGGTTCTGTCACCGACTTTGGTTCTGTCACTGACTGTGGTTCTGTCTTTGAATGTGGTTCTGTCACTGACTGTGGTTCTGCCATTGACTGTGGTTCTGTCACCGACTTTGGTTCTATCATTGACTGTGGTTCTGTCACTGACTGTGGATCTGTCATTGTTTCGGGTTCTATCATTGACTGTGGTTCTGTCTTTAACTGTGGTTCTGTCACTGACTGTGGTTCTGTCACTGACTGTGGATCTGTCATTGTTTCGGGTTCTATCATTGACTGTGGTTCTGTCGTTGACTGTGGTTCTGTCACCGACTGTGGTTCTGTCACTGACTGTGGTTCTGTCTTTGAATGTGGTTCTGTCACTGACTTTGGTTCTGTCACTGACTGTGGTTTTGTCACCGACTTTGGTTCTATCATTGACTGTGGTTCTGTCGTTGACTGTGGTTCTGTCACTGACTGTGGATCTGTCATTGTTTCGGGTTCTATCATTGACTGTGGTTCTGTCTTTAACTGTGGTTCTGTCACTGACTGTGGTTCTGTCTTTGACTGTGGTTCTGTCACTGACTGTGGATCTGTCATTGTTTCGGGTTCTATCATTGACTGTGGTTCTGTCACTGACTGTGGTTCTGTCTTTGACTGTGGTTCTGTCACTGACTGTGGTTCTGTCTTTAACTGTGGTTCTGTCACTGACTGTGGTTCTGTCACTGACTGTGGTTCTGTCATTGTTTCGGGTTCTATCATTGACTGTGGTTCTGTCACCGACTTTGGTTCTGTCACTGACTGTGGTTCTGTCTTTGAATGTGGTTCTGTCACTGACTGTGGATCTGTCATTGTTTCGGGTTCTGTCGTTGACTGTGGTTCTGTCACTGACTGTGGTTCTGTCTTTAATTGTGGTTCTGTCACTGACTGTGGTTCTGTCACTGACTGTGGATCTGTCATTGTTTCGGGTTCTATCATTGACTGTGGTTCTGTCGTTGACTGTGGTTCTGTCACTGACTGTGGTTCTGTCTTTGAATGTGGTTCTGTCACTGACTGTGGTTTTGTCACTGACTGTGGATCTGTCATTGTTTCGGGTTCAATCATTGACTGTGGTTCTGTCACTGACAGCGGTTCTGTCATTGACTGTGGTTCTGTCACCGACTTTGGTTCTGTCACTGACTGTGGTTCTGTCTTTGAATGTGGTTCTGTCACTGACTGTGGTTCTGCCATTGACTGTGGTTCTGTCACCGACTTTGGTTCTATCATTGACTGTGGTTCTGTCACTGACTGTGGATCTGTCATTGTTTCGGGTTCTATCATTGACTGTGGTTCTGTCTTTAACTGTGGTTCTGTCACTGACTGTGGTTCTGTCTTTGACTGTGGTTCTGTCACTGACTGTGGATCTGTCATTGTTTCGGGTTCTATCATTGACTGTGGTTCTGTCACTGACTGTGGTTCTGTCTTTAACTGTGGTTCTGTCACTGACTGTGGTTCTGTCACTAATTGTGGATCTGTCATTGTTTCGGGTTCTATCATTGACTGTGGTTCTGTCACTGACTGTGGTTCTGTCTTTAACTGTGGTTCTGTCACTGACTGTGGTTCTGTCACCGACTTTGGTTCTGTCACTGACTGTGGTTCTGTCACTGACTGTGGTTCTGTCTTTGAATGTGGTTCTGTCACTGACTGTGGTTCTGTCACTGACTGTGGATCTGTCATTGTTTCGGGTTCAATCATTGACTGTGGTTCTGTCACTGACTGCGGTTCTGTCATTGACTGTGGTTCTGTCACCGACTTTGGTTCTGTCACTGACTGTGGTTCTGTCTTTGAATGTGGTTCTGTCACTGACTGTGGTTCTGCCATTGACTGTGGTTCTGTCACCGACTTTGGTTCTATCATTGACTGTGGTTCTGTCACTGACTGTGGATCTGTCATTGTTTCGGGTTCTATCATTGACTGTGGTTCTGTCTTTAACTGTGGTTCTGTCACTGACTGTGGTTCTGTCACTGACTGTGGATCTGTCATTGTTTCGGGTTCTATCATTGACTGTGGTTCTGTCGTTGACTGTGGTTCTGTCACCGACTTTGGTTCTGTCACTGACTGTGGTTCTGTCTTTGAATGTGGTTCTGTCACTGACTTTGGTTCTGTCACTGACTGTGGTTTTGTCACCGACTTTGGTTCTATCATTGACTGTGGTTCTGTCGTTGACTGTGGTTCTGTCACTGACTGTGGATCTGTCATTGTTTCGGGTTCTATCATTGACTGTGGTTCTGTCTTTAACTGTGGTTCTGTCACTGACTGTGGTTCTGTCTTTGACTGTGGTTCTGTCACTGACTGTGGATCTGTCATTGTTTCGGGTTCTATCATTGACTGTGGTTCTGTCACTGACTGTGGTTCTGTCTTTAACTGTGGTTCTGTCACTGACTGTGGTTCTGTCACTGACTGTGGTTCTGTCATTGTTTCGGGTTCTATCATTGACTGTGGTTCTGTCACCGACTTTGGTTCTGTCACTGACTGTGGTTCTGTCTTTGAATGTGGTTCTGTCACTGACTGTGGTTCTGTCACTGACTGTGGATCTGTCATTGTTTCGGGTTCTATCATTGACTGTGGTTCTGTCGTTGACTGTGGTTCTGTCACCGACTTTGGTTCTGTCACTGACTGTGGTTCTGTCTTTGAATGTGGTTCTGTCACTGACTTTGGTTCTGTCACTGACTGTGGTTCTGTCACCGACTTTGGTTCTATCATTGACTGTGGTTCTGTCACTGACTGTGGTTCTGTCTTTGACTGTGGTTCTGTCACTGACTGTGGATCTGTCACTGACTGTGGATCTGTCATTGTTTCGGGTTCTGTCGTTGACTGTGGTTCTGTCACTGACTGTGGTTCTGTCTTTAATTGTGGTTCTGTCACTGACTGTGGTTCTGTCACTGACTGTGGATCTGTCATTGTTTCGGGTTCTATCATTGACTGTGGTTCTGTCGTTGACTGTGGTTCTGTCACTGACTGTGGTTCTGTCTTTGAATGTGGTTCTGTCACTGACTGTGGTTTTGTCACTGACTGTGGATCTGTCATTGTTTCGGGTTCAATCATTGACTGTGGTTCTGTCACTGACAGCGGTTCTGTCATTGACTGTGGTTCTGTCACCGACTTTGGTTCTGTCACTGACTGTGGTTCTGTCTTTGAATGTGGTTCTGTCACTGACTGTGGTTCTGCCATTGACTGTGGTTCTGTCACCGACTTTGGTTCTATCATTGACTGTGGTTCTGTCACTGACTGTGGATCTGTCATTGTTTCGGGTTCTATCATTGACTGTGGTTCTGTCTTTAACTGTGGTTCTGTCACTGACTGTGGTTCTGTCTTTGACTGTGGTTCTGTCACTGACTGTGGATCTGTCATTGTTTCGGGTTCTATCATTGACTGTGGTTCTGTCACTGACTGTGGTTCTGTCTTTAACTGTGGTTCTGTCACTGACTGTGGTTCTGTCACTAATTGTGGATCTGTCATTGTTTCGGGTTCTATCATTGACTGTGGTTCTGTCACTGACTGTGGTTCTGTCTTTAACTGTGGTTCTGTCACTGACTGTGGTTCTGTCACCGACTTTGGTTCTGTCACTGACTGTGGTTCTGTCTTTAACTGTGGTTCTGTCACTGACTGTGGTTCTGTCACCGACTTTGGTTCTGTCACTGACTGTGGTTCTGTCTTTGAATGTGGTTCTGTCACTGACTGTGGTTCTGCCATTGACTGTGGTTTTGTCACCGACTTTGGTTCTATCATTGACTGTGGTTCTGTCACTGACTGTGGATCTGTCATTGTTTCGGGTTCTATCATTGACTGTGGTTCTGTCTTTAACTGTGGTTCTGTCACTGACTGTGGTTCTGTCTTTGACTGTGGTTCTGTCACTGACTGTGGTTCTGTCACCGACTTTGGTTCTGTCACTGACTGTGGTTCTGTCTTTGAATGTGGTTCTGTCACTGACTGTGGTTCTGCCATTGACTGTGGTTTTGTCACCGACTTTGGTTCTATCATTGACTGTGGTTCTGTCACTGGCTGTGGATCTGTCATTGTTTCGGGTTCTATCATTGACTGTGGTTCTGTCTTTGAATGTGGTTCTGTCACTGACTGTGGTTCTGCCATTGACTGTGGTTCTGTCACCGACTTTGGTTCTATCATTGACTGTGGTTCTGTCACTGACTGTGGATCTGTCATTGTTTCGGGTTCTATCATTGACTGTGGTTCTGTCTTTAACTGTGGTTCTGTCACTGACTGTGGTTCTGTCTTTGACTGTGGTTCTGTCACTGACTGTGGATCTGTCATTGTTTCGGGTTCTATCATTGACTGTGGTTCTGTCACTGACTGTGGTTCTGTCTTTAACTGTGGTTCTGTCACTGACTGTGGTTCTGTCACTGACTGTGGATCTGTCATTGTTTCGGGTTCTATCATTGACTGTGGATCTGTCACTGACTGTGGTTCTGTCTTTAACTGTGGTTCTGTCACTGACTGTGGTTCTGTCACTGACTGTGGTTCTGTCTTTAACTGTGGTTCTGTCACTGACTGTGGTTCTGTCTTTGACTGTGGTTCTATCATTGACTGTGGTTCTGTCACTGACTGTGGATCTGTCATTGTTTCGGGTTCTATCATAGACTGTGGTTCTGTCTTTGACTGTGGTTCTGTCACTGACTGTGGTTCTGTCACTGACTGTGGATCTGTCATTGTTTCGGGTTCTGTCACTGACTGTGGTTCTATCATTGACTGTGGTTCTGTCACTGACTGTGATCTTTCACGGTCTGAAGCAGAGAATCAACATCACGAACAACCTGCTCCACCGATTCACTGCTTTCGTCTTTACCTGTTCTCTGAAATGCTGCCCTGACGTTTTTGACCATGCGAAGAATTGTTGCTTTTGCAAATTGCGTCGCAAGGAATGATTTGATATTAAGTGAATGTTTTTTTAGCGACTGCTTCAATTTCTCTTTAAATGTTGTGGGAGTGATAACTTCATCACTCTCTGGGGAATCTTCAATCTCTGCCTGAAGTGAACCAGTGAGCTCTTTTGCAAATAGCTGACTCTCTTCACTTATTACTGATTGCAGCTTGTTATACTCAGGATCTTTAGTTTGATCCACAACTGGGGAAAACTGAGCAACAGCCTTTTCGATGGCAGTTTTCAGAGTTGAAGTATTGAAGCTGTCCTGGGAGCCTACCGTGAGTTTTTCATGTTCTCTATCTATGTCTGTGAAGGTTCTCAGTCATCCAGGTCATCGTAGTCAAAGGAGCTTGCAAAGAAAAGCGTCTGGACTTCTTTAAGTTACTTGAAGACGTTTCACCTCTCATCCGAGAAGCTTCTTCAGTTCTAAGGTCAAATGGTGGAGAGTCCCAGATATAAACCTAGTGGGAGTGTCCCCCCACAGAGGGACAAAAGGACCCCCTGATGATCCTCTAATCGCCTGAGCCAAGGTGTGGAACTGGGTGTGGGTCCCAATCAGCCAGAGTTTCGGGTGAGCTCATTGTGAAACCTGGCCCCACCTTATCATGCGAATTCCTGAGGTCAGATGGCCCAGGGTGTGAGTGGGCGTTAAGGCGTCTGGGAAGGGATCTCAAAACTGGATTATAGATGGCAGAGAGTTGGTGTCGTAAACCACCGCCTCTGTTCAAAGATGGTCGCTCACAGTGGACATAGATGCTTCTTTCACTCCTCTTTCAAACCATCTGTCCTCTCTGTCCAAAATGTGAACATTGGCATCCTCGAAAGAGTGTCCTTTATCCTTAAGATGCAGATGGACAGCTGAGTCTTGTCCTGTGGAGGTGGCTCTTCTGTGTTGTGCCATGCGCTTGTGAAGTGGCTGTTTGGTCTCTCCAATGTAGAGGTCTGGGCATTCCTCGCTGCACTGTACAGCATACACCACATTGTTAAGTCTGTGTTTTGGCGTTTTGTCTTTCGGGTGAACCAGTTTGTGTCTGAGTGTGTTGCTGGGTCTGAAGTACACCGGGATGTCATGCTTGGAGAAAACCCTCCTGAGTTTCTCTGATACACCGGCTACATAGGGGATGACAATGTTGTTGCGTCTGTCCTTCTTATCCTCCCTCGCTGGTGTCTGATCTTCTTTTCTGTGCCTCTTTGCTGACTTTAAGAACGCCCATTTAGGATAGCCGCACGTTTTGAGTGCTTCCTTTACATGTGTGTGTTCCTTCTTTTTCCCTTCAGGCTTAGAGGGAACATGTTCTGCCCGGTGGTGTAGGGTCCTAATTACTCCAAGTTTGTGTTCCAGAGGGTGATGGGAGTCAAACAGGAGGTACTGGTCCGTGTGTGGGGGCTTCCGGTAAACTTCGATGTTGAGGTTGCCGTTCTCTTCAATGTGCACAGCGCAGTCCAGGAAAGGCAAACAGTCATCCTTCGTGTCTTCCCTGGTGAACTTGATGTTTTTATCCACAGCGTTGATGTGCGCAGTGAAGGATTCCACTTCTTGTGTCTTGATTTTGACCCAGGTGTCGTCTACATATCTGTACCAGTGGCTGGGTACTCTTCCTTTGAAAGAGCCAAGAGCCTTCCTTTCCACTTCCTCCATGTAAAGGTTGGCTACAATAGGTGACACGGGGGAGCCCATAGCACAGCCATGTTTTTGTCTGTAATAGCCTTCGTTGTATTTGAAATATGTGGTGGTGAGGCAGAGGTCTAACAGTGTGCAAATCTGATCGGGTGTGAAGTTGGTCCTGTCCTCCAAGGAGTTGTCTTCTTGTAGTCGTTTTCTGACAGTCTCCACTGCCTCCGTGGTGGGTATGCACGTGAAGAGAGAGACTACATCAAAGGACACTATGGTTTCATCTGGATCCAGGGTAAGTTTCTGGACCTTGTCAGTGAAGTCGGTGGAGTTCTTGATGTGGTGTGGGGTGTTCCCCACGAGAGGAGCAAGGATGGTAGCAAGGTGTTTTGCAATGTTATAAGTGGCTGAGTTTATGCTACTGACTATGGGTCTGAGTGGGACAGCTTCCTTGTGGATTTTTGGAAGTCCGTAAATGCAGGGTATGGCATCCCCTGGGTAAAGGCGGTGATAAGTAAGGCGGTCAATGATTTTGTCCTTTTCCAAGTCTTGAAGGCAAGCTATAACTTTCTTTTTGTAGCTGCTTGTGGGGTCTCGCTTTAAGGCTTCGTAGGTATTGTTGTCACTGAGGAGAGTAGTGATCTTTGTATGGTAATCTGTAGTGTTTAGGACCACGGTGCATCTTCCCTTATCCGCTGGTAAAACAGTGATGTTGTGGTCTTTGCTCAGGGAAGCGACGGCCTTCTTTTCCTGTATTGTGAGGTTGGACCAGTTGTGGAGAAGGACTGTTGTGGAGAAATGGCAAAATTGAAAGTGAAAGGATAAGACAGGTCCATTTCACTATAGATGCCCTCCAGATCAAGATCAGCCAGACTCTGCAGGAACTGGAAACTCTTCTACCCTCTCCAATCTTAGAAGAGGTTTACAAGTTTGTGGACAAGGCTCAGCGGGCCCAACACTCAAAAGGAAAAGAAAGACAACGCAGGAAATTTCACACCTTGCTTTCAAAAACACACACTCCTCATTCTGAATCTGAACCTACACAACCCATAGAAGAAAACACACCTGAAGACAGTCAGGAGAAATGGGTTAAGAACTTTTCAGACAGGAATCTCACTGAACCTGAAAAGAGAGTATTAGCCAAAGGTCTCAATTTTGCCATTTCTCCACAACAGTTGCCCATAGTGGACCTCATCACAGCCACAGAATCTGCCATATGGATTAATAAATTATCACAGACAGAAGCAGAGCAAATCAGGATGAACGTCTCAGCCACCCTCTCCAGTGCCAAAGTCCCTCCGTCCAACCTCACAATACAGGAAAAGAAGGCCGTCGCTTCCCTGAGCAAAGACCACAACATCACTGTTTTACCAGCGGATAAGGGAAGATGCACCGTGGTCCTAAACACTACAGATTACCATACAAAGATCACTACTCTCCTCAGTGACAACAATACCTACGAAGCCTTAAAGCGAGACCCCACAAGCAGCTACAAAAAGAAAGTTATAGCTTGCCTTCAAGACTTGGAAAAGGACAAAATCATTGACCGCCTTACTTATCACCGCCTTTACCCAGGGGATGCCATACCCTGCATTTACGGACTTCCAAAAATCCACAAGGAAGCTGTCCCACTCAGACCCATAGTCAGTAGCATAAACTCAGCCACTTATAACATTGCAAAACACCTTGCTACCATCCTTGCTCCTCTCGTGGGGAACACCCCACACCACATCAAGAACTCCACCGACTTCACTGACAAGGTCCAGAAACTTACCCTGGATCCAGATGAAACCATAGTGTCCTTTGATGTAGTCTCGCTCTTCACGTGCATACCCACCACGGAGGCAGTGGAGACTGTCAGAAAACGACTACAAGAAGACAACTCCTTGGAGGACAGGACCAACTTCACACCCGATCAGATCTGCACACTGTTAGACCTCTGCCTCACCACTACATATTTCAAATACAACGAAGGCTATTACAGACAAAAAACATGGCTGTGCCATGGGCTCCCCCGTGTCACCTATTGTAGCCAACCTTTACATGGAGGAAGTGGAAAGGAAGGCTCTTGGCTCTTTCAAAGGAAGAGTACCCAGCCACTGGTACAGATATGTAGACGACACCTGGGTCAAAATCAAGACACAAGAAGTGGAATCCTTCACTGCGCACATCAACGCTGTGGATAAAAACATCAAGTTCACCAGGGAAGACACGAAGGATGACTGTTTGCCTTTCCTGGACTGCGCTGTGCACATTGAAGAGAACGGCAACCTCAACATCGAAGTTTACCGGAAGCCCCCACACACGGACCAGTACCTCCTGTTTGACTCCCATCACCCTCTGGAACACAAACTTGGAGTAATCAGGACCCTACACCACCGGGCAGAACATGTTCCCTCTAAGCCTGAAGGGAAAAAGAAGGAACACACACATGTAAAGGAAGCACTCAAAACGTGCGACTATCCTAAATGGGCGTTTTTAAAGTCAGCAAAGAGGCACAGAAAAGAAGATCAGACACCAGCGAGGGAGGATAAGAAGGACAGACGCAACAACATTGTCATCCCCTATGTAGCCGGTGTATCAGAGAAACTCAGGAGGGTTTTCTCCAAGCATGACATCCCGGTGTACTTCAGACCCAGCAACACACTCAGACACAAACTGGTTCACCCGAAAGACAAAACGCCAAAACACAGACTTAACAATGTGGTGTATGCCGTACAGTGCAGCGAGGAATGCCCAGACCTCTACATTGGAGAGACCAAACAGCCACTTCACAAGCGCATGGCACAACACAGAAGAGCCACCTCCACAGGACAAGACTCAGCTGTCCATCTGCATCTTAAGGATAAAGGACACTCTTTCGAGGATGCCAATGTTCACATTTTGGACAGAGAGGACAGATGGTTTGAAAGAGGAGTGAAAGAAGCATCTATGTCCACTGTGAGCGACCATCTTTGAACAGAGGCGGTGGTTTACGACACCAACTCTCTGCCATCTATAATCCAGTTTTGAGTTCCCTTCCCAGACGCCTTAACGCCCACTCACACCCTGGGCCATCTGACCTCAGGAATTCACATGATAAGGTGGGGCCAGGTTTCACAATGAGCTCACCCGAAACTCTGGTTGATTGGGACCCACACCCAGTTCCACACCTTGGCTCAGGCGATTAGAGGATCATCAGGGGGTCCTTTTGTCCCTCTGTGGGGGGACACTCCCACTAGGTTTATATCTGGGACTCTCCACCATTTGACCTTAGAACTGAAGAAGCTTCTCGGATGAGAGGTGAAACGTCTTCAAGTAACTTAAAGAAGTCCAGACGCTTTTCTTTGCAAGCTCCTTTGACTGTTCTCTATCTAGTTGATTCTTTGGGACATCTTGGCTATCTAAACTTTCAGTCTCCACCTCTGACTCAGTGTCGCTAATGGTGTCAATGCTCATGCCGAAATGCTTCCTCATGAAGTCACGCCATTCAAAAAATGGATCCCAGCATAATTGATCAATGTGACAGATCGAACCACGCGTTTTGTTCCTGCCACAAACTGCACAAATGTTGGACTGATTATTTTACAGTTATGAACACAATTTTGGATACAAGGATAAATATGAAGCAGGCAGGCTGCCGCTGAGCTCTGCCCAGGGGCGTTTCTGGGATTTTTTAATGGGGGGGCTAACAATCAGAAATAACTGTTGAAAACGACCTTGGAAGACGTTTATATATTCATGAGCATTTTTACATTCATGGTATTGATTTCCTAAAAAAAATGATAGTGAGGAATTATTCATTTAACAGTATTTATTTGTAAGAAACACTTATTGTATTATATACAAGGACCAACACATTTTCATTTAGAAATTAAAGTATATATATTCATTTAAAAGAAAAGGAAATGGTAGGTTTTTGTTTTTCTTTAAACATCTAAATGGCTTCTGTGGTTTTGTTAGCTTATTTAGGATGGAGGTGATCATTTATGGGACTATTTTCTGTAATTCCACTGATACCAGAACATGTTGTGCACTCTCCCAGTTCTTGCACGGGTCCTTTTGGAGGTTTTTCACTGTGCATTCATGCTACAGCGCTGATGTTTCAAAGCACTCAAACAAAGGCTCAGTCTAGGTGCAAATTTAGTCTCCAGTGTACTTGTCATATTAAAGAATCACATAGAAACATAAACGCTTATATTTGCTCACAGAAAAATACAATTAGTATAAAATAAACCCAGGGTCAAAGTGAAGGTTTCTAGAAGTTACCGAGAAGCTAAAAGTCCTGCTTCATATTACAGAGGCCTATACTACAACATCCCAGGCTCCAGTTACCACGGTAACCCTCTGATGTATTTACTGGCTGATTTTTTGTCAGTCAGCAGTATCCTGCCACGTCGTCGCTTCAGTCGGAATTTAAGAGAAGTTACCAAATGTCGTTCAAGCTTTAGGAGCTGATGTGTTGTTGCGCTGCAGGGTTCGGCCCAGAACCTGCTGAAGAGAACATCTCAGCGGAGCTCCGTCAGCGGCTGTGGGATCACCTTTGAAGTAGTTTCTAACATCCCAGGAGGAAGTACCAGGACATCATGTTAGTGTCTGTGTTAGCAGGGATAGCTCAGGAGGTAGAGTGCTTGCCCCATGATCGGAAGGTCAGGGTTACTGAACGGCTACCCTGAGGTACCCCTGAGCGAGGCACGTCCCTACACACTGCTCCCCCGGCGCTGCTTTGGTGGCTGCCCACTGCTTCACTGAGTGAACGGGTTAAATGCAGAGGAGTCATTTCCCTACGGGGACTAACAAAAACACATTATTTAACTTTAGCTTTAACGTCCAGAGACAGGCCGGTGTTTACTGCTGATTCACGTTCTGTGCTCAAAGGTGTTCTCCTCCTGTCTGAGAATAAATGTGAAGCATGCTGACAGAGCATGTCTGTGAGCCGCCGTACATTTGATAAGTTCAATTTACGTGTTTGTGTTTTGTATCGAAGGATTGTTGAATCAACAAGTCCTCTTACGAAGTGAGGGATAACAAGCCGGCCAATAAAAAGCACAGTAGGAGAAGAGTCGTCTCAACCTGAATTTACGTGTTAATTCATCGAAATCGAAATCCGTCAGCTACATCCCGACCCTGTCTGCTCTGCTCTAACTGTATTCAGCTGCGCTGGTGTATTTGACCTCGTCTTTGTCCCCTTCTCCGTTATCAAGCTGATTCTTTCCCCAGTGTTTGTCTTCCAGTTCCCTCGTGTTTCTGTAGTTCCCCACGTTGTGGTTAACTATCAGCTATAGCAGAAAAACGTCCTGACACAGGACCCGAGACATGCATCCGGATCCTCAGTTGATCCACGTCGTATGTCATGTTGGCTAAAATCAGCAGCTCCCCCCACCACTTAATCTCCACTCACAAATTGAAGTCTGGGAAAGTGGTTGAATGTGGAGCCACATGTGCTGCACAAAGGAGAGTAGGTAAAGTGTCATTCCTGTTTCGTTCCCCTTCCCTCGGGTATTGAAACTGGGTGTGGGGCATCCTCCTCTGCCAGTCGTGTCTGTAGGGATCTGTGATCGCAGATGACAACAGTAACTCCAGTTGTTCCTTCAGTTTGTGAGTTCAATCACAGGTTGCCAGCAGCAGTTCTTTGATACACAGAATGTTGTAAATGCATAAGCAGATTTCTCCTGTTTTGGCTTCCCTTCATTGGCTTCCTGTTAAATCCAGAATTGAATTCAAAATCCTGCTCCTCACATACAAGGTCTTAAATAATCAGGCCCCATCTTATCTTAATGACCTTGTAGTACCATATCACCCTATTAGAGCACTTCGCTCTCGCTCTGCAGGCCTACTTGTTGTTCCTAGAGTATTTAAAAGTAGAATGGGAGGGAGAGCCTTCAGTTTTCAGGCCCCTCTTCTGTGGAACCAGCTTCCAGTTTGGATTCAGGAGACAGACACTATCTCTACTTTCAAGATTAGGCTTCAAACTTTCCTTTTTGCTAAAGCATATAGTTAGGGCTGGACCAGGTGACCCTGAATCCTCCCTTAGTTATGCTGCAATAGATGTAGGCTGCCGGGGATTCCCATGATGCACTGGGTGTTTCTTCTTCACTCACTATGTATTAACAGACCTCTCTGCACTGAATCATATCTGTTATTAACCTCTGTCTCTCTTCCACAGCATGTCTTTATCCTGTCTTCCTTCTCTCACCCCAACCAATCACAGCAGATGGCCCCGCCCCTCCCTGAGCCTGGTTCTGCCGGAGGTTTCTTCCTGTTAAAAGGGAGTTTTTCCTTCCCACTGTCGCCAAAGTGCTGCTCATAGGGGGTCATATGATTGTTGGGTTTTTCTCTGTATCTATGAAGCGCCTTGAGGCAACTTTTGTTGTGATTTGGCGCTATATAAATAAAATTGAATTGAATTGAATTGAAATGTGTTTTGGGGCGTCAGAAAGAGCAAAAACATTGTGGAATTTGATTAGATTGACTAAAAAGCAAGACTGAATTATTTCCCATGTCCCAGAGAACATTAAAACACAAGCAGCAAAACTATTTAAGAGCAGACAAAGAAAAGCATAAGCCTAATTATGTGGGATGGGGTGGGGGGGGGGGCTCCTATAAACAGCAAACTGCCACGGGGAAAGCAAAGAAAATCCAGCCACTGATTGCATGTCAGTCCCTGTCATGTAAAATTCAAGGCGATCAGTGGCGCCTGTCTAATTTTGCGTGTGCATGAGTGCATGTGGGCGTGTGCGAAAGAAAAACAACAGCAGAGCAGAGACGAGGATTGCAATGATCATTTTATGTAATGCGGTAACAGCGGTCACCGTTTAGAGCCGGGGAACGCTCTTTGTTTTAAGTAGAAGTAACGACGGCGCCCGGAGGCCTTTGACTTCCATCTTCAGCCTCTCGAAACGCCGACTCTGACGAGACGTTTGATTCGCAGAGGCTGCGTTACATAATTCAAATGCAGACTTTGAATATTTCAGAGGATATCCATTATTTACTAAAAAAGAAGTTGGCTTTCACCTCTTCCTCTCGTCTCGTTAATGAGGAGAACATGTCGATGGAGCATTTCCCCGCGGTGTCGCGATCCTCTCTCAACATCACTGTACATGAAAACAACACCAGCTGTTGTCAGAGCTCCTCTCGTTCCTTTTTATGCGAGCATCTAAACTCACAAAACGCTGAGGTCATCGCTACAAAGCAGCAGCATCCGCGTAGACTTAAGAGAAATCCACTTTCAGCTTTGCGTCTGTAGCTTCATGCATGAGTTCAAACTCACAGTGGAGGAGAGGCTGGGCTCCCGAAGGACCAGATCCAGGAGAGACCGAAGAGACTGCAAAATACCAGATTACAGATGATCAGCTGCTCAAACCTCCGGTCTTTGTCTCACTCAACCTGTCCACCTGTTATTTGAAGCTTCACACTCAGGCTGAAGCCGACGCTGCAGTCACGCATGATTAACACTGCTGCTAGTTCATGCTGGTCACCTCCGCTAACCTTAAGACCGTTTCTGGTGTTGGCGTCTTCTGGAGCATTTTGTATGTGCTAACCCTGACTCTAGTCCTACATGCTTGGGCTGAGCAGCCAGTATTAGCAAATGTGCTTTGCAAAATCAAACTAAAGCTATTCTTTTGTATTTACAGGAAGATGCGTCCATATATGGACAACGTAAGCATGGTTACTTTGTTTCTGTTTTCTTGATGTAGCCCTTACTGTGTGGATCGAGCCTATAAAATCAAATTGTATTGATTGGATTCAAACTAATTCCCCTGGAATCAAATGAAATTTCATTGTTTTATTTGAAATTACGATGCAAATATATTTCCATACAAATACTTAAAGTTAGGCATACTAGAATGAGGGAGTAACAAGTCAGGTTATTATAGAAAACAAAGAAATAATTATACTGTAAGTACACTTAAGCACTGCATAATTCATTTTATTGCAGAGTAATTTTGCAGAAAAACAAATATTTTGCCCTTTTACAGAGTAAGTACAGTGTGATCTCAGGGGTTCAGGCTGCATCACGGAGTTGCTTAACCTTGTTACAGGATTGTACCGGAGACTCAGCAAGGCTGCGACTTGTTGCTAGATCTGTGAGGGGCCAGAGGCCTGTAGCAGAACTGCACTCAGGATTGTTGTGCAGAGGCAGGACAACTGAAGAAGCTTTTATTTACAACGACATGTGACTGACAAGGTGAAACCTAGAAGCTTGGTGTGGATTGATACTCAATATAATACTAGGTGGAAAATTCCAGCGTGGCGTCCCGAGGTGCGTTACGTAAACAGTGACTGATGCTCGCAGAGCGCGCGAGAGAAAAGGTGTTAGTGGGTGCGTGGATTGGGCCAGAGGTTACCGTGGATACTGGGATGGAGGGTTAAGAAGGTCTGACCTGAGTTTTCCAGGATCTGCGTGGGTGGTGATGGCAGGAGGCCGAGCGTTTGTGACCAGAATCCAAAAGGTGAATCTTGGCGGTGATGTCGTGATGTAACCAGCTCGGAGCAAAGAAGACAAAGCAAACAAGAAGTTGGACCCCGAGCTAGAATGTGAGCCAGTTACCAGCTTGGCTGACAAACTGGCAGCGAGGCGACGGTGAAGCTGGCCATAAATACCCTCTGTTGATTGAAATGAGCTCCAGGTGAGCTGCCCAGGTAGGGTCTACGATGGGAACATAGTGTGCCTGCTTAAAAATGTCAATATTGCAGATGTGACTGGCTGTTTCTGTTGTTTTAGCCTTCGTTTGATAGTGAACAACATGCTGGAAACGGCCTGAGCTCTCCCTCTCTGCAGGGGTTTATTTTTGGAATCTCTTTGCTAAACTGTTCGTTGCATCAGCTTTTATATTAAATATGAGCATTAAATATGACGTGTGAGGAAAAGAAAACATGTCAAGTTTTTTCATTGATAGTTGATGATGCAAGTGCATTAGCTTCTTACTTGTATAACACTTTTAATGCTCCTTTGTGGCTAAACGAGTGCAGTAACGTTTGTTTGTGGTCGTCTCACAGACTTTCACAGATACGTCTAAATGTTATCATTCAGTGTGCGGTTGCTCTTGGAGAGGACCAGGAGGAGTGAAGCCCTCACGCTTCCTCTTCTTTCTCACATTTTCAGCCTCTCGTCTGACTCGCTCTCTCGCCTTCTCCGTCTGCCTTTACGTTTCTTACTTCATTTACCTCACCTCCACTCGCTTTCTCTCTCTGATGTCTGATAATGGCTCGTTTCACTTCCTTCTGTCATCTGTCTCTCTCTCCACCATCCTATATGCCTTCAAAGCTATAGCAGAGATGCAGCATCACGAACAGCATCTGCAGCAGGTAAACTGAGCAGCTGCTGCGTCACAGAGAGAGCAACTATGGAGAGGAGAGTCTGCTGTCTGTGCAGGAAGCTGTAGAGAAGACGACTGTAGCCTCAGATGGGAAATTTCAGTTTTGGAGCAGCTGGAGCAAATTTACCAAAACTACCCTTAATTACTAAACTGAAGTTTACTCTCGCTTTGTTTAAAAGATATTGTTAAAAATGGACGTTTACTATCGTTGTGGGGACCAAAATCCTCCAAACGTGGTTTTAGTGACAAAGTTACAGGTTAGGTTTGAGGTAAGGGGCTCTGTGTGTGTATGTGTGTGTGTGTGTGTGTGTGTGTGTGTGTGTGTGTTTCTTAAGTCCGATTATAAGGAAGGCCTACTAAAATTCAAAGGTAACCCCACACATACTTATAAAGTGAGCGGACAGTAGCTGAGTTGTGTGGCTGTTGTGTGGCTGTTGTGTGGCTGTTAGCAGTGAAAAAGACCACGTGGTCTGTTTATTTTAATAGCATAAAAGACTGATTGGCTATTTTGTGGAAGTGATGATTGTTTCTGAGCCTCGAGTTCTGAACGAATTTGTTTTCCATGGTGATCAGTCGTCACTGACGGCCCAACATTCAATTATAACGTTTGTGCTGCTGTCAAAATTCAACCACTTCATTATTAATGTTTTGCTTCGTGACATCATAGATGGTGCAAATCCCTATTTTGGATCTTGGTCCAGCTCCACGTTTGTTTTTGAGCACACAAGCTCCTCCCACCTGCTGTTCAAACCTTCTCTTCTTTGCAAGGAGCAACCAATCAGCAGAAAGAGCTGCTACCCTTCCTGCTGAAGGAGGAAGCTGGAACAGCTGTTAAAGGCCGACCCAAACATGTTTTTACCACGAAGAAGCCGGGGCAGCAGAGAAACACCCACACAGGCATGAGGGGAAGATGTAACCTCCACACAAAAAAGCACCAGCCTGGATCTGACCTCAGACTTTTTGCTGTGCAGAGACTGAGCGTGCGAACCCCTCGACGTCTGGGTGACCTCTGCTGGTCACAGCTCATCAGATGGGAAGCAGCCGGTCTCTGACTGAACTCATCCTGACCACGTTTGCAGACGCCTGATTTGACAGGTTGGCAACACTTTGAAATCAGTGTGAGTCTGTGTCAGTGCACGCAACGTGTTGGCAACATTGTCTAATTGTAGAAGGAGACTCAATTCAACTGGTTGCCAGCTGCTGCATTCTGGTTATTTTCCCATTTTAAAGCAACACTTTGCAAATAAATCTGCAGCACCTATGACAGTTAGTTATGTTTCAAGTCTCCGAGACTCTGAATGAGAAAGATCATGTGAAATCTTGTGTGATGTGAATTTCCGTGTACATACACAGCAACAGATTTATCACAGTTAATCGTGTTATCATAAACTGACTCCAACATAATGTCATTTTATTGCTTTCTTGAAGCTCTGAAGACAGAAACTGACTGCGAGCGTCCAACAGATCACACGAGACTCTAAGTTCACTGAACATGCGACAGTTATGATTGTGCCACAGGCTCTAAGTCCAGTGGCATATGTAAAGAAATAAATAATGGTAATATATAAATATATATTAAGTCAATTATTTCAAAAACAGATTTGATATCAAAATAAATATGAGACGACACTACAGCGGCTCAGTGTAACAGTAAAGTGTGGTGAACAGTGCAGGATGCAATAAACTGCTAACAGCAGATGATTCTCTGCTGGGTGATGTGCTGCTTTAAAGGAAGGAAAGGAACCATGTGGAGATTTGTTGATAAAAACACACACGGCCATATGTTAGAGATCCTAAACTTTGTGACTAAAACTCACTGAGTTGCAGTAATTTGTTATTTAAATGGAAGTGGTGGAGAAAGGTCAGACAAACCCTGAAGTCAGAGCAGGAAAGGGACTGATTTGATCTGTTTAAGTCTGAGTGAAGGCGACATGTTGTTCGAGTGTCCAGCAGCTAAAATGTAACGATGAAGAAAAACTACTGTGGAAAAATAACAATGTGGAGGTGTGAGGGTGAAAAATCAGAGTTTCCAAGTTACAAAGATTTTTGTCAGTTTTCCACCAATAAACCATCGAGTTGATCTTGAAGACTTCGGTGGAAGTGCGGCAACTCTTCAATGAATTGTTAACAAGAGCCGCTCTACACCTCTACGAAGCTTTAGGCAAATTTATTCAAAGCTTCCTGAGCGTCCGTGTTTAACCTCCTCGGTGAGGTGATTACATTCATTAGTTAAAAAAGCTTTAAATGTAATTATGAGGAGAGATAAATACAGCTGACGTTTAAAGAAAGTCAGAACTCAGTGAAACAATGAAAAACGCAGAATTCATTGTGTGAGGATCGGTTCATACTTCATACTCATCTCTAGATCATTTTTTTCTAATCTACCTGCTCCGACTGTCCCACATGATTCCAGCCCGTTCTCACTCCCGAGGCGTAACATGCCGACGTTTTGTCACGTCCCGCTGCGTTCCTGAGGAACGCAAAAGGAGACCTTCGGCGTTCTTATGGTACGCGGCGGGTTATGGCTGAAATCCAGTGCAATGACGGTCCCGCGGTAATCGACGTTCCAGCCCTGTATTGCAGCCCTAAACCTAACCTTATCCCTAGCCCTAACTATAACCTTATTCGTGACCTTAACCAGGACTTTAATGATGTTAAATAGCGTGTTTCTAAGCGATTTGAAGAAAAAGAGCGCACATGTGTAGATTGAGTCCAGACGGTTCTCATATTTCCTCATTTTTCCGAGGTCTCATTCAGGAACGTGGTGGGTAGCCGAAAACGTAATATGTTGACGATTTGTCACCTAGCGTAAAATGTTACGCTTTGGGAGAGAGAACGTGTCACAGTAA
Source organism: Neolamprologus multifasciatus (assembly GCF_963576455.1). Classification (NCBI taxonomy): domain Eukaryota; kingdom Metazoa; phylum Chordata; class Actinopteri; order Cichliformes; family Cichlidae; genus Neolamprologus; species Neolamprologus multifasciatus. Next base: position 933,395 of record NC_140453.1, on the reverse strand, counting down.
CTGGATTACTCCTTTAAATCTGCAGGTTTCTGCAGGATCTGCAACAAGGTTCAATCCTGACCATGGAAACTGAATGCGTGCCACGCAAAACTAAGTTGGGCAAAAAGACACATTTTTATGGTGTTTATTTATTATTATTTATTTTTAATAAATCTTTGCTCATCCTGCAAAAAGTTGGGTCTGAGATGGAAGCGCATGAGCTGAGCCTGCACTGAGCTCCAGTCTATCAAACAGATTCAAATATTGCTAAATGGCAGAAGCAGTTCTCTACAGGGATACGCCTTGAGGCGACTTTTCTTGTGATTTGGCGCTATATAAATATATATATATATATATATTTATATATAAATATATATATATTTATATATATATAAATATATATATAAATATATATTTATATATATATAAATATATATATATAAATATATATATATTTATATATATATATTTATATATATATATATATATATTTATATATATATATATATATATATATATATATATATATAAATATATATATAAATATATATATAAATATATATTTATATATATATTTATATATATAAATATATATATATAAATATATATATATAAATATATATATATATAAATATATATATATAAAGCAATATATATATATAAATATATATATAAATATATATAAATATATATTTATATATATATTTATATATAAATATATATATAAATATATATATATTTATATATATATAAATATATATTTATATATATATTTATATATAAATATATATATAAATATATATATATTTATATATATAAATATATATATATTTATATATATATATATATATATTTATATATATATAAATATATATTTATATATATATATATATATATATTTATATATATATAAATATATATTTATATATATATTTATATATATATATATATTTATATATATATATTTATATATAAATATATATATATTTATATATAAATATATATATATTTATATATAAATATATATATATATTTATATATAAATATATATATATATTTATATATAAATATATATATAAATATATATATATATTTATATATAAATAAAATTGAATTGAATATGTGATGTTAGCAATGGGAGCATTCTGTGCATGCAGAATGAGAACCAGAGGACTCTATAGTGGATCTTAAAGCTCGGTCTGTTTTATGACTCCAGCTCCTCCCCGCCCTCTTGTTTCTTCATGCATTAGCAATACGTGTGATTCAGAGCCTCCTGTACACAGAACAGCACCAAACGAGAGCAATAACTGTACGATAAATAAGAGACGTGTGCCCTAAAAGTGAATTTAAAACATGGATCCTGTCTGTAGTCTGAGAGCTCGTGGGTGGATACTCTGCACCCGGAGGTTTGTGTGGTGAGTCGATGAATTCGCTTTTTTTAACCTTGACGGCGGCCTTGTAATGAGGTCATAAATCAAACGCAGTGTGTTGGACAGTGGGAGTGATGCTGCAGTGTGGCGTCGTGGTCCGAGCTGCAGAGAGCGCCGTTTCTCACGCGTTCTTGAATGCTCGCCTCCTATTTTTATCCTCCGTCCCCTCCTTTCCTTTGTCACTCACTTTGATTCCCATCCTCATTATCTGTCTCTTTTTTCTCCTCCTCCTTTATTTCCATATCAGCCCCCCCTCGGTGCCTTCCTCACTCTGCAGTGACAGAAGCCTCTATGAGTGTGTGTGTGCTGTATCTACTCGCTCTCTCAAGTATTTCCCGCTCTCGTTCTCCTCTTGCCTTCCTCTCACTCCCTCGTGACTCCCTCTGGTCGCTCATTTCGGCACCGAGCAGTCCCTCACGCCTTCTTGCTAGTTGCGCTCTAATGCCTCAGCTGATTGCGTGAGAACACGGTGACAAACGGCCACTCACTGTGTGCCGGGGGGGGCCACGACTCAACGCTGTGTTTGTGGACGGGCTGGGGGGTTCTTGTGGAAAATTGTGGATTTTTGGTGTAGTGTTGCCTCTTGTTTCATCATCAAACTGATATTTGAAAGCTGCAGTTTTATTATATTTACTCTTTTAGGAAACTGACAGCAGAACCTCTGAGATGTCTGTAAACTGTTCAGGCTGTGACAGTACTCTGTGACAGTACAAGTCATCGTAAGTAGAAAGCTTTTTCTTTTGAATAAGAACATCAGCACAGATACAAAGCTGCATCTAAACAAACACGAGACCTGCAGGTCTGTGTCCACTGGACAGGCAAAGTGTGGCACCAGAGATGAGCAGTAACGCGTTACAACGTCTCATAACAGTGATGTCAGCGCGTGCGACGTTGGTGACAACAGCTGTGTGCAGATCAACAATGGATCATATATCGAGTGCAGAGAGAGTATGAGCGTGCAGCGTTTAAAGCGTGGAAGTACTGACCTTACTTTGAGTTTGATTCCATAAAAAGTGACAAAAACATTAGTGTCCGTTGTGCGTGGGAAGAAAACTTCTTTTTACAGCAAAAAAACCCCTAAACTTCTGAGCGAGCAGCGAGCACGCTGCCACGGGAATGTGACGCTTACCGAGAAACCCCCGGATCCCCCCACTGACACGACCGCTGCAGCACTCCTGCTAAACAGGTGAAAATAGATTTAACAGGACTCAGAGCTGCTGAATCTTTGATTTTATTGATTTTCTGCTGTTTTACTTTTATCTATTTGAAAGAGAGTAAACACAAAACATGATTTTATTTCATATGCAGAAAAAAAGGTTTAAATGTTAAAAACATTCAAGTCAAACACAGTTGCATATAGTTTAATTGTTGCTTGATGAAATGTGCATAAAGTTAAAAGATTAAAACTATTTTTAAAAAGAGACTTTTTCATTTGATTACATTTTATGTAGGTCTGTCGCTTTATTACATATTTAGGTTGTGTTTCGTGTAACTAAGTAATTACTTTTTAAAATAAGTAATCAGTAAAGTAACAAGATTACTTTTTGGAGGCGTAATCAGTAATTAGTTACTGATTACTTTTTTCAGGTAACTTGCCAACACTGGTGGCCATAATGCACAGCACCATCCATCCATCTTCTTCTGCTTATCTGGGGTCGCGGGGGCAGCAGCCCAAGCAGAGAAGCCCGGACCTCCCTCATCCCCACATCCCCACAGTCTGCCAGCGCTAACCGTGACACGGTGTCTGTGTGCATTATTTAAGTACTGAAGGTATTTGCTCGTCGTTTTTTTTGTTTGTTTGTTTGTTTTCCTGTCCCATTTGGTTCTTTAGCCGTCAGAATTGTTGTCTGAAGACCAACAAGGAGACCCAATGGATTTACTTTACCAAGTGGAAGAGGGCCCCCTTTGCCCCGGAAGAGGCCTGACCGAGCAACAGGCTCTAGGCCCCACCAAGAAGCCACCGGGAGTGAGCTGGTACATACCTGAGCGCCCAGCCCCGGACACCAAGAACCACCAACGCACCGACCCCTGAGGGCATCGGCCACCGGCAGGGAGTGTGGTGAGGGGAGATAGGCCTCCACACTTTGGAGGGCCTGGGAGTTCCCAGAGAGGCGGAGTCTAAGACCCGACCTGCCATATAGACACAGACACAGACATGCATTCCCACCCTCATGCACACATATACAAACACTCAGCACTCACCCAACGTAAAGATAGACACAAATGGACATGTACACACAATCACACTCCCCAAACATACTCTATACCCCGGGTCCAGGTACCCTCGCCCCAGAGGGGGAAACGGCACCTAGACCCAGGAGATGTTACCCTTCCCCAGGGGTGGAGGCAAGCAGTCTGCCTATTACTGACCTTGAGTGACGTCCCATTCGTAATCCATAGTGTTTAATGTAATGTCAGCTGTGACCTCTTCTGCCTCACAGTCTCCGTTCTAATTCATCCCAAAGGTGTACTATCAGGTTGATATCAGGACTCTGTTAAGTCAAGGTCTTTACGGACCTTTATGGACCTTGCTTTGTGCGCTGGTACACAGTCATGTTGGAAGGGCCATCCCCAAACTGCTCCCACGAAGTTGAGAGCATGAAATTGTCCCAAATGTGTTGGAATGCCAGTGCTTAAGAGTTCCTTTCACTGGCACTATGGGGCAGAGCCCAGCACCAGAATACACTACCTACCACTTCATGGCTGAGTTGCTGTCATTCAAAACTGTGTCCACTTTGTAATAACAGCACTAACAGTTGGCAGAGGAATAATTAGTCGTGAGTTGTTGCACGGGTGGCAACAACTCCACTGAGCTCCACCATCCGTTCACAAGTGTTTGCAGAAGCCGTCTGCATGCATAGCTGCTGGGTTTAGTTCACCTGAGGTCAATGATTTAGATGCATGAGTGAATACTTTTGGTGTATTTTTAAATACAGCATATGGATGTGCCTCGTAAACTTAACACAGTCAATGAGTCTGCAGGAAATAACGCCAAATAAAACGTAATAAAAAGAAAAAGGAAGTGCCAGTTTCAGTCTCAGCGTCGTCCCACAGCGTGTTGTGTGTCACATGTAATACCCGTGTTTGAAAATCTATTTGTCTCGAAAAGTGAACAATTAACAGGAAGCACCATCAAACCACTGTTAGTGCAGCGAGGCAGGAGTTTTGATAACAAGCTTGAAAGAGACAAGCAGAGAGGTACGACCGAGGTAATTAGATCAATGCCCAGAAAGATCCAAAATCTGGAGAGCCTGCCAGATCTGAGGAGAGGCTGTTTGCTGTTAGTGTGTGTGTGTGTGTGTGTGTGCGTGCATACTCAGAGAGCAGAGGCCAATTAGTGTGACTGCACTATGAGGCACATGGCTGTTGCACAGAGGTGGAGCACTGAGGCTCTGCACGCTCTGAGCACAGGCAGCATTCAAAGCTTGACAAGAGGGTGAAGCTTGTGTTTGTGTTTGTGGGTTTTGTTGTTTTTTGCCACTAAACACACAACATTCAGACGAGGTCACACTGAAGGAAGTCAAAAGAAAGAAAAGCAGGTTCCTGGGAGCATCTCGACCCAGCAAAGGGCCCCTCAGCAAGGCCAGGAGCTTCCCGTAGGCTGCCAGTCAGTGTTTGAGCTGACATGGGGGGGTTGTGTGTACTATGGTTGTTTGTAATTCTATGTTGTAGTTTTGGATCCAGTGTAATAACAATTCAACAAGTACAAACTTCTTGGATGGGCCGCGCCACACAGCAGGACAAACTGTTTATCTAGAAACAGGGTTTTAATAGTTTTGCAATTTTCATTAGTTTTTATTTTTATTTAGTTTTGACTTCAGATTTTCAATTTTATATCAGTTTTAATTCGTTTTTACCAATTGTTTGCTAGTTTAGTTTAGTTTTTATTTTTTTGAAAATCCTTAGTTTCAGTTTAGTTTTGATTAGTTTCAGTTATAGTTTTAGTTGTGTTTGCAATAATTAAGTGTAACAAAATCCCAGTTTCATCATATCAGTCATTCTGCTCATCCTTGGGTATGTTGCTATTCCAGCTACCATACTGCACCCTGGACAGGTCGCCTGTCTGTTGCAGGGCTAACACGCAGAGACAGACAACTCACATTCCCACCTATGTGTTCTTTAAATAAATAAATAAAGGCAGATGAACAACCATTGATACCAGGCAACTATAAAATGTATATCTTGGCCCCAATGAGACTATTAACTCTCGCAGCACCAGGTGTTCATAATTTTGGTTCAAGTGAATCGATAAACTTTTTGAAGGTAATTGACTCACACAGTTGTGTAGATATCCCCGTCCTGTTGTCTCGGGATGCATCACGCTGCCTTGCCTGGGGTTAGCTTCTGTTTTCTGGGGATGAGGGTTGAGTGTGCTCCCTTACCTTCTCAAGGTAAGCTAGGTTAGCCTTCTTGTGTGAGCTTTTCAAGTGCACTTTAAGGTTTGTGGGATTTTTTTCCCTTTAGAAATGTCCCTCATAATTTGTCTCTTTCCACTACAAGACACTTGCTTTATCCAAAACACAGTCATATTCAAAGTAATCCCAAACTGGACTCTGGCTCCCGACTTTTCCTGACATGATTCTGCGCGTGGACGGAGCAGCGACACAGACGACTCGACTAACGTGCTGCCACCTGCTGGCATAATGAGACACAGCAAGAAAAAAATCTGGAAACTAAACTTCATTTTCACCCTTGACTCTTGTATGACGCGCACACATCAATGAAAACTAAACACATTTTTGCTATAAATTCAGTTAATTTTAGTTAGTTTTGTGAACACTCATTACAGTTTTAGTTAGTTTTCCTTTTTTTGTTTTTATTTTTATTTCCGTTAACGAAAATGTTTTTTCACTTCTAGTTTTCGTTATTTCGTTAGTTTTCATTAACGATAATAACCTTGTCTAGAGAGCAACCACCCACATGGATGAATTGTAAAAATACATAAATAAATAATTACAATACTATTAACTCAGTCTCAAGTGGTCATTATTGGAACTGCAGTTTATGGAACTGTAGCTGTGCTGTAGGCAGGACGTGGACTCGAACGGGACAAGAGGCAAAAGACTATAAAAACAAAACAGGAAGTAACTACACACAAAGACGACTGATGTGCAACACAGCAGGGCACGGGAAAGGTTAAGAAAACAAGACACTCAGGAGACAAAATAAGCACTTACTGACACAAAGAACTAAGATTTTGCTTCATCTTTCAGCCTCGTCAGTTTCTGCTTTATTTCATATTTGGACATTTTGCAGTTTGAAGGTCTTGAGAAAGTCACAACAACACCTCAGTGCACCTGTTCTGCCGAAAGGACGTGGTGCCATTTGCAGTCGGTTCATACTCACACCTGTACTGGCAGCATTTAGAGTCAAACCCTCACGAGTGGAAATGCTGACATAAAACCTGACATTTTGCATATCTCAGTTTTAAAGCATTTGGAGGGAAAGAACCAGGATTCAGAGCAGTTAATTAGGCTGAGACTTAATGAGCAGATCAAACACACTTTTATTAGCTCTTTGTGTGAGAGTCCTGAACATCCAGAGAAACACGCACACACACGCACACACACACACACACACACACACACACACACACGTTAGCAGAGCGGCTCTCAGTCTGGTGCAGGAGATGAAAGAGGAGATGTGAACTGTTCTCTCTGTGAGCCACCGAGGCCAACGTGAGAGGGGAGCACTACCACAGCATTGTTTCTGTGCTTGTTTCCAGCCCCGGGCTGTGAATGTTAATGCTAGAATATTTCTATGTCACCATATTAAGCTCATTTTCATCCCCCGTCTTGGGAGCAGATTAATGCAAAGCACAAACAGGACTTGGGTGTCCTTGCTCAGGGCCACCGTTTGGCTCCAGCTTCCTACCTTCTCTCTTGTTTACCTGCTAATGGGCAGCTTTTTGTTATCACAGACAAACCACTGTAAAATGTTTAGCAATTTGCTGTATCATGCCTCAAATAGCATATAAAATAACAATGTCTGCTCCACAGAGGGTAGCACACCAGTCGTATACTCAATCCCTGATGTCAATGCACAGGATCCTGCTCCGAGTGATGCAGGACTGCATCTCATCCTGGTTCTGTCACCACTAAATTGAGATCACGCAGTTCTGGATAACATTTCACATCGATTTTGTAGCATCACAGCTGAATGACATCGTCTGCCTTTGGCTCCTGTTAAATATGTATAAATTCTCCCTTTGAAGCTGATTCTGCACCTGTAAGCCTGTGAAACAGCAGGAGACTGACAGCAAATATTCATGAATCACCAGCCATAAAACACGATACTTGAAGCATAAAGCCGCACCACATATGCACCTATACATTTATTACCTGCAGTGCATCACTGATAAACATTACAGAGTTCCTCTTTGTATCCAGATCAGTTGGTAACATGTGCACATGTAGCTGAGTGAGGACTGCAGGGAGCTGCTGCCACCCAGAGGTGAACTGTCTTATTATGTTTTGCAGCATTGTCCTCGTGTAGTAAACCTAATAAAGTAATAAAGTATGTAAAGTATTTGCAACTGGGACTGTGGATGTGTGACCTCCTGACTGTAGGCTCTACAGTCTCAATCTGTTAGTTATCTGATGTATGTGTGATGCTGCAATGACTACATGCATAAAGATGAAGTATGTACAAGAATAATGTAACTTTGGTTTGTATTATCCATATTTTATTTCATAAGTACTGAGACGACCTTTTGTTACGTTTGCATGCCAGAAAAACCATGTGCATTTAATTTGGTGATTTTTAGTCATGAATAAGTTCATAAGTTCTGAAATAAAGCAGTTAATTAAATAACAAAATTGCAGCAAGTTGATCAAATTGATCTTCAAAGCCAATTTTTTTTTTCATGATTTGAATATTTATATTACTGATGCTCTTTTATACACTCGTAGTCCATCTGTAACTGTGCATTTTCTAATTAAAGAATTCAATTATTAATGCAATGAATTTAAATGTGTTCAGTATTCGTTCACTCTTGTCTGTCATAAATCTTACAGCGAGTAATTAGTCACTTTGTGACAGCTTTGCTCTTCTAGCATGAAATTAATAAAACACCACCAGACCAACTAAATGTAAAGAAGCACAGAACAACTATCATATGATGGAGCGAGCACATGAAACTCTAGAAGCCGAGATATTACTGGACAGACTACAGTGGAAGTACACATTAGCTTTGAGTAAGTTAATTTGGTCATTATCTGGAAAACTGGGAAAGACGATGCATGATCCAGCAAACCTGATGTGTTTTTGACTTTATTATTACTCTGTGACAGATTCAAGTGTTCAGTATGGCACTGATTTTTATCTGTTTTTCTTTTTTCTTTGTTATAGAGATTCCTGCACATGACACTGCCCACTGCATGCACTCTCAGTACAGATTTAATGCAGAGTGGGACTTTTAAACTGCTGCCACCATCATGATAACGTAGCTGGAAATTGCCACAAGGTGGCAGTTTTGGACTGAACCTGAGAAATCTCAGCTTGTCATTTGTTCTCTTTGTGCATACAGCTTTTTACATTAGGAAGCGGCACTAATACCTTTGGTTAAAGACATAAATAGTTTGGGTGAAGCATAAAGTTAAAGTTAGTTGATCTGAAAAGTCAGCCTCAACATTTTAGTTTAAGCAAAGGATGAGAAGATCACACTCAGTCCAGTCAGAAACAAGCGAGAAGGTGAAACTTACTCTTTAAATGATCAGTAGGAATCTTTTTAGAAAAGGAGCGCGATTGTTTTCAACATTTATACACAATGATACAATTGGCCGTGAGTCATGTGGTCGTTTGTCCTGTTTGTGCTGACAGAAAAATTCAAACTCATTCAATTATGTTTAAAAGGATGTTTTATAATAACTTTGTTTCTTCTAATGCAGCGCTCACTGAAAAACAGACTTTCATTAGCATAATATATATTACATTACTGTATATTACATCTATATTATATATACATAGATACTGGGGCTGGTTCTGCCAGAGCTTCTTTCTGTTAAAAGGGACTTTTGCCAAGTGCTGACTCACACTATAAAGCGTTTTGAGGCAACTGTCAGTGTGATTTGGCAGCAAACTGAATTGAATATTATTGTATTTTCAAGCAATACTAGAAACCATGTCATTAGCTTTTGTTTTGTGCTTTGTCAACAGTTTGTTTAATTACATAAGGTTCAGAAAAACCAAGCAGGATGCCTCGCTAATGTGCAAGTAGCAGTCTAATGCAAAAGGCAGCATGACGTCTTGTATTAAATATATCATTATGAACTATATAAGCAAAAATATATTCAATTAATTAGGATTTAGTGTACAAATACATATTTCTTATTGCGAGATAGGATTTTTTAAAAATGTATTCAGTCAATTGCAGTAGCCTCTGCTCCCGAGATTTGAAGTATCATCTCTGTAATGTTTCTGTCAGCTTAAGGTAGTGATACTTTCACTTTTCATTATCACTTACCTACTTCCTGCATTATTTTGTGCCCCATTATCGTATAACATGACAGTGTGATTGCTGGGCAGTATAAAATATGCCTCTTTGTTTGTGTCGGCGTGCATAGAGTTACCAGAGGAACTATAACGCCATGAAAAGCAAGCAGCTGTGGTAGAGGAGTCATAAAAGTTCACTCTGTGCGTGGCTTCAGCCACAGTGCTGAGAACAATAAGCTTTCTCAGAATCACATCTCCAGCAGCAGCACGGGCGAGAAAGCATCTGTGAGCTCTGTTTGGCCTTGCATTGGAAAGTGTCTGCTCTGATTGTAGAGCCTTGACATTTCTAAATGTGTGTGTGTGTGTGTGTGTGTGTGTGTGTGTGTGTGTGTGTGTGTGTGTGTGTGTGTGTGTGTGTGTGTTGATTTGCCTGAACCGAGAAAGTGTCCCTGTTCGAAAAGCGAAGCAATGTTCAAATGTTTCTTGTCCAATTTGTAAACTATTGCTTGCTTAGATAGATTCCCAACCCGAGAGATACAAATTCAAAAGAGCTCAAACTTGCCTTATTTTGGAATTTAACTTTTAATTATTATCCTTATCTGTGATTGTGCGGTTTATTCTGCCAAATAACTCATTAATGTTCTTCCTAGTTTACTGTCATCAATGTGAAATAAATCAAGAAATCCTTATGAGTCATCAAAAAAGCTGATTTAATCTGTACATTTCAACACACTGAGAATATGTAATACAGACAAATCTCATTATGTCGTAGCCTGATTTGTCTGTTTTAAAATTACCTGAATGCGTAAACCTTTATGTTTAATGAATGATAAAACATATAAAGCTTATTATATTTTCATCGTGAACTTTCAGTTTGAGACGGAAAAGCTCTGCCAGGCACTGTGGAGGCTAAATAATTTCCCGCATAATCATTGGATATTAAAAAGAAGAAAAGAGTGAATTTAATTGGCTTCTCTCGTACTGTCCCTAATATCGACCAATCGAAACGGGAGTGGGCGGGGCTTGAAACTGGACTTTTCTTCACGGCTTTTCTGCTGGCAGAGGGAGGGGTGATGAGAGTGTTGTTTTCTGTTGCTGCCGGGAACACACAGAGCTGCCAAGGTCGGTGAAAGTACTGCACACAGCCAGGCTTCGGTGCTGAGCTCCCGTAGACTCCTACACCGAGAGACTTACCGGTGAGTTTTCAGGTTTGCGCAACTTTGATTCGTGTTTTGCCGGCCACAAAGATGGTGGGGTCTGTGGCTTAACTTTACTTGGTGTCTTGCCAAAATGTGTACCCCGTACAAATCGGGGACTGTCAAACGAGTTCACATGGAGTAATGGGGAGCAGGCGGAGGAAGCGCCAACTTGCTAGCTAATATTAGCTCCTGAAATGAGTTACGTGGTAGCGTAATTGTTGTACTAAGTCTTATCTGCCCGCGGTTTTGTTCTATTGATATTCCCATATGTTGTGATTTCTTTCCCGAGGTTTACTTACTGGTGCTAGCTTCGCGGTCCGGTTAGCCCACAAACTTAGCTCGGGACTGCCGGAGGCGTTAAATTCGAGCCACACTGCTCTTGTTTTCCTCTTCTTGATTTATAGAAACACATTGTTTTTGTTTTATTTTGATAGCAGATATTTGTTAGAACCCGGTTTGGTGAAAAAGTTATAACAGTTTAACAACTATCTCCGTCTGAAATCACTGCTGTGTAGACACCGCTGCAGGCTGATAACAGTGTCCGGTTCATCCTCAGGCAGGTGGTTGGATTAAATGATTTCCTTTCTACTGCTGTAATTTCTGACTGATTGCTGCCTCTTGAACTGGCAGAGGGGGAAAGGCGGTTATAATAGATTTGTGGCCTCAGTCTGCAGCTGATAAAAGTAGTTGTTTGTGTGTCCTGACATGATCTACAACGTGGAGCTCTGCGTCGGCCCTCCTGGTGTTATTCCAGGCTATACTTTATTATTTCCTATTACAACAACAACACACCTCCGCCCCTGGTTCATTCAGCCCAGTACCTCCATCCATTGCAGTGCTGCCATGTAGGTGGTGGAATCTAGATTCACTGCGCCTTGCCAGAGGAATTAACCAAACATAGTCCAAGAGCCGGGTGCAAATTTGTTCACAGCCTGCAGCACAGGCAGACTGACAGACTTGTCTTGACTCAGATCTCTAAATTTGAAAACCAACTTGATATGCAAATTTTTCCAGGCAATAAGAGGAATGTGCCCATCAAGGCCCTGGTGTACTGAAATGGCGCTCTTTTGTTCAAGAGGACATACAGCAACAGCTGCACTTCCCAACTGTGTGTGTGTGTGTGTGTGTGTGTGTGTGGTGGGGCATGTGTGAGCAGATTTGTCCTGTTTCAGTCAGTATTCCAGGGAGTTATTGCAGCGTTTCTGGAATGCTGGTTAACTTTTCAGAGTTCTGCATGTTAGACAATAGCTGGTGTGAATGAACCTGATCTCACATGAAGGGAGTTGAAATGCTTTGCATGTTATTTGCATGGCCAAGCACAACTAGTAGTGGTGTTCACACTGAAACAGTGGAGATGTGCTCGGACACGCAGAGTCATACATGCTGCAGCATTTAAGCCAGTTGTGTTTGACTTTATTAGACGTTTGGTCCAATAAGAGGTCCTCTGCACTACTGGGAAGGACCTTTGTTAAATATTCTTCTGAATGCATATTGTTCTAGTGATCTGTGGAGCATCAGAGTGATGCATACTGTGTTCTGTACACTGGGTGTGACAAGAACGAAACTATCTACCTTTGTGTCAACAATGTGGCTAAAGTAACCGATGTATCAGTTTATATTTCTTTGCCTGTGGTTGCTGTAAACCATTCCACATATTCCAACATTCCCAGCTAAAAATGTGTCAGACTTTAAAAATTAGGCATGGCACAATTTGAATGGCGTGTCCGGCACTCTGCTCGCCCATCGTCCTGTCAGAAAGCTGCCAGATATCAAGTCTCGTAGTTCTGCGCTCTCACTGCTCAAGGTTTTCTTTGCAACAGAAAAACAGGATATGGTATCTCACACCCTGTCGAACAGTGGCATATTTGTACTTTGTGGTTTTTCAACCTGCTGTTGCATTACAGGTTGTCTGAGGGAAGCACACGGTGTAACACTGTAACACTTTACACTGCTGTACGTCACAGCTTGGGAAGACTTTGCTCTGAGAGATGCTTTGTAACATGACAATAAAGATGCTTAACTGCTTGAAAAGAAGAGCATGAACGGTCTGTTTCCTATTCCTTTAACAACAACAAAACAGAAACTGTCAGTGTCAAGCTAGCCCAAACTTGCATGTCAGTTTTAATAAACATTATCTTTATGTTGAGTGTGAAGTGCTGTGATTGCACAGGGGAGCCGCTGGTGCCGCCCTGGCAGCCATTCTGCTCGTAGAGTGAAGCAGCAGCTTTACTGGAGCCACTTTATCCTGTCATGGGCTGTTTCAAAGGTAATGTGGTATTTGCAGTTTTTGCTGCTCTCAGACTTCAAACAAACTGCTCACAGCAGCAATTTTTTGTTTGCCCGAGTCCAGCTATGAATCACAAGTCGCTTTGTGATACGACACGAGAAATCCCAAAGGATTTCCTGCTAGCGCTGCACCATTGCCAAGTCCAATATCTCCAGGCTTAAGCTGTGCAAGCAGTGGGAAGTCTTGTCGTGTCATTATTTCACCGTCGACGCCAGCCGAGGCCAGCCTGCAGCTTCTGCAGACTGTCTGGCACATTTTATTTATGCATGGCACATTTTGGGCAAAATGATGCTTCTTCTTTCTGTGTTCGTTTAGCAGTGTGGGCAGTTACTGATGTATGTGCGGAGTGGAAATAGTATATTTGCATAAAGTACGTTAGAGAAGTCAAACATGAGGGCTTTTGGCAGTTATAATAGTTTGAATGTGTACTTCCTTTTAGGATAAGAAAGGATTTGTGTTAGAGTTGTTAAAGTCATGATTTCATTCAGACTGAACAAACTGGCTAAGAGCTCTCCTCCTGTTATCAGCAGCTAGTCATCCAGTTTGCTGTGGACCGTCCGCCACTGCTGACTCAGCCAATGCTGCCATCTGGGCTGGAAGAGAAAACAGGACAGATTTCTCCCTGGCTCCAGAGCCTCGGATGCTCAGCTAACAGATTCTGTGTTTGTGTAGCTGTTTTCATATGTGAGCTGCAGCTTTGAACTTTGTTTAAAAAGACATTTCCAGCAAAGGTGCAGAATGTTAGATGCAGTTTGGTAACAAAAGTTACCGCCGTCTAATCCAGACGTGCAAAATTTTTACCTTGATCATTTGAAAAGTGTCAGTGTTACCCCTCAAAGGTGCTCGATGCTTTATTTTTCCAGCATTTTGAGACCTCATAAGTTTAGGGGTACAAGAGTTGTACAAAAAGCGTGTTTGGTCCAAGACGAGCGAGTTGTGTGTGGACATCTGCGTGAGAGGTCTGCAGATAATAGCGTCTGTGAAGGTTCTCAGTCATCCAGGTCATTGTAGTCAAAGGAGCTTGCAAAGAAAAGCGTCTGAACTTCTTTAAGTTGCTTGAAGACGTTTCACCTCTCATCCAAGAGGCTTCTTCAGTTCTAAGGTCAAATGGTGGAGAGTCCCAGATAATAGCGTAGATCAGCAGTCTCCAGCCTTTATTGCGCCACGGACCGGTTTATGCCCGACAATATTTTCATGGACCGGCCTTTAAGGTGTCGCGGATAAATACAACAAAATAAAACTAGTACTGGTACCGAAAAAAAGAAGATTTATTCATAACACACGTGAAAAGACCCAGGAAAACCAAGTAAACGATAAAAGCGATAACAAAATAACGCTGAAAACTGATAAAAACCCTGAAAACGATACATTTCACACCTGAGCCTCAACTCTCGCGGCCCGGTACCAAACGACTCACGGACCAGTACCGGTCCGAGGCCCGGGGATTGGGACCGCTGGCGTAGGGCGTTTGCAGCGAGTCAGTGCTCACGCTCTGCTCAGGATGCACCGTCGCATAAACCAACCTGAGTAAGTCCAATAGTGAGAACGTGTCTGAGAGATTACATCTGCTGTGGCTATAAATGGGAAGTTTCCCAAAATGAGATTGGAGTTCAGATTTGTATTCCGGGTTTTTCTGGGATCTAAGTTGATGTTTGGGGTAGCTGTGCATGTGGCTGTGCATGTGGCTGTGCATGTGGCTGCGCATGTGGCTGTGCATGTGGCTGCGCATGTGGCTGTGCATGTGGCCATGTTTGGTGCAACAGAAATCAACCTTTGTTGCATTTTTATGGTATTTCTAGCTCCCCCTCCCCCCCCCCCTTTCTTAAGCTACAGTATATTTGGTGTTTGGGTAAAATAGACCCCGCTCTGAAAACACAGTGCTTATCTATGCAGATAAAACTGCGATGTTTTTGGAATGTTCTCGGAGGAAAAAATTCCCTCCTATGTTGGAGGATTTGTTGTTTTGCTCAGAATAATTTCTTCTGCTGCTTTTATGTTTAGTTTTTTTATATTAATTAAAATCTGGCTGTGATTAGCAAAGGCCCACCCACCCTTCTGTTTTCAAGGAAGTGAGCTAAAATGCCTTCAGCTGAGGGTTGGCACCAAGGCCCAGCAACAGCTAAAGAAGGACCCTGAGCTGCTCTCGAGTCCAAGAATAAAACTACCTTTGTATGGGAAGCAAAGGTGGCTGAGTGTAATTGGCTGCGTCAGTTTTGGGGCCCTGTTTCTGTGCATGTTTGCTTTCTGTCACACTGCCTCCATCTCCTGCAACACCTTACTAAACCAGAGCCATTCCCAGTGTTATCCATGACAGCCGTGCTTTTACTGCAGTGACAACAACAAATGTCTGCTGTTAATTAAGGTGATCATTTCAGCTTTAATTGAGTGCTTACTGAAACAATGAGCCTTTTCAGGCTCTCAGTCTGGCTGAGCAAGATAAATAAATCCTAACTGTTAGGACAGCTTATTCTCTTAAAAGCTTAAAATGTTTTTAAAGCCTAATCCTCCAACATTTAGTGTTCACCGCGAATATTGTTCTTAAGCCTCCTGGTTATATTACTCGTTATTTGTGTGCACTAGACCGTGGCTGTCCTGCCGTAGTTCCTGTTTTACGCCGAACTACCCGTCTGTGTGTCTTTTTATCTGTCTGTGTGTGCAGATACGTGTGTGTACAACTGTCCTGCCTCATGACCCTGCACACTTCCCACTCACGTTTCACTTTTTCTGCTTGCATCCTGTCAGCGTGAGAGCGGCTCTCTGTGTCGCTGTTGTTCAGAGCCGTGGTCGTAATGGTCACTTGTGTTTATCTCGCCTGCTCGTGTGTTACTGTTAGTAGTCATTTTTTGGTTTGGTGTGCTGTTGTACTGGGACACAGACTCCCAATTGGCTGTTTTGAAGTTTATTTTATAATAGGAAACTTTTTTTAGTCAATGACATGATTTGAATTCATCCGCTTTTATAACCACAAACTGTGTCACATGGCCTAATAACACAGCAATAGTTGGTTTTGTGGTTTTTGTTTTTTTTACATAATTATTTAAGTTTGATTCGGTTGCTTTGGTTATTGTTCAGGTTTTGCTACTTTGTAATCAACCTGAGATTTATTCTTATGACGTCTGCGTTATTTCTGGTATTAACATGTTTGTGAAGCCCAAGTCGTTATACAAGTGCTTATTTCTACTACTTACAACAGTTTGCACAAAATTGCTTTGGCAGTTCACTTGGTTCCAAATGCCCAAAGCATCATTTTTTCTGGGCCAGTGGAAAATTGGAAAGCTTTGGAAGAGCAGCTCGAAGTTCAGAAACTACAAGATAAGAGTCAGACTGAGCTGTGGGTGATAGAGTCGTTGTAGGGAGGCGTGTGAGGGGTCAGCCAACTACACGCTTAAACTTTGTCACCTGTGATTGTTGGCAGCTGAGATGCTACTTTGTGAAGCCTTGTTAATTGTCGTTGTTGTACAACACTGGTTTACTGGGGGCTTTATTATAGCCACCTGTCACTGCTCTCTGCTGCAGACTGCAGCTCCCTTATCTCCACACTAACGACTGTAATAAATGTTGAAAATGAGCAAAGATTAAGTGCGTCTCAGGATTGTTTGGCTGTGTCAGAATAAACGGAGCCACAGGAATCACTACACTGAACATGAAGCTAGCTGGTGCTAGCCTTGCTCATGTTAGCTACTTACTGTTGAAGCAGTCGATTAGTCGACACTTCTGTTTGTGTTTAGCTGGTCAGGAAAGTCCATCGTTCTCCTGTGGACTCGGTGACACATGTCAGTGTCCTGAGTGGGGCGACAGTTTGGAGCGTCTGGAGCTTAACAGTTTTGTCCTTGTGGGCTTGATCACACTGACTACTGCAGGTTTTATTCTTACTATAACTGCAAGCTTGATAAAAGTACAACAGACATGAGTACTTGTCCACAGCAAAGAATAATCCAAGCGTTGCCCTTCTTGCTCTTCTTGCATCAGTTATGCTTCACAGCTCACTGAGCTCAGCTGTTGTTCAGCAGCAGTGTTGGTGAAAATGAGACCATTAGGATTTGCCCAGTTCTCCAGTTTACTGTAATTTCATAATTCCAGCCGGGCTTAGTGATAACCACTGCATATGTGGAAGACCCCACAGCAACGTCCATGTTGGAAATGTCTCACATAGATACTCCGCCCATGTTCCCTGCTCCTAACACATTAAACTTTAATAACTGACTGTCGCCATGCAGCTTGATATTAACTGGTGCCTGTGCAGTGATTAATGTCATTTGATCCAGTTGTCACTGGTGTTTATGTTGTTGCTCGTGGGTGTAAAAGTGTAATTATATTTGCGTTCGGTTCCGTAGAGGCGATCACCATTTAACACTAGGGGTGGGCGATAGAAACGATATAAATTTGGCCAATGATAGAGATTTTGACTATACCGCTCTATCGCGATAGCGCATGTTGATGATGTCATCAAGCTGTGCCTGTTTTGGTCGAAAGCATCGCAGCGGCTACAACCATTATCATCTGCAAATTATGCCAGGCGACAGTCACAGCAAAGAGATGAAGCACTGTTGAAATATGGGGAAAGCCAAAAACTGCGCTTCCTCCACTTCCATAACATTGATTCATTAATGTTGAATTCTCTGCAGCTGCTCTGTTCCCATGTTGTTGCAATATATTAATAACTAACCTCGTATTGTGGATGAATAATCTCAGTTGTTCTCCTGACTGAAGTTTGGCCCGTGTACAGCATCCTGCTATGCGATTGCATTTGTCCCTGACCACCAGAATCCGTCACGTTAACTTTTATCGAGTGGGGAAAAAAAGTTAGCGTTCATCCTCCAGCTTCACTGTGCTAATGTTATGCTAACATAGCTGTGTCGCTAGCAATCACGTAGCACATCATTATATACCAGGTAGTCCAACTTCAGTAACCCTGCAAACGCCACTGCTGTTTAGTTTCCTGTCTTTATTTACGTTGGAAGTGGTAGCAGAGCTGTACGTTTGAATTAGTTTCAGAAATCTCTCAGTCAGAACATGGTATGAAATGTTTAGGTGGAAGCTAGCGAGCTAACTTCCTGCTAACTTCTAACTCCGTTAAATTTAATAAATTCTGTTTTCATGGATGTTAAACTTAATTGTTACACCTGATAAAGCAGCAACGCTGATGATTTAATTAAAGATTAAAGAATTTAGACCGTTTTTAACTGTTTTGTTCGTTTGACTTTGGGACCTGAATTAGACGGAGTTTAGGACCCAGATTACGCCGCGCAGCTCCTCACTACGGCAGCCGTAATGCTCTGACGATCCATCAAGCAGTGCGACTTACCAAAGTTGTACTAAAACATTTTTAACAGATTTCTGCAGCCAAAATCGGTTCGACGTCAGTAAGCACAACCAGAATTCATACATAAGGATTTTAAGTGTGCCTTATAGTGTGGAAAATACGTTATACAGAAGAAAAGAATATATTGTGATATATATCGTTACCGCACGTGCTTCAAATTATATCGCGATATGAATTTTAGGCCATATCTCCCAGCCCTATTTAACACTAAACGCTGTCAGCCTTCTGCTACGGGGTGTCATGCTTCCTAGTCCATGTGGTGCAAGACACTTTTCTTTGTAAGCATAATTCTGCTGTGAGATGAACCAAAAGGATGGAGTGGGGGGGGGGGGGGGAAACAGGAAACATGGGAAATAAGGTCAGGGTAGCAAACAGTCCAGCCGGCTGGGAATCAAACTGGACTTACTGCTCAGATACGCAGCACATTATTTCTGACTTTATAATATCTTTAACTTTGATTAGCCAGCTGTGCCACAACACGTGTTTTTCT
The DNA here is from genome assembly GCF_963576455.1 of Neolamprologus multifasciatus. Classification (NCBI taxonomy): domain Eukaryota; kingdom Metazoa; phylum Chordata; class Actinopteri; order Cichliformes; family Cichlidae; genus Neolamprologus; species Neolamprologus multifasciatus. Next base: position 914,254 of record NC_140453.1, on the reverse strand, counting down.
GGATTTGGACGACTCTGAGAATCAGAGTCTGTGCACAGTCACTGATCTCAGCAGGAACTCAGTTTATTATTCATGACAAGCTAAAAGTCTGTGAGGGTGGGAATGGGTGGCTGTCGTGCTTTACAGTGAAGGTTGTAAAACTAGTGGGGGAGATCTAACCAGCAGCAGCTTGGGGGGGGGGCTGCAGGCTTAAACTCTGACCCCGATTACTGTATGTTGGGATTGTGATGATTAATGTTGATTATTAATCTCGATAATTTGATTTTGTAATTACTTGGAATTCCAGACAGAGGGTGTTACAGGAAAAATAGACTTTGTGTTACGTACTGCAGCCCTGCCCAACCACAATAAACAGCTATTATCATCATTTCATTTGCTGTGTGTGATAAATCACTAATGATTGATGAGCTGTGAACAATATGTTTCCCAAGTCTTAACTGCTCATTTTGACTACTTTTGATTGTCTTGAGCAGAAATGCCATTACAGAATATTGTACTGCAAACAAAAAGGGGAAAGTTGATCATTTAAAATGACCTTTCAGTACTTGATGATCTAGATCAATGAGAAACCTGGATTTACACTGTGCACACACACAGAAGCAGTTTGGGCCGTAACAGCGTGGAAGTAATATACAGAGGAAAAACCTATATTTATTTATAAATAGATCAATGTGAGATTGCTGTAACAGCAACAATGGCGGCCCCGTGGCGTGCCTTTGGGCTGTCAGGCCAGCAGACCAGGGAGCTGCAAGTGTCCTCGCAGAACGTTTTGAAGCGATGACGCCGGCCCTCACAGCAGAGTGTTTATGCAAAGCCCTGAGTAGGTTCATTTTCATAAGCAGCACCTCGCTCTGTTTTTACAGAACTTACTTTGAGAGCGTTTCTCTAAGCTGTGAACAGCAACCTCATCATCTGTGGGTGTGCTGAAAATGCAAAGAGTTAATAAGAAGAAAAATATGTTATTGGAGTGAAGCGTGATGAAGGGGAAAGAAGCACCGCCGGGCCTCACTGGTAGAGAGCAAATACAGAAATGAGCAAAAGGCTGTTTGACCAGCGTGTGAAACAGATTGATGTGGATATTGTTTTGTTTTTAATACAAATTAAAAGTGTCCTGTTTTCATATGTAACTGACAGATTGCGAGTCTCCTTATCAAGCTGTTTCCTCTGACCCTGTCTCCTTTGAATGCACGTTTGCTTGACTTCTAGTCTGAAGTATCTGCATGTCTACTGATGTCATGACCTTAAGGCAAGTCTGTTAATGTAATCTTGCTGCTTCAGTGTAACATAGCTCTCAGAGAAGTGCCTGTGATAACTGCAGTGACGCTAACCATATGCTAGCTAACCTTTGTGGTAAAATTTTGTTTAGCAATCGTGTGTTAATTACTTTGGTTTGTATCCCCTCTAGCCGTTGTTTAGAACGGCCAGTTATTTGACTCGACTGTGACCTTTTTCATAATCTGGAATATAAAAGATGGAGGTCGTCACTATGACATCACACTCTGGTTGGGGGTATAAAACACTCGGGGATACTGCAGACCCTCCCTAAGTCATAGCCTGCTGTGTCATCTATTACACTCTAAATGTGACTAATGAGCATCATGTTGTAAGGGGTAAGACATGAAAATCACCAGGGCCGTCTGTGTGGTCATAGATGAAGGTGGCAGATCTCTTTTGCAACCACAGGAGCATTCAGAACAATCTCCAGAATAAATAAACAACCTACATATTTGGATGATCTTGATTAATCCTCGGAGGCCGATTGTTTGGTTTTTGTTTCGTGGCTGTCTTGTTTTCATATTTACCTGACAGATACAGGTGCCAGTCTCCTTATCCAGCTGTCAAAAAGTTTGTCCCTCTCTTAGAATAAGAACTTCTGTATCTGAAGTATCTGAAGTATCATCAAGTCAGTCTACTGATGTCGTTGCTTCAAGGCAGTCTGCAGCATTAGCACATCTATCCGAGTATATTAAGACAACCTTGCTGCTCTCTGCAGCTCTCAGAGAAAGGGCGTGTGTTGAGGAAGTTAGCTTGATTCACATTCATATTTGCTAACGCTGGTTTCACACACAGACATGGTTCCCTTTGTATCTACATCGCTGTTGACAAGCAGGGCCGGGCAGAACAGAAGTGGCATTGAACAGAAACGTAGGAGGAATTTTTACGCCTGGAGTCCCGCGCTACGCAGCACTAGCTGCTAGCAGCCAGCCTCCCCCTGCTCTCCGAATACCAACCTCCTGCTTCTGCTTTCCCACTCGCTCGTTTTCTTCGAGTCTTTTCCTCCGTTTATTGTTCTCCTCATGCACTCTTAAACGCCTTGGCAGTCTCTCCCTCCATCTATCCCACTTTCTCTCAGCGCTGACAGAGGCCTCTCTGAGATGTTTACTATGTCCGCAGACACCCCTCCCCCCGTCACCCTTCCCACTCACCGAACAGAATAACGGTCACTGTGACTTTTTTGTCTGTTTATTATCTTCGTCCCTCTTCATCTGCCTGCAGATGTTAGAGGAGGGATAGTGGTGAGTTTGTATGGAGCAAGTGTAAAGTGACCCAGCTGGATGAACCAGAGGGCGCACAGAGCCGAGAGCGGCCGCTGAGGAGGAGGCTCGGTGACAGCGAGCTGGAGCGCGTAGCCGTTTGTCAGATATGAGATGTGCTGTTTCTGAGAGAGAGCCTTTCAGAGAGCAGCACAAGTACTCAAAACTGTGCTCGATGCCTGATCCCGGCTGCTGAGAGTTCTTCAGTGCAGAGAGCCTGCAGAGTGGTGAGCAGAACAGTTGAACCCTGTGCTGGTATGTGAAGCAGGCTGTGAGAGGGGAGGATAAAGAGCAAGGCTGCCATTGTGGTGGTGCTAGGCAGGTTTCCCCTTCTCCACCCAGCCCACCCTCTTCCCTGCCTGCCTGCCTCCCTCCCAACAGCACCCCCACCCCCCAGCCCATGTCCATATTAGGGCAAAACTCAGCCAACCTCCCCTTGAGCTGAGCTCAACCCCCTCCAAAATGCCCCGCTGTCACATTTGCTCCAGCAAAGGGCGCCTGAGGGAGACGCAGCTCCCCTAACCCAATTTGAAGGCCTGTTTTCCTCGCCAGTCAAAACAGCCGAGGGATTTTAAAAATGGATGCAGAGAGCCAAGCTGGTGTGTTCCAATGTGCTTTTATTTTGGAGGAGCTACAGTTAATGGGCTTAACTTGAGCAGTTTTTGACCATATGCCACTTGGTGACCCCCCCCAAAAGGGCTCATTAAGTTCATACTGTACATCAGTGTGTGTGCAACATTTAATCATTGTTGTGTACTGATTCTGCTGTCAGACAGCACACAGCCTGAAAGCATACAGTCGGTATCAGGACTGTTATGGTTTTTTCTTAGCGACAAACTGAGGTTCAGACTGAACTATGAACTATTTTTAGTGTCGAGCCCCCAGTTTCTTTTGTTCGTGTGCTGCACTGACACTCGGTGCTATTCCAAAGCCACTTTGGATTACGCTGGTAGTGACAGACACCAGTTAAACAACTGGTTTATGCTTGTCAGCCATTTTCCTAGAGATTCCTAAACACAAGTTATTTCGGGGCATTGGTGTTGATTTTGGTTTCCTGTGGTTTATACAGAGAGGAAACCGTTTACTTTGCAGATCTGGCTTTGGCACAGAAGCCTTTTAAACTTAAAATATTTGTTTCCTTGCAGCCGCGCCAGCCAATCGCACGCGAACACACAGGTTGGGCACACGCAGGCCAAGAAAAATGGGCGCGTCCGTGTCGTAACTGGCGCGATGCTGTTTCAGGAACAGTTCAGGTGTCACAGCTCTGGATCCACAGCAGGCAGAAAGGTTTCCTGGGAACTCGTTATAATAACAGAGTTAATTAAACTGGTGCTAAAACTTCTTTTTTGTGAAGAATCAATATAATTATTAATCGCTGCAGATAATTGGCCAATCATTGGTTGAAAGTTGTCTGGGTGGTTTTTGTAAACTTGCTCTGTTGTTTGTAAATGGTTAACTGGTCTTTAATGTGCTTACAAGTGGGCAAGCATACTGGTTTTACTTTTGTGTGCTTTCACAAGCTATTCGCTTAAGTTTAGTTGTGTATGTACAACCAATCACAGCAGATGGCCCCGCCCCTCCCTGAGCCTGCTTCTGCTGGAGGTTTCTTCCTGTTAAAAGGGAGTTTTTCCTTCCCACTGTCGCCAAAGTGCTGCTCATAGGGGGTCATATGATTGTTGGGTTTTTCTCTGTATGTGTTATTGTAGGGTCCTTACAGTATAAAGCACCTTGAGCCGACTGCTGTTGTGATTTGGCGCCGTGTAAATAAAACTGTTCTAGGACTTGAACGTGTCATGCAGCCCTGTCATGTGTTTCAACGCCGCTTCTAATTAGACTTTGTTAGGCTATAAATTTGTAATGATGTGGTTATTTATAATAATTAATACCTCGTGCTACTGAAAATAATGGAAAAGGGATTATTTTGTTTATTCTATTATTATGTGTTCGTTCTTGATCTGTAACAGATTCTCCTAAAATGTGTCTCGTGCTGCATCGTTCGCTCAAATCGAGACGACATTCAGAGGAAAGTTTCTTTTCAACAGATTTTTATTGCGTTGTCTTACAGGAGCTCTACGACTGATTCGTTGCCAGAGCGGCGTGTAGATAATCTCCCAGACGTAGCCAGAGTGTACGAGCGTTTGGCTGCTGCTCATTTTCCTTCATCTGGGAATTATTTGAACAGCACCACAAGCTTTTTACAAATGTTTATATTTATCCATTTATTCTTTTTACTTTACATGAAGATCATCTTATCAGCCTGTGCTGATGTTCCAGCTTCTGTTTTACCAGCGTCACCATTTAAAAGGCAGGAAAATATTTCCCCCGTTTGACGCCGTCGGCTCAGGTGCTCGCGGGCCTGTGACGAATCAAACAGGAACCACATTCCACAGAGTGCAGATCAGGTTCAGCGAGCCGTTTCCAGCATCAGTGCAGCACTTCCTCCTCCCACATATTACTTGTATGTATAATAACCATCAGTATATAATGTTAGTACTCACTGCTGCATGCTAAACAACCACGCTGATCGTGTTGGTAGATGTTGTGCTGATCTGATTATTCAGTTATTCAGTGATTTGAAGAAACAACATGATGCGATTTCATGAGATTTTTGTTTTTAGCAGCATGTTGACGAGGAACTGCTGTTTACCAGAAGACCAGAGCTGATTTATTGTGCACGCATGAAGTTGTGCATGAGAACAAAGGAACTGCAGACAGTTCCCACACGCTTCAGCACTCGCTCCGTCACTTGAGGTTTTTCTGTCACCGAGCAGACTGACATGTTTCCTGTGTAACAGTTAGCACTTGATGAATGAAAGGCCTCGTTTGCATTAGTGTGAATGCAAACGGCTTTTTATAAACATGTATAATTACATCTTTTTAAATACATTTTTAACTGTACTGTTTTGAAGGTGAGTTGGTATCAAAGGCCAGTGAGTTTCTAACAAACATGGAGTTAATGTGGAAAAGAACAAAATCCAGTCCGCGGTGGCAGAGCTCGCCGTTCTGATTCGTGACCCTTTCATAGGCTGTTGCCATGCAGAAAGGACGCAGGACGCTCCAGACAGACACACACGTAGTCATTTACTCATGGGAGGGCTGTAGTCTTCCAGCCCGTTGAACCTCCATAACCTTTGTTTGAACCCTGAGAGAACTCGCCATCCTCTCCACATCATGAACGTAGCCTGCTGTGTCATCTATTACACGTGTACGTGCATTTCATTCATCACCTGGTTGGAAAACGTGTGTCCGACGTGGTCTCACGCGTGCTTACTCACAGGTTTGCACACCGTCTTGTTGCGTGACCTGGAGTGATGCTGGAAATGTGCTTTTCCAGGTGGATATGATGCTCAGTCATGTCAATAATTGGTTTACTGGTTCAATCCTGTGAATATCAACAGCTGTCACGCCATTTTGGATTTCATGTCTGTTTGTGCTCACAAAACATCACCAGGTGTGGGTAATGAAGGTCCGGCCCCACCCACACAGCGAGCCCTCCGTTCTTATCTTTAACCCAGCTTTGTTTGCTGTGGTGGTCGTCTCAATATCGTTCTGCTTCCCAAGAGAGGATCTGATCGTCTGGTCAGACGCACTCAGACTCCAGCTGTCAGTGATGCTCCTTCTGCTCTGGAGATCTGCTCCAACCAGAACCTACGGCAGGTGGAGGACGGCTTCAGGGGCTGCTGTCAGAGCTGAAGTTCGTCTGCAGGATGAGAGACTCACGAGAGAAACATCAGCAAGTACTCAGAAAACAGGAGTAATAATGTAAAATGTGTGAACCTGCTTCACTGTGCAGTCTTCATTAGGGCAACGTTACTGTTTGCAATAAGTGATGTTGGTTATATTGTTCATCCAGCCGTCTGCACTCAGTGATGACAGTACGACGTGTAAATGTGCTGATTGTTGAAAATGTCAACGTAGCAGCGAGAAGACAAAAGGTTTTGATCCAAAGTGGGTCATCGCCTCTGCTGCCTCGGGGCAACAACATGATTTGGGCACAAAGGAGACGGGACATCCTGATAGTTTCCATCTCTGCACTGCCTACATCTCTGATCTGCTACAGCCCGATGTCCCAGCAGGTCTTTGAGGTCAGCTGATCAGGGCTTACTTGCTTTAAAAAATACTAAGAGGAGGACTGAGGGTGACAGAGCTTTTGCCACTGTGGCCCCGAGACTGTGGACTCTCCCCCCCAAACATTAAGAACTGTGGACTCTCCCCCCAAACATTAAGAACTGTGGACTCAGTTTTTAAAAAAACAACTCAAAACTCACCTTTTTAAAACTGCTTTTGGTTCATTTTTTGTCTGTTTTATTTTCTCTTTTTAAATCTTTTATGACTTGTAATCTTATGTGCAGCACTTTGTGATTCTGTCTTGAAAGGTGCTACATAAATAAAAAATTATTTATTATTTATTTACACTTCAGAGGTAAAAAGAAAAGAAAAAGAAGGAAATGTTCTATTTGTACTCGTATCTGACATTTTCTGTGTTACTCAGAAAAGTTGGAGAGTCAGTTGTGGTGTCAGGCTTGACAAACGTAGCTTCCTGTGATTGGGTTTGTGAGTCTTGCACTTTTAACATGTCCGTATACTTATGACTAAACAGGTCTTGGTGCCCACTGTAAATCACAGCTGTGGAGGAAGCGAAACAGATCATCTCCATTTGAATAATAGCATAAAATGTCTTTAACAGACTTTTATCTTACAAAGGTCGACACTAAAATTTGAATAAATAAAGATATGACGTGTTTACACAGGCTTCAGTTTCTTACACTTGTTTGGAAACTGCTGTTAGACAAATTTGCATTAGATTATGTGTTTGCAGATTTATTGGGTGGTCAGCGGTTATCTGCTGCTGACCACGCTGTGAAAACACAGCTGATATGACAGCAGATAAGAACTTATGGTCAGTTTAACCCAGTGAACTGTGGGATATGCAGTCTTTTGTTTTCCTGTGTAAACGTTGGCTGAGCCTCTCAGTATTCCTTTCTATGCTGTATACGTGAAAACAGCAAAGACATGCATGCACTTGTTTTATGAGGTTTACAGACAGATCGATCTGTGCTCTTTAAGAGGAATCTTTGTTTGCTCCACTTCAGCGTCGCTGAGGCGCCGTCATGATAACGATAATCTGTTTCTTCATGTTTTTGTTTACATCCACAATCCCTCTCCGGTGATCCGTCCTCTCGTCTCCCTCGTGTGTCTGCAGTCTGCCGCTCTCCTGTTTTAAGCACCTTCTTGGCAGAGATTCGCATCGTTAGTGGCAGCTGCTTCATCACACACCTTCCCTTTTCCTGACCGGTAGCCTTTACAGAACAAAGTGTGTCCACATGTCTGTCCCCTCCAGGCTGTCCGTCTTTCTTATTTAACGCACTTCTCTGCTGTCACCATGGAAACGGATGGTTTTGAGACGAGCCCAGGCAGGCACATGTGTGGTTGTCCACACAGAGACTGTTAACATCTTTATGTAAGTTTGTTTCACGTCCATGCAGGCAGGGAGCCAGCACTCTGTACATGAAGCTCACGTAAGAGCAGGATGCTGAATTTGCTCGTTTCTACTCCCTGATTGCTCTTCAGACTCGTCAGACTTCTTCAATTCTTTCGACAGTGTCATGGAAGCTGAGGGGAAAACATCTGCACTCGAGAGATGAAGTCATTCAATAACTGCTTCTTGTTGTTGTTTTTTTGTTTGTTTGCTCTTTAATATTTGACAGAGACGAGTGCTCCACCCTCCCCTTCGTGGATGTAAAATGACGGCACTTTTTTGCTAATCTTTGCTCTGTGTGATGTCAGAAGGGGGGGGGGATTCTCTTATAGCAGGGGTGTCCAACTCCAGGCCTCGAGGGCCGGCGTCCTGCAGGTTTTAGATGTGTCAGCTGATTTAAACGGCTAAATGACCTCATCATGTGATTCAGGCGTGCTGACCCGGGGTGAGATCTAAAACCTGCAGGACGCCGGCCCTTGACGCCTGGAGTTCCCCGCCCCTGTCTTATAGGGTCATCTCAGGTGCACAGAAGCCCCACCCACTTGCTGTCTTGTTTGTGGGGACGAAGGAATGGAGGCAAAACCACTTATTTCAGTTATTATACAGACGGCGTACTGAAAACCCTCACTGAGCCTCTGTGTAAGATAAACTCTATGATTAAGTCCATGATTAAAAATATAGAGCTGAAAATTATCAGTAAGCAGGAAGTGCTGTGGCAGTAGAGAGTGGGGATCAAACGGTAGGCCAAATGGGAAGGTGATGTGTTGTGGCACTCGCCTCTCGTTTGTTAGAAATGTTAGAAACAGCTGCCACATAATCAGCATGAGCAGACTTTATGATCAGTAAGTTACAGTCGCTGGATTTTGTGTGTGTGACTAATCCGACTGTGTTCATGACTTTGCTGCTACTTTGTTAGAATCATCATTTTGATGTTTGCTGTCCTGTTTTCACTTGAAGTCACAGCTGATGATGAGTCCAACACACCAAACAAGTCCAGCTGAACACCAGCGTGCAGCCGAAATTTAAAATGCATGTCACCTTAATGTTAGATCACCTAAAACCATTAGCACTAATGGAGCTGTCATTTACTGCGTCTCATACATTCATTCAAATTTCATCTGTTTCGTTTCCCTGAATCTGTCACGTCTGTCCTGAACATACACACTCTCATAACCACGTGGAAGGATATTCCCTGTATGTGATCCTCAGTTTTTTAAATTTCATTTTGGTTTTTTGGTTTTAGCTTCTTTTGTTAGTTTCAGTTCAGTCTAAGTGTTATTGTATGAGGGGGGCGCCGCAGGCCCCTCAGCAGAGCTTTTACAATACAAACAGAACTTTTTGGAAGCATTTTGCTCTCAGTCTTATAAACATCCAGAGTCTCAGCAAACACATCCAACAATGCCTCATGAAGCACGCTGCATTACTAGCAGATAATAACTAAAAACCCCTAAAGTGATCGTTTTAGTTAACTACAGTGATCTCGATGACCATCAGTATCGATTTTTTAAATGTGATTCATAGCAAACAAATTAATTTTCTTTACTGGTGCAGCAATAAGCAGGCTGCTTGGCTTGTCTCACAGCTTTGGTTTCCAGTCTCTCCTTTTTCTCTTCCTGCTTCCTCCATCAGTGTGTCTCACTTATCTCATTCCTCACTCATACCTTCGTGCTCTTAACAGCAGATCTGTTGGATAAAATCAACATTACTGCGCTCAGTTGTTTTGGTTTCTCCCCTTCGGTAACTTACATGGGACAGAAGCGGCCCATGTATTACTGCGCATGTTATTCCTCTGAGGTCACTGGAAAATTCCATTCTAGCTCTTGATTGATGTTTCCTGAAAAACATGTTTATTTTTGAGAAGTCTGCATGCATCTCGCTCCACACTGTTTGACTGCACCACCTGCCGGGATGATTGACAGATTTATTGACTTACTAATAAACCGGCGCTCAGCTCTGAGTGCTGTGATAAATGTGCTGGTAGTTTAAGATTGTTGGTTTGCACACTGGTATGAATGGCTCAAGTGTGAAGTGTTGATGCTGCATATTTTATTTATTGGTTTGTTTTTATTCTAGTGCAGTGCGTACTGGCTGACTTTTGCAAACGTGCTTGATTGTGTAGATAAGTTGGGGACAAATGGGGAAATCCTGCTCTGACTGAAAGCAGAAGCAGAGAAGGAAAAGGGAATGAAACGGACACATGGGGCAAAGAGGAAGGACGACTTCAAAGAAGCTGAAGTGCAGAAAAAGAAGGAAGTTTGATGTATAAAGTGGGCGTGATATTAAAGACCATTCACGTGTCCAACCGCAGGGAACAGTTGCACTTTCTGCCCTTACGAGGAGAGCATCTCGAGTCCCTGGAGGCACCCATCCACCCACCCACCCATCCATCCACCCATCCATCCATCCATCCTTCCATCCATCCATCCACGCACCCACCCATCCTTCCATCCATCCATCCACGCACCCACCCACCCATCCACCCATCCACCCACCCATCCATCCATCCATCCATCCATCCATCCACGCATCCACCCACCCATCCATCCATCCATCCATGCATCCACCCATCCACCCACCCACCCATCCATCCATCCATCCATCCACCCACCCATCCACCCATCCATCCATCCATCCACGCATCCATCCACCCATCCATCCATCCAAGCATCCACCCACCCACCCATCCATCCATCCATCCACGCATCCACCCACCCACCCATCCATCCACCCACCCATCCATCCATCCATCCATCCATGCATCCACCCACCCATGCATCCACCCATCCATCCACCCACCCATCCACCCATCCATCCACCCATCCATCCATCCATCCATCCATCCATGCATCCACCCACCCATGCATCCACCCATCCATCCACCCATGCATCCACCCATCCATCCACCCATGCATCCACCCATCCATCCATCCATGCATCCATCCATCCATCCATCCACCCATGCATCCACCCATCCATCCATCCATGCATCCATCCATCCATCCACCCATGCATCCACCCATCCATCCATGCATCCACCCACCCATGCATCCACCCATCCACCCACCCATGCATCCACCCATCCACCCATGCATCCACCCATCCATCCACCCATGCATCCACCCATCCATCCATCCATGCATCCACCCGTCCATCCATCCACCCACCCAATCATCCGCAGCATCCCTTCTCTCAGCACTGTTGCTGTGCAGGTTCCACAGAGGGTGGAGCAGAGTCAGTGACAGTTGGTAACATGTCTACATTATGTTAGTTAATGGATTAGCGGATCATCAGAAAATCAGACGCTAACAACAAACGTGGCGTTTGTATCAAAAAACTCTGCGATAGATGAATTGTCTTGGTTGCAAAAAAGTTTTATGTTGAACAAAAAGTGTTTGAGAAACCCAACATTTGGGTGTCTGTGGAAGTATTTGCATGATGCATGTATTATATGTTCATTACCTCGCTGCCATATAAACGTGCATGAGCTTATTAGTGCGTGCGTGCACGTGAAGGCTGTAACTTACATTCAACATGATGCCCACTGTGTCATTTGCACAGTGACTAATTCTTATGATCCAATAATAATGGCCCTGAGTGCTCTGAGGTCCCAGTTCTTCACCCTCGCCTGCAAAGACTACTAGCTGGAGCTGGAGGTCATCATGTGATGAACGCAGTGAAACCACAGAGCAGAGTGCAGATCAGAAAAACGTTGAACAGTCGTGGATGATATTAAACGGACTCGAGCTGCACAGCTGCTCCAATGAACTTCAAGAATTAAAAAAGCCTAACAGATCCCTTTTAAGCAATTATTAAATTAAGGTAAAACTAAGGTTATATTTCTTTGCACACAAACACTGGAGTATTGTTTACACATGAATATTTGCTCCTGCCTAGATTAGCAGTCCACAAGTAGCCGGTCAGACCAGAATGAGCCACGTGGGGCCGTAAAACAAACATTTCAAGCCACAACAGGAAATGTAGTAAGACGTAGTAACCGTCCACAGCGCAGCTTTACTGCCGCTGCAGTCAGGCCTCGCCATCATGTAAAAGTACTCTGTTGCAGGCCGGTGTCGGCCCATTCCCAAACAGGAATATTTTTCCAGACTGTAGCACCAGGAAAGCGTCTCTCTGTTGTTAAGCAGGAGACTACCTCTCATAGTTTGACTGATTTTCGCTCTCCATGAGTGGGTTTTGTGGGCCAGATTTGGGGCATTCATTGGCCCACAAAACCTGGTCATGGAGAGCGAAAATCAATCAAACTATGAGAGGTGCACATTTAGAAACAGGCGTGACAAATATTAGGTTCAAATGTGGGAAAATTAGCTCTCACAGATGAACGCTGAGCTTCAGGTGATCCTGGTCTTTTGGTTGGACGCTGTGCTGGTTGACAGCACCATCGGTTTATTTTCTGCTCCCACCTTAAAGAGAATTGCAGCATTGTGCAGCCGCAGCATGGCGCAGGATGTTCAGCACCTCAGTAACCTGCAGACGGGCTAATCAGCTGCTTTTCTTTGGATATGACAGACGCGGTGTCGATTTCAGTGCTGAATAATTCAGAGGTGTGTTTTGTGATGCTGGAGGATCGTTTTTGTCTGAAGGCTCGTGTGCATCAGCAGAAAAGAGTTATTTTGCTGGTTAATGTGGAAAGCTGATCCTCTGCCCGTTCAGTCGGCAGGTGTGCGGCGTGCACGCAGTGACAGACACACCTGCACGTGCATTTTTAATGAGGTGCGTTTCCCTCGCTGGTATTAGTCGTGTCCTTTTCTCTAAGTGCTTTTTTCCCTTTCTTGTTGTTACAGAGACACAAAGAAAGCGGATGATATAAACCGCAGCCTGACGTCCTCCACCAGAGAAGGTACAGCACTCATGACCACAGCTTCATGTTTGTACAGTCGGCGCTCCAAGCTGCACTAAGACACGTCAGCCAGCAGCAACACTGTGGTTTACATGATCTTAGGTAGCTGGGATCAGCCCGCGGTTGTTGTGTTAAGCCTCAGAAAGCTGCTCGTTCTCTGGGCTTTACAGCCAAACCTTCGTTTGGTAGTTACAGGATCTGAGGAGGGTTAGCAAACGTTCAGGTATCTGTGCAACTTTGCAATGAACAAAGTTAAAAGAGAAAACTTGAAAAGGGTCAGTGCATCGTTTAAACACCTCTGTGTAATTTCATAATTGAGTGTAGCATCTGTCAGTGGGAACTTCCCCTTTTTTTATTTTTGTGTTTTTGAGGGTCGAACATGTTGCCTGAATTTATTTATTCGTCTAAAAAGGAAAAAATCACCAGTGAGATTATGGTAGGTTTAAAGTACGTTTTTGAGACTGCCATAAAATATCTGTCTGTTTTATTTGAAAGAATAAAGCTCCAACTCTACAAATAATTTGTGTTACCAGTTTTCTCAGATCAGGATTTTCTTTCTGAGCACGTGTTGGTCAGGACTCCCCAGACGGCAGAGGAGGTCGTTTAACCAGAGAACTCGTTTTGGTGCTTTAAGTGCATAGAATTAGCTTTAATTACAAAGCTTAAATAGGCTTGAGATGGCAGCACAGACTGCAGCAGGAATGCTGAAATTGAGATTAAAGCAGCAGAGTTTTGGTCTCTGAGAGCAGCACAAAGGTCGCTCGTGTCTTAACACAAAAACTTGGCTTCACCATTCAGACACGCAGATTATTACATTTTTAATTTCTTCTCTTTTTTAGGGAAACTTAGTCTCACTTCATGATTTCTAGTTCCACTCTCAGCGTGTTCTTCACACAGATACTCGATAGCTGCCGCTGAAAGAGGAAGAACACAACAAAACTGCCTTTATTAAAACAAATCGAACATGAAGGAGTCGCGGTTATATCAGAGTTTGATTCCAGTAGCTCAAAACACCAAATGAATGTAACTTCAACTGCAGACTGTAATAAGAAGCTGCTGATGTGCACATTAATACCTCACACATAGACTGTATTTAAAAGATGGCTGGTGGAGTCAGGGTATCGATCGCGCGTTTGAGCGTTTCCACCATCGCCGCCATCTTGGTTGTGCAAAAAAAAAGGGGGTGTGATGAGTAAAGATGGGTCTGGGTGTGAAACCACGTACTCACCGGCTGGTGAACTACTTGTCAGCTGTTGGGTGCGTGCTCTTGTGCCACCGATGATCATTCATTTTAAAACATCGTATGATTAATATTTACAAAATAGATTTGTTTATTTATTTAATGTGACCCACGATGTGCGACCAAGCACATAAATACTTGGAAAGGTGTTTAAAGGTCAACACAGAAAACCATAAACATCATCCAACCTCAGCTCTCGACAGCGGCCTTCAGCTTTAAGCTTCCTCCACACTGACCTGCAGTCTGCGTCTCACCTTTTTACACCACTTGTGGGCAATGGGAGCTAGCTAGGAGGGAGCTAGGAAGCTAATGCTAGCATCGTCACAGGCCCAAACACGATTTCTGTAAACACTCAACCTGTGAGCCCCCCTCCCCCCACCCTCTTCCCACTTGTGTCTCAAGTGAAACAAGACACTCGCACAGACACTACTGTTGGTGTGTTACTGGCACACCTGTAGCACCAGGTGTTACCAAGAAGCTCGAACTAAGAGACACAACCTGTGCTGCCTAACTGTACCTGATGATCTGAGAGTAAACGTTACCCAGACGTGTTCTTTGTTGTGCCGCTCGCTGGTGTAATTCAGTCCGTAAACATAAAACGGTGACGCGGTCACATCCCGTTTAGATGCGTCATTAAAGGAAGCTGATTGGGTTTCGTTCAGATCGTCAGAGAAGATCAGCAATATTTACACTGACTGGTTTCACGCCTACAGTGCGTGCTGGTTTTTTATCATCTCATGTTTAGTTAATTGAAGACAAAGTCCGATAATTCTCCCGTCTTTGTACAGTTTAAAAAACCTGTACATGTGACAGATGTTGTATTCAACTTTTAATACAATAGAATAAAACTTTAAAGTAGATCACCTTTATTATAGCTTTACTGTAGATAAAGAGACTGGCTGTGTGAGTGGGTACACACGCACATACATGAATCGGTTCTCTGTAGGCCGTTAAAAGTGAGCTGGTGTAGTTTAGGAACGAGAGCGTGCAACAGTGCACGAGAGCGTGTAACAGCGCACGAGATCGTGTAACAGTGCACGAGATCGTGTAACAGCGCACGAGAGCCTGTAACAGTGCACGAGAGCGTGTAACAGTGCACGAGAGCGTGTAACAGTGCACGAGAGCCTGTAACAGTGCACGAGAGCGTGTAACAGTGCACGAGATCGTGTAACAGCGCACGAGAGCCTGTAACAGTGCACGAGAGCGTGTAACAGTGCACGAGAGCGTGTAACAGTGCACGAGAGCGTGTAACAGCGCACGAGAGCCTGTAACAGCGCACGAGAGCCTGTAACAGCGCACGAGAGCGTGTAACAGTGCACGAGATCGTGTAACAGCGCACGAGAGCCTGTAACAGTGCACGAGAGCGTGTAACAGTGCACGAGCCCGGCAGCAGTGTGGCAGCCAGATCCTGCAGAATGTCAGGGAGGTGCAGCAACAGGTCAAATCCCAAACAATGGGAGGTAGACTCAGCTTTGAGCCAAAGGAACTGAAGCGACTCGTAGTGCAAAGACTTCAGAGAGCTACCGATCACAGCGATGATGACGACTTTAGACCACGTGGTTGTTTCTTACATGTTTGATCGTCTTTTATTCCCAGTGCACACAAAATGAAAACAACCACAAATGTACTTGACTGGACCGTTTTATCTCAGAGGGGAAAAATCGCAGTCTTAAAGTCAGCTGTCAGTTTTAATGGTTCACTGGTACCTGAGGGGTGGGGGGCGGAGTCTTGCTGCAGATACAGCAGATAAAGCAGCTGCGGACTCGTAGCCACAGGTTAGAGTCTGCCCTGAACAAATAAGGCTTGCACAGCAGCACGTGTACCAGCTTGACACGTCACAGTAGTTAGTGAATGTATGCATACGTCAACACTGCCCCCTGCTGGTGCAACCCCGAGTCTGACTGCGCTGCATGCATTTAATAATCTGATGTGTTTTTAAGGTATATAATTTCCTCCAATCAAAGGCTGTAGGAACAGTATGCAGCCTGTTATTATGCACACAGTTATATCTGAATTTATGACGCAGGATGTGCAGCGAATACCACGGTGAAAAATAGCGGGCAGCTTGCTGGAGGCTGTGCAGAGAAATGCAGTGTGATTATCATGTGCACGCTGCTGCACAGAGTCTCTATTGTTGTCACTTCACTCTCTGGCTTAAGTCGAGGGAAGTTTGCTGTTAACGTGTGAGAAAAGAAGACTCGTGTTTATCTTTACTGTGTAAAAATGCAAGTGTGCCAAATACACTAACACAGACTTTAAAAGCATTTTTGTAGCAGCTAATTCAGTTTTAAAATAAACAGAGTTACACTGTTTGCATCTCTGTGAGTTCCTGACGTTATGCTGCTGTAGGTTTAGGCCCACTGTGATTACAGAGTCTGTGACCACCCGTCATAGCTGGGGGAGGGAGACGTTTCCCAGGAAATTGCTGCCTTTTGCCTCCAATAAAAGCTTTATAGAGTGTAACTGTAATTTAGGACTCTGCATTTGGCTGCTTTCAGAGACGCCTGAATCCAAAAGAAATGTTAAGAAACTAGACTTTTCTCAGGTTGCTTTCACAGCCTCGACTGACCAGGAAACACGTGTGAAGAGACGGCGATGAATTGCACCTGGACAATCATCATCTGCATTTTCAGATCAGCTAGCAAAGCTTGCTGCACGGTTGGTTTCATTTCTGTCAAAGGAACGATGGACGGCAGGTCGGCAGCTAGGATTAAACTTAGCAAATAAAAGGACAATAACAGTTTTTCCCACCCTGCAAATGGTACAGTAAACATAGCCAAACCTTCATGTAATGAAGTCGGCGTATACGTGAGCCGAGAGCGCACTTTAAGCTTAGCTGACTCCACCCACCTTGTATTTGAATCTTTTGTTTGCGAGGAGCAGCCAATCAGGAGGAAGAAGAGAAAAAAAACTTGATTTTATTTTATTTTGTAAACTTTTGATTGATCGTTTTGTCTGTTTAGAAAGTTTTCACTGCAGGTAGTTAATTAAAGGCCTGGTTGGTGTTCAGAGGCGCTGCTGTACGGCAGCATCCTTTAACATCCAGCTCCTGGTCTCAGCCACACTGAACGTGCTTTTGTGAAACTGTATGTACTGGTATCTGTTATGGTGACGACTCTTTTTAACCATCAGGTTTGCTGGAATGGGTAACCTGCTAAAAGTCCTAACAAGGGAAATAGAGAACTATCCACACTTTTTCCTGGACTTTGAAAGTAAGTGTGGTCGGGCGGTGGGACAAAAGATGGAGAAGGAGGCGTAACCTGCTCTGCTCTGTCTTCTCTCTCCGTCAGCCTCTGCTCTCCAAACTGTGACGGCGTCCTCTTATTCTCTCCTCTTTTTTCCTCGCCCCCCTGTTGGCTCGGTCGCGACCTCCCGCAGCATCGCCTCTGATCGCCCGTCGCTAATCAAACAACTTTCTTTCCTCCCTTTTTTCACACGTGCTCTTCCTCCTTTCTTTCTCTTTTCTCTCTCTTGCAGAAACCAAATGGGGAATCTATTAAAAGTGCTCACTTGCACAGAGTTTGAACAGGGGCCAAACTTTTTCCTTGACTTTGAAAGTGAGCGCAGCTTCTGCCTGTCCTCTCGCTCCCACACTCTCCTCTCCCCTCAACCAGTCGTCCCGTTAGCCTGTCTGTAGCCGCTCCGGCTGGTCAGGGGTCAGACTGTTCAGCCGCTGTGAACCTTCCTCCATTTCTAATGTTATTAAAATGCACGATTAATTTCAGCCCTGCTTTAGAACAGGAACTCTTCTCTTTGTGTGCCAAGCAGAAGAGGAATGGATCTGACCCTTGACCTTTGCCGTCTGCTCTTACTAACTCGTCCGCATGCACCTCTTTGTGTTTGTGATGCATTTCATGCACCCAAATGTGACATAATGTAAACACAATGTTTACACACACACACACACACACACACTGCGCCTCCACAGTGGCATTTCAGCAGCTCGCTCGCTGTAGCCAACCCCAGGCTTTGTTTATTCAGCAGAGAGGAAATGATAGGAGTGGAAGGTTTTTGAAATGCAAAGCAGCCCAGACACAGTTTTAATGTCAGCGCTGCTCTATATTTAGACTCTCTGTGGTCATGATAAGCAGCTCTCTATTCTGAGTCTTAGACGGGTCTGGCTGGGCTTGAGTTTGCATTACCTCACACTTTTTTACCACTGAGATGAAGAAGCAGGAGTTACGCAGAAGTTCATGGTGTCATAAACACGCAGCAGGAGACACAGAGCTCGTACGTACATCAGACCTGATGTTTGTTTCAGTCACAGCTGTTGCTCGAGCACGTACGAGCTCCTTCTGTGGCTACGGCACGCTTTGGATGACCCTGTGCAGACACACTGACCTTTGACCCCCACACACACTCTGCCCATCTCTCATCTTTTACAGTCAAATATTCAAAATATCTGCCTTAATGTGAGCTGCCATATTCAGATACGTTTGTGTGTTATTGGCGTAAATGTGGCCTCGTTCGAAGCTCGCGGCCGCCGTGTGTATTCAGCTCGAGGTGCTGAAAGACGATGGAGCCAGTTTGCACAGTGATTTTGGCTTTTTGCAGTTAAAACAATTAAAGGCAGTTTTGTTGGTTTGACTGTAAAAGAGCTCAGCTGTATTGTATGAAGTGATGTCCCTCACTCGAGTC
Source organism: Neolamprologus multifasciatus (assembly GCF_963576455.1). Classification (NCBI taxonomy): domain Eukaryota; kingdom Metazoa; phylum Chordata; class Actinopteri; order Cichliformes; family Cichlidae; genus Neolamprologus; species Neolamprologus multifasciatus. Next base: position 895,508 of record NC_140453.1, on the reverse strand, counting down.
GTGCTGCTGAACGTTTTTGTTCTGTTTCCCATTTCAGACGAACGGCGAGTTCCGTTCTAGCAGCAAACACGTTCAGCGAGCATGCTCGTTTCATTAACTAACACGGTCTCACACTGAAGTTTGTCTGTAATTATACAAGAGACGCTTGTGTTCTGATATATGTTTGTGTTTAGATGCACAGCCGACAGACGGCGAGCGTGAGGTGTGGAACCAGGTGAATTCAGTCCTCCAGGAGTCTGAGAGCATCCTGGGAGGCCTGCAGTCTTACAAAGGGGCTGGCCAGGAGATCAGAGATGTAAGGAGAAACGCAGAGACACGGCATGGCGAGGAATCCTGAGTGGAAATCTCTGGATTCATCCCGTGATGCCGAATATGGCAGCTGTCCAGTCACTAACTCCCAAACTGTACGAGCGAGTTATGATGTCGGACTGATGCAAGCGAAGCTTCACGACAGCTTCAGCTGTGTGGGAGCATTTCTACTCCTCACTGTTCTTGGCTTATTGTAATCACATTACACTTGAAGCAGATTTTAGTCACATTAGTGTGCTGTGCATGCAGGGATCACTCAGATCAAAGTTATGGCCTTTTCCTGCTCTCCTTCAGTAACTGAGCTCACAGCAGACCTGATTCTCAAAATCCCCACAACGTTTGCAGAATCTCGTTACTAAACAGCTGACTGTGAATTCAATCAGCTGCACAGAAGCTGCAAGTCAAGTCCTGCAAATTCTGACTGTAATCAGTCATCCTAGAGGGCGGAGCTTTGCTGACGCTTCTGTGCAGTTATTAAGTTGTTCACTTTGATTTCAATAGTCTGTGGAACAGAAGAACTGCATACATGGAAAAATATATAAAACAATAATAATAATTAGAGGTGGGAATCACCACACATCCCACGATACGATATTATCACAATACTTAACGCACGATACGATATTATTGCAATTTTTTAAAAATATTTTGCGATATTCAGATTCTGTACATAAAGGTAAACTTTATCAATATTCATTTTCTCTAATATCAAAGTCTCACACTCAGTCTTTCTCTCATTTCAGTTTGATTGTTGACAAACTGAACGGTTTGTATTACAGTCTAGTCCAACTTAACTGAATCAACCATCTGGTACAATTATAGCTATTCTGAACTATGCAGTTTATGAAAACTATGCAGCCCCTTCAGCAACTGAAGAATTTGAAAGTCAATTAAAACAAAATATAATTTTACATTAAATAAAAAAGTTTTAAACTTAATTAAAATAAAACATGTCTTAAATTAAAATAAGTAAACTGTCATGTTTATTGCTGCCAAAAACAAGTGAAACACATTTGGACAGTGAAGGAATGTCAGGATTCTTGCTCAGAAAAAGGATCAACATGCTCTGAAGTCAGAGCACAAAAACCTTTTTGTAACAAAATATCGATTTCTGCTGTCCCTGTATCCATACATTATTAGCAAACAAAATATCACCATGCTACACAGTATCCATTTTTCCCCCACCCCTAATAATAACGGACTTTTATTTAAGTGTAACTGTTTCCATCTTTACAGCGACAGCAGGTGGAGACACGCCTGCCACCACACAGCTCAAACTGCTGTGAATGCTCCTGTTATCATACAGAAAGCCTGTTTACATTTTAGATCTGTGTGCGTCACTCCGTGCTGTTGATGCGTGTGACGGTTGATGAGTGTTTCTTTGGTTCCAGGCGATCCAGAACCCCAGTGATCACAGCCTGCAGGAGAAAGCGTGGAACTCCGTCTGCCCGCTGGTCATCAAACTCAAGAGGTTTTACAGCTTCTCCCTCAAACTAGGTGCTGAACAAACGCCTCCTTTGTGTTACTGAACAGGTCACGTTACAGTCAAATTTCTCATTACGTTTAAGATTATGAATAAAGAGTGTGTGTGTGTGTGTGTGTGTGTGTGTGTGTGTGTACAGAAAAGGCTCTGCAGAGTTTGTTGGAGTCCCTGACGTGTCCGCCCCTCACGCCCACTCAGCACCTGGAGAGGGAGCAGGCGCTCGCCAAACAGTTCGCTGAGATCCTCCACTTCACTCTGCGCTTCGATGAGCTCAAGGTCTGTGGAAACACTCGAGCTGAACTCAGACGCACACACACAGTCAGCCTTATCCCGACACCTCGTGTGTTGTACTGTACGGTTTTATCGAACACTGACGTGTGCGTATGTGATGGCGAAATGATGGATTGTCTCTTTGTCTTCCCGTAGATGAGGAATCCTGCCATCCAGAATGACTTCAGCTACTACAGAAGGACCATCAGCAGAAACCAGATAAACAACATGAACGTGAGTCTGGGGAAAATCTTTTCCTGTTTTAGTCAGATTTGTATCTGGAGGACGTACTCGGTCTTTCTCGTGGTGAACCCGAGTCAGGACGAGAACAAACTGATCAGTTTTTTCATCTAAACCTGAAGCCTGATGTTGGCAGTGTAGGCGCTCGTTTCTGCTCAGCAGTGGGAGTAAACCTGAAGCCTCGTGGTTATTTCTGCACCCACAGCTGGACATAGAGAATGAAGTCAACAACGAGATGGCCAACAGGATGTCTCTGTTCTACGCGGAGGCCACACCCATGCTGAAAACACTCAGCAATGCAACCACCAGCTTTGTGACAGAGGTAAGAGTCCAACACAGCCTGCGACTTCCTCCTTTAACGATGCATTTCATGAAAGCAACATCTGTTGAGTCTGTCCTCATAAATGTGACACAAATATCAGCTTTTTTTGGTTTGGTCATTTCCAACTGATTGTTTTCCACAGTGGGTGGATCTGTCACAGTGGGTGGATCTGTCACAGTGGGTGGATCTGTCACTGTGGGTGGATCTGTCACAGTGTGTGGATCTGTCACAGTGGGTGGAACAGTCACAGTGGTGGATCTGTCACAGTGGGTGGATCTGTCACAGTGGGTGGAACAGTCACAGTGTGTGGATCTGTCACAGTGGGTGGATCTGTCACAGTGGTGGATCTGTCACAGTGGGTGGAACTGTCACAGTGGGTGGAACTGTCACAGTGTGTGGATCTGTCACAGTGGGTGGATCTGTCACAGTGTGTGGATCTGTCACAGTGGGTGGAACAGTCACAGTGGGTGGATCTATCACAGTGGGTGGATCTGTCACAGTGGGTGGATCTGTCACAGTGGGTGGAACAGTCACAGTGTGTGGATCTATCACAGTGGGTGGAACTGTCACAGTGGGTGGATCTGTCACAGTGGGTGGATCCGTCACAGTGTGTGGCTCCGTCACAGTGTGTGGATCAGTCACTGTGGGTGGCTCCGTCACTGTGGGTGGCTCCGTCACAGTGGGTGGATCTGTCACAGTGGGTGGAACTGTCACAGTGGGTGGATCTGTCACAGTGGGTGGATCCGTCACAGTGTGTGGCTCCGTCACAGTGTGTGGATCAGTCACTGTGGGTGGCTCCGTCACAGTGGGTGGATCTGTCACAGTGGGTGGATCTGTCACAGTGGGTGGATCTGTCACTGTGGGTTGCAGGTCAACCTTCAAACATTATGTTTCAGCTCTTTAGTTTTCTGTGTCTGAGACTATTATTGTCATCGTTGTCACTCACATTGTAACCGGAAGTCTTTTTAATTCTAAACGTGGCGCATGAGAAATGTCACTTTACATCAGGTCGACGCTACGACTCGGATGGCGTGGAGGACACAGAGTTGCCACAGAAGTCTGAATCAAGCTTTAGAGTCAGCAGTTAACCGGACAACATGTCTGTGGACAGGTTCAAACGTCTTTACTGTCGAGTGACCGATGCTGCCTCTTAAACAGGCTCGTTTAGCTAATCTGACCGCCATCAAATCAGTGTGGTGTTGTCTCTGCCCTCCTAGTTTAGTCCACCATGAACAGGCAGTGATTCGTATCGAGCTTTTTCACTCTCAGCTAACACACACACACACACACAGATTGGATGGACGTTTCCTTGACTCTCAGGATCTTACCTGAGGAGAAACCACAGATTGAACCACAGACCTTCAGCAGTAGACGAGCTTCTCTGAATACTGAGCCACAGCTTTGATCTTTCAAATGACAAAAAAACACTACATGTGGCGCTTTAGTTACTTTAGTTACTTTATCTTCAGTTACTTTATCTTTCTGTGAATGATTTTCGTTTGTTGTTAAGCTGAACAGCAGATTCATGGCCACAGGTCGATGCCTAAAGTTCCTCTTTTATTTCAGGACAACGAGGTTCAAAGTTCCTTTTTGCACTTTTTAATTTCAGGTCTAAAATGATTTTACCCATCAGCCTTTGTAATGATAACATGTGACTTTGTTCAGAACAAGACGCTTCCACTGGAGAACACAACAGACTGTCTCAGCACCATGGCCAGCGTCTGTAAAGTCATGCTTGAGACGCCGTGAGTCTCACGCGCACACGCACACACACACACACACACACACACGTAAATCATTAAACTCCTCCTCCTCTTGTGTGCGTGCAGAGAGTATTCGAGTCGTTTCAGCAGTGAGGACACGCTCTTGTTTTGCATGAGGGTCATGGTTGGAGTCATCATTCTGTATGACCACGTCCACCCCAACGGCGCCTTCAACAAGTCCTCCAAGATAGATGTAAGACACACACACACACACGCACGCACGCACACACACAGTATTGTAAGTCATTGCTGACATCATTGATTTGTCTTCAGATGAAAGGCTGCATAAAAGTCCTGAAGGACCAGCCAGCAGACAACGTAGAAGGTCTCCTGAATGCACTCAAGTAGGTTCACAGCTCGCCTTTGATGCCGAGTGTTCCTGTGTGGGTTTGATTCTGACTCATGCTATGGATCAATTTTGGCTGTGAAAGTTATGAGAGGTTGTATGTGTGCCTGTCGAGGTAAAGCCGAACTGTAACCACACAGTTTCCTTAAAAAACCACCTCTGCTGAAAGCAAATATCCGGTTGGACACTGCCTGGTCTTTGCAAAAGGGAGCTGGCAGGTGTGTGATGTCACACTGGGTTGGTTGGTACAGGTGATAGTCTGGTGTATTTGAAGCCAGCGAGCAGGTTTAGGTGGCTGCACACGTCTCCAGCTCCCTCATCATCTAACCCAGCGTCCCCGACCAGTTTATGTCCGATGATATTTTCACAGACCGGACTTTGAGGTGTCGCGGATAAATACAACAAAATAAAACCAGTATCAAAAAAAGAGAGATTTATTCATAACACCCAGGGAAACAGTTAACAATAAAAACACTAAAAAAACCATAAATTTCACACCTGAGCCTCAACTCTGGCGTCTGGATTCCTAACGAATCACGGACCGCTGCTGGCCCGGGGGACCGGTGCTGGCCCGGGGGACCGGTGCTGGCCCGGGGGACCGGTGCTGGCCCGGGGGACCGCTGGTCTAAACCACAGCAGTGTGAACGAGTTTCCTGAACCGTGGGAAGTTTCCTGACCTGATTCTCACAGAACTGTAAAACTACATGTGTGAAAATCGCTTTTGTTTGTCAGCAAGAACTCCTCGATGTTTTCATTGGTGCACTAACTCCGACTCCCTTTTTCTCCTCAGATTCACCACAAAACACCTGAATGACGAGACCACTCCGAAGAACATCCGGACGATGCTCCAGTAATATTCCTTCTCTCTTATATAAATATATATAAATAGATATGAAGAGGATCACTGACCTCAGATAAGATGTATATGTTTACATTATTTAAAGAGTCGATGTTAATACTTTTGTGTATTTGCATAGTGATTCCCTCCAAGTTACTGAAGCCTGCAGATCATGTTCACACTGTGCAAACAGAAAGAAGCTCGAGCGGTCGGAGCACAGATGATGGTTGCCTCTCAGCCTTACATGTACTGAGCTTTGCGAGCACTCACAGATAAAGATCCCAGGCAGCAGAAAACGTCCTTTAAAATGTACTTTTTAAATTTTTTATTTGGAACTGTGGCCATCAAACTGTTTCTCCTCAAATCCAGACAGACGCTGAAGATATTTCATCTTCACGTGTCGACTCGCGCACAATGAGACGCACAATCATTCTAATCGTTTGTCGCCGTGAAGGGCTGAAGACTAAAGCAGCGGGCGATGTTTCACTAAGAGCACCTCGGTGTGTTCTCTCTCTTCTCTGTGTTCAAACTCCAGCAGCCTTTGAATTAAACCCACTGTGAACATGAAACCTGACTTTGCACGTCCAGTGAGATCCAGCGTGTCAAAGCTGAGGCGACTGATGAGACGTCACTGAACCCACCGCGTTTTACTCAGTCGTGTTTGACTTGCGTGACAATAATTGTGTGTTTTCTGTCTTCTGAGTGACTTTTAATCTGCAAGGCTTTGCTGTTGAACTTTCTTTAAAAGAAAAGCCAAAAATGTCTTTAATTCTGAATAAATTCTGTTTCTTGGAAGGATTTCCACTTTTGTTTTTGAGTCTCTTTGAGGAAAGTAACGTTTCTCCTGGACTGGGAGGAAATGTGTCCAGATTGTTTTTGATCATGTGTAAATTCATCAAAGTCTTCTGAGCAATTCCAAGACTCACGCCTGAGAAGACAAACTCAAATCAATCATCGGTTGTTGTCACTGATCTGTAGCTCGTTCTTCTAAAATGCTCTGCTGTCGTTTTAGAAGAACGCTTCTCTCTGATTTTGGGGGATTTGGTTTCGAGCCTGCTCACAGTCGGTTGGACAATCTGTGCTTTAATTTTAGTTTTAGTTCATTTGTGATGTCATCTGATCACCGGTGCATCAGGACAGCACGTCTATGAATCCTCGTGCACAGCAGTCAACTTTCACTTTGTTTTTGTTCAACTGCTGTACGCTCTGTTGTTGGAGCCTTTTTACAACGCGACCTAATTACAGTAATAACTCCACCGAGTGACGATTAACCCCTGTGGTGTCCGTGGCTCATTGCGAAGCGCCACGTTTGCCTTAAAATCTGCCGCAGGCCGCCACGTGTTAGGACGTAACCTGTGAAACATCCAGTTTTACTTTATTTTGAATCCAAAAGCCATAAATACACTCTGGTCTTTAACATTCATCCTCTGATCAGTTAACAGTAAATTAACACCGTCTTTCATATAAGTTTCTTTCTCTTGTATTTAGTAATATATATACACACATTTTGGACGCCATGTTTCTATGAAAGCTCGTTTGAAGCCGGCTGTGCGTATGAGAGTGATATTTCATATCTGACTGAAGTGAATTTTTTTATTATTATTAATAAAAAAAGACATTGTCTGTCATAATTGATGCACACGAGGCTTCCCTCTTTGCCCAACATATGCTGTGTGTTGACAAGTTGCTTTGAATACTGATCAAAATCAGTTACTTTGTCTCAAACTGACATTTACTGTTTAGTATTTCTGTTCAGACTCACTGGTGTTAGAAATGCTTTTGCTGTTGTTGCATATTGAATGGGACGTGTGGACTGGATAATAAAGGTGGTACATTTCTTACACACATCGTTTGTTTTGGCGTTCTTGTGTTACAGCTGATTATAACTGTCAGCAATTTTAAACTGAAGTGTTCATGTTAGAAGTATTAAAACTTCTGTATATAAAATGCAGCTTTAAGTTTTTCAGATTTTAAAGTCTTGTTGTTTTTAAATTTGGGTAAATATTTGGACAAACGTGTGAGCTCGTCTCATTAGCTTGGTGCATTTGTAATGTGCTGATCTGTGCAACAAGTAGACTTTAAATATACTTGGTGTCCATTATTATCAGAGCTGCTGGAGTCTTAAAATCATCAGGAAATTATTAATTATTGTAATAAATCAAGTTTGTATAGGCTCAATTTTTTTTGTAGACTTTTACAGGGTTGGAGGGGGGGTTTTTTGGGGGTGGGGGGGGTTCGAAGTTAATTTGCCCATCCCGTCTGTTAACACAGTACTAACACAGAAATACGTTTGAATTACTGTCTACAAATGGGTGACATCGTCTCTTTGTCATTTCTCTTATAGAATTAAATGTCAAATATTTTCCTAATGATCCATCGGTCTACATCTAGTCAGGGTCACACGCTGCATGTGCAGAAAGATTGAAGCTCCAGGTCTTGAGGTTGCAGACTGTACTTCTGTTTTCCTCCAGGAGGGGGCGATCTACTTCTTCTCTTGCGAATGTGACGCAGACGCAGTCCAGGGCTGAGCCTCAAACAGGGGCGCACCTACAGTCAGTGAATACAGTTTTTAGGACTGGTAACACCTCCACCACTTCTCACACACACTGTTCCTCCTCTGCTTCTCAGACTCTTTGCAGCTTTTGTTGGTGTCATCGTTCAGTGCTGATTGTACACTGTGGACAGGCTTAAATCAATCAAATTATATCACACCAGTACACCATAGATCAGAGCTATACACAATAGATTCTTTAGGATTTTATAAATCCACGCCTCCCTTGATTCTGGAGTTTAAGAAATATCTGCTTAATTATTTGCTTTTTAAAAAAAACAAATCAAAAAACAAGATTAGTTTGTTCGCCTTCATAAACTGAAGAATCAGTTCTGAGTATTCTTAAGCTAAATTTTATCCACTCAGTGTTTCTTCTGCTACGAAGCAGATCTCTCATGTTCAGTAATATTTCACCAAGACCAGGTTAGAAGTGTGATACCGGCTGCATATGTAAATATCAATCACTATTCGGACATGACATTGTCCAATAGGGACAGGCTGGGGTGGGTTGCAAAGCAGTTTGCAGATGTGCCACAATTGTTAGGCTAAAGCAAAACATGCCCTATATGAGACCGACCTAACTTTTTATACGAGCGCACAAAGAGTACATTAATATTTTGCAGTACAGAGTAAATGATTAATCTCCTCTCAGTGAAACTGCACGCAGTCACTTTCCTGCAGAAGCTTTTGAACCTACAGTTTGTCCTGAGGGGGTTTCTTGTTGATGTGGGGTTACATCATACTCAGCCCATCATACTCAGCAGGAACTGTGAAAACTTACTGGGAACGCTCCTGTGTGAACGCTGGAACGCCCTGAGCGCTTCCACACTCAGCCGAGGCACCGGCGTCCTCGCCGGCTTCGGACGGAGCCCGGCGTTCCACTGGGATAAGTGGAGAAGGCGCTCAGCAGACTCCCCAATGACGTGATCAGCGATACTGTGCGATGTCCATGTGGGGTGAGTTTGTGTCTGACCATGAGGAAGACTGTGGGGTCTGCTGCTGGAGCTGAGGAACATCTGAAAGAAGAGATGTGATAGGAACACAGTAAGTGTGGTATGTAGTATAGTGCAAACCCAGAGCTTAAATAAATATACAGTAATTCCACCAAGGCCTGAATATTAGATGCAGCAGTGTCCTCTATTTCACCCTCTCCTCCACCCTTCCCTCAAACACCATCATCAGCATAATTTGCCTCCCGCTGTGCAAACGCTGTTCCATAATGCATGATGCCTGCTGGATGCACAGTCTCCAGAGATTTGTCTCCGTTTATTATCTCCCTGTGATTAAGACAAGGAGGTCACAGCCATATGGCACTGATGATGAATGGGGAGTGGTTTACCAGCGATTTGGCTTTGCGTAGTTTATAATTTGCTTCAGAGAGTGTTTTCTTTTTCCCATCATCCGCCTTTGATGTGTTAGTGCAGCAGGTGGAGGCGCTGTTGTTTCTCATCTGCCTGGAGAAAGACAGCAGAGTCGGTAAAGGGGAACGATTATGCATGATAACGACGTCAGTTTATCTACAAGTGAACGCTGTGATGAAACCGATCAGCCCTCAGACAGTTGTGAGGCAGAAATCGCCCAAACCACCACCTGTTCAAACCTTCTGATGGGGCAGCCAATAAGATGAAAGTCGAAAACTGAGAATCATGAAAAATTACTGAAGTGCAAATTAGTTCATCAACTATTAAGTCCAGGCAACACCTGCTGACTCCTGCACTGCCACTCTAAGGTGAGTTGCAAAGGGTTCCTCCAAGAGCTCTAAATAAATTAAAATGCCCTCCTGCAACATGCTGGTCTTTGGGTTCTCCCAGACCTGAAAAACACCGTGATGAAAGCACGGTGTGAAGAAAAACCTCTGATGCTACCCTCTCTCCACAAGCAAGTCTAAAAATTTCCCGGACGAGCCCCCAAATATGACGTAACCCAGCTCAAACGTTTCTAGTTCCTTTGTGGATATAATGTTGATATAATAAATATTGGTCCCCATTTGAACCATAAACAAGGACAAAGCCGTTTGTACTTTAGAGGATGTCTACTCTATGACTGATACGTTTCTTTCACATATTATGTCTGGTTAAAAAACACCGAGGCATTCATCTGGAGCTGTCAAAGCTCTTTGTGTTGTTAATGTCCATCATTTATATCCATTTTGGCAGATGGCTTGGTTCTGCTGTAGGTCTCTTCCTGTTGAATGGGAACTTTTTCTCTCCACAGACACCTCGTGCATGCTAACAGGACACTGTTTGGGATTTATAATATGCACCTGTTCTTATATAGCACTTTTCTACTCTGAGCAATCAAAGCACTTTTTCCCACTATGCTAGTTCTCTCTGCAATTTAAACACATTCATACTCCAACAGATGCACTACAGAGCGTCTTAGGGTTAGTGTCGTGCCCAAGGATATTTGGCAGACTGGAGCAGACGGGGCTCAAACCACCAACCTTCCAATTAGTAGGTGACCCACTCTCCCACCTGAGCTACAGCCACCGTGGGGCCGTCACTATAAAGAACCTTAATGTTCCCTGCCGTCTTACGCTCTCAGCGCCTGTTCGATGGGGTCCAGATTGTCCAGGTAGTTGAAGCGCAGTGTGTCTTTGGGACGTCTATCAGAGTCTCTCCATGGTGGGGGTGCACCTGGCTGCTTCTCCTTTCTCAGTCTTGTGCTGGAGCTGCTTCCAGGTTGCAGCTTGGTGGATGCTGGACACTCCTCCAACCTGACGGCTGCTATTTCTGACAGCTCTTTGTGACCACGGCTTGCTGCTGCGACATCTGGAACCACAAACTGCTGCGATGAAGCACCCTGGGAAAAAAGGGTCTTTTATTTTGTTTTGTTTTTGAAAGCTAGATTTTAATAATGTTATTTTGTCTTATCGAGTTGTTAAACAAAGGTAGGATAATTGTTTAAATCTCTTCTGGATCTCCTGACCTGCAGGACGCTCAGACGCAGCTCCTGGACTGTCTGGATGTAGTGTCTCTTCCAGACGCCCTGTTCGAATGGTGTCGGGGAGGAGCCGAGGAGCCAGCCGAGCCTCAGACACTTGGGCATCCACAGCTGGTCCAGCTCCACAATGCTCTTCCACTGCCAGCTCACCTGCGCATGGAGGCTCGAATCATTCATGTGACTTCTTCACAAGAACAAGGGTCAAAACTTCACGTCACTCCCCATTAATGAATCCACGTGTACCTGAGCACATCGACAGAGGCTGCGTGGGTCCAGGAAGGAGAAGAGATACAGGGAGAGGGCTCTGGGCAGCAGGCAGGTGAAGTCTGCGGCCTGCAGGGGGAGCTGTCTGTTCACGCTGAGGCTCAGGAACCTGAGCTGCTCCACTGAACAGCTCAACACCAAGTCCTGCAGCACCGCCTTCCTCTGACTGTCAGACCACCTGTCAAACTGGTGAAGACATGAAAGAAAAGCCGTCTTCAGCAGTGAGCGCAGCATGGTTTCTAACTGTGAGCTTCAGCTCACGCTGGGATCACTGTAAGGGCGCATTAGGTGCTTCTTCATTCATCTGCTCACACATACCCACTTTGCTAGAAGGCTTCGTCTCTCTTCAAACACCTACAATGAGACAACAGTGACAAAGGTTAACAACTATAGTATCCAGAGTATTTAGTTTCAAAGTTTTTAGTTGTTTAATCTTTTGAGGAACTTGGTATTTATGGAAGACCAACACCGTCAAACAGAAAACAAGGAAATGAGCCGATGTTGTTCAAGCTTCCACAGTAAAGCAAAGCCGGCCCGGTGTTCTTCTGACAGTGAGGGCTGTCACAGCTGATCCACAAATAATCAGAAGCTCAGCTCACAAAACACCTTTAATGACAGCGCCTCTGTTTACATAATGAAGCAGGACCAATGCAACCAGTACACAGATACAAATTAATTAATTAAAAGGAATTTCTTTTAAAAAAAACTATAAAGTAAAAAAACAAATATTTGCATATTAATTTAGATATTATTGCCTGACTAGATCATCCACAGACATTATTATGAATTCCTGAATTCCTGCTTTGTGACTGTTTACTAAACACATCATATGTTAAAAAAATTAAATCAAACTGCGGCATAAACAGGAAGCAATAATTTAAAGAAAAATTAAAATTTAAGGCTTACTTATTTAAATAATTAGTCATTAAGAAACATTTGCTTCATATAAACTGAATGTATGCCAATAAAGTAAATTCAATTTAGATGTAATCAAATTATTTTATTGTGGCTAATTTTGGGGGGTTTCAAGAGTGCATTAGGCAAACACCTGGTCCTGCAAGCAGAGGCTGAAACAGACAGAAATCTCACTGCAGCGAAGTGAACGTTTAAAAAGAAGCTGAGAGTCGCTCGACTCCACTGTTAGAGTTGTTTATGTACTCAGTTCTGTACGTTTGTGTACTTCACCAGCTTTAACACAGAAATCTACATTTTGTCACACGTTTATCAAAAGATGTAGTTGGTTTTACTTTCTACAATACTGCTGTGCATCTTATAAAAGTTGCTGAAACTATTAACAGCCACCCTTTGGCTGACGGCACAGTGTCAGTGTAGCTGATGTGACCTTGCTGTTGGCCCGGGGGTTGTTCAGAGGAGTCCAGGTGCTCAGTTTGGTCTGCGTCTCCGCACAGTTTGCAAAAGATCTTGTTGCAAGTGCCATCACAGAGTGCGTCACAAAGATGCTCTAGAACACAAAAACAGTAACTGCTCCTCAGGTATGTATTGCTTTTCCTTACATGTGTGTACATGAAGCAGTAGTGCCTAATAGTTTCATGTTTTTAAAACCCAGCCAACACTAACACAGTCCTGCGGTGCTTCACTCACCCGCAGCTCCTCAGCTCAGCTCGCAGAAAGAAATTCAGCTCCAAACTCACTTTGCGCGCTCGGCCTTGGTGTCCACACACTTCTTTCTTTCTCCTACTGCCCCGTGGATAGTTTACTTGTTTCCATAGTAACTGTGAGTGTACGCTCTCCTGCTCGTCACAGCCCGTGACACACATGGAGGCGGTGATGTGGGTGCAGAGAAAACCACAGAGTAGTCCGTGCGCAGCGCGCAGTGTGCGGGCCTCACCCGCTCTAATGATGACAGACGTGGTGCAGAAGTCCTGACACTGCAGTTACTATAAAGACCATCTGCTCCGCATTGGCTGACACAGCAACCAAAGAAAGACAGAAAAACAAAGCATTATTATTCACTGTTTATAAGCCCGGACAAACGAATCTGTTTACGGAGGAATAACCAACAGTTGGTGTGTAGTTAGAATCATAAACCAACAGCATCTTCATGGCTGTGTCTGCTGTGTCCCGCAGTCCTTCACGCTTTCACTCCCAGCAGTCTCACAAGTTTCTGATTCAAAGCCTGCTCGTTCTCGGATGGGCGGTCGCGCGCAACGAGGACAGAAAACCTGCTGCGAAGAAAAACGAAGAAATGCGTCAAGTTAGACACGCAGGAGTGGAACCGGAAACAAGAGCCCTGTGCCTTCAGAGTAATAGTTCACTCTTTATTGGACTGACAAAGAAACGTTTGTTTCACTGGAAAAGCAAAGACACCAAGAAGCCTTTCAAAGTCTCTCTGACGAGATTTAAAGATTTGTCCTTCTCTCGTCTTTAAGCCGCTTAAACCTGACCTGTGACCTGTCAGCATGAAACAAGTCACCTAACACAGCCGCTGTTTTCTCTACACATAACAGACAGGACGTCAGCAAAGAAGCAGTTTTAAATATATGTTTAAGCACTAAGCACTAGCAACCAGTCGCAAAAGCATATTTGGTCCCAAAAGTTTAGCTGAACCTACAAACACCACCGACAGCAACACAGTTTGGCACCAAACGATTACTTTGCACCATTAAGATGTTTCCCAAAGAGCTGTTAGCTGAAAACTATTACAGCAAAACCAAAAACCAGCCATGTTACACAAATTCAGAATTGTGAAATTTACTACACAAATGTCTTAATGTAAACTTAAGAGCACAACTGTTTGGCTTTAACTATGTACTCGCTGGATTATATCATTTTGAAAACTAGACACGTGGAGGACAAACAGGAAGCTGTCAGCCAAAACCATCTGCAGCAGATCTAAACATCATGTCCTTAAGAAACAAGGGGAAAAATCCACCCAAGACCTGACACGGGATCTGAGAGATGCATCTGGAGCTTCAGATAATCCGTCTACTGTTCATTGACGCTTCATCAGAAATGCTTTCAGTTGAAGGGCGGTTGCCAAGAAGCCATTGTTCAGGAAGTGAAACAGGGAGAAAAGGCTGAGGTATGCCACTTCACACAAGAACTGGATTGAAAATCAATGACAACAAGTCAGATGTGAAATTCTTTGTTTCAAGTATTGGATTAATCAGTATGTCGAGGGGTCATCAGGAAAGAGGTACAAGAAGAAGTCTCTACAACCGTGTTTAAAACAGTGGAGGTTCTGTCGTGGTTCGGGGCTGCTTTTCAGACAGTGCTGTTGGAGATCTTGTCAAAACTGATTGAATTATGAACACAGAAAAGCACCGTCGAGTTTTCATCCACCATGCAGTCCCAGGTGGAAAGAATCTGATCCCAAACACACTGCCAATGCAGTAAAAACATACCTGGATAGAAACGCAAGACATCTGTCTAACAAAATAAATAAATCTGGGTACATTCAGATGATTAAACATGCAACTATTTTACCTGAAATGAGTAAAGAAAATCAACAGCCTATCAATGCAAGATCATTCATAATTTTATTGGGGGGCTTATATTGGTTGGGTCTGATTATTGGGAGGGGGGGGTCATAACCCCCCTGGAAATTACGCCCTTGTTTGAATGTCCTTCAAGAAGCCTGAGAACTATTCCTGAAGATATTTAAAGAAATGACAAGAAAGCTTGACTCTGGGAGTTCAGGCTGAGTTGTTGTCATATCAAATGTAAATCATTTAAGCACAATTTTCAACACTTTTAACTTTTATTGTTAAACTAAAAATGTTTTTATATTTTTGTATGTTGCAATAAATTGGCCAACATCCGCTAAGGTGGCAAACAGCGCTTCTTTCATGTGTATTCAGCTCGACTAAAGGTAACTGTAGTCGTGTTTTGGCTTCCACGAAGTCGGGCGTTTGTTGAAGAGGCTTTTAATTTGATAGTCCGTAGCGGAAGCCGTTAAAAAAGTCTCGCGCACTTGTCGCTCTGTGTAGAGGGGGGAGAGCGGGGGAGGACGGAGGAAGAGGACAAGAGGAGGAGAGGAGGGTGCTGGTGGAGGGACATTCAGTCATTGTTACCAACTCGAGGAGCGGCGAAGACCCCGCTTACTCCCCGAATTTTGCGGACAGGCTTCAGGTAAAGTTGCGTTGAATTCCGCGGGTGTGGAGGTGTTACTCGTAGACCACCACCTCCGCTGCCGCCCGGCTCGGTGACTGAATGCACCGGTGCGGAGCGGTTACCGTGAGTCAGGATGAACTAACCGTCATCTTTTGTCTGCGCCGCGCCGCGTTCACGCTTCTCGCGGCTCAGGTCGCTCGTTTTCAGTTTCAGCGGGAACCGCGACGAGCCTCCGTGTAACGCTCGGCAGCTACACTCCCGTTTATGAGCAGCAATTAGTGTCCGAGTCCCGGCGAGGAGCTATAGGAGGAGCCCGTTAGCGCTGACGCACAGGTAGGCTAATGGACGCGCTGGTGTCGCGATAATAATGAAAGTTGAAGTGCGGCCCGGGTTAGACACCGGCAGGTGCGACGGAGCAGAGACCGTGTTTGACGTGTTGGTCGCGGGGAAAGGTGCGGGGCTGGGAAGGGTGTGTGCTGCAGCGATGGATAAAAAGGTGCTCTATAAATAAATAACTTTAATAAATGACTGAAACAGTTTCTGAGCTGTGATTAGTGCAGATAACAGTGTAAAAATAATAATGTTAATAATGGTCGGAGGTGTCGACTACCACAGCTGCTGCTATTACCACTGTTATTACTACAGAAGTAATAACAGAGTAAATCTCTTTAAATACTCGCTCATTTGCTTATTTATTCACTGGGTTTAATGATCTATTGCTGTTTAATAATGCATTTAATGTGGGCATTGATGGGCAGAACCCAGCCATAGTTAGTGACCTGGAAAGCAGCCGTTTGTGTTGCTGCTCCGCTTACAATTACTCCATTTTTCAGTTAAAAGGTTTCCTTTTGGTTTGCACTTGTTGTATTTAATGGACCACTAATGTCTAACCGTTTACATTTACAAGCTGCTGTGCTGTATTCTTCTGATTGCAGGCAGAGCATCGTCTCCACAGGGGGTCGTCGCTCATATTTCCTCCAGCATCATCGCCGTCTGTGAAGGCAGGATACGAGGAGTGTTTTCAGCATCTTAAAGGACCACAGCATCACCTAGGTGATGGAGGCCCTGTGACTCAGTGTAGTCATGGTGATGGATGCAGCCAACTTGGCCCTGTTGGATTACGCTGCCCAGCCCATGGTGTTTCTCTGTGATCTAACGAGGAGGAAGGGGCACACAGATAGTCCTTAAGGCTGGTCATTTTTCCCACTTCCTGGTTAAAAGCCCACGATGCTGACGGGGCTCGAGCCCTCTCCGTGAGCCGTCGTCTCCTGGGTCTTGCTTCTTTTCTCCCGTACGGATCATGGATCTGCTGTGGGTGCTTTCCGTGTCCATGCTGACCGTGTGTGTCGCCGTCCCCATGGATGCTGTGGCCGGGAGCCACAGTCTGTTCACCTGTGAGCCCATCACCCTGCGCATGTGTCAGGGGCTGCCCTACAACTCCACCTTCATGCCCAACGTCCTGAACCACTACGACCAGCAAACTGCTGCTCTCGCCATGGAGGTACGGTACATCGCTGCCATGTGATCTGAGAAAGACAAACCATCTATCTGTACACACACACACACACACACACACACACACACACACATATATAAACAAAAGGAATCACAGTTTTCCTCTCACAGTTATGGCGCTCAAACTCTGACAGCAGCAAAATTCATGCGATTCATTTAAAAAAATTGCTCTTCACTATATTATAATAAATTTATAATTTAAAAAATAAAAATAAGTTAAAATAAAATTTATCCCCCCTCCAAAAAAACAGTCACACTCACAACAGCTATTAAATTAAAATAAAGGATAATAGAATATAATTGAATATATATTATACAATATGTAAAAACTGTACAATAAATAAATCTGTATGTTTTTAACACAGCTTATATATTTTTTTAAATGTTATATTTCATTTCTAGATTTTTCATGAAGCCGCACTGTCAGTGTTGGACACACTAACTTTGGATTTGATCACAAATGACTTTAATAGTTTTAATGTTTTTCAACATTTACGAGTTTACATTTTGAAACACACATTTAAAAATGCTTTAAACATTTTATAATTGTAACAGTGGTGAGTAAAGCTGCTGTTGAAAAGGTTTAAATCCCTTCAAGAATTTGCACAAAAAGCAATAATTAGATTTATATGTGAAATAGTATATTACAGCACATGAACAGTGTTATTGTTATTTTAATCAGATCTGCCGGCCAGTTGCAGCTGTTCTGACTGTGAGCTGTGATAACTGCCTCACACAGTATATGAATAGAATAGAATTCAACTTTATTGTCATTGCACAGGTACAGGGCAACGAAATGCAGTTTGCATCCATCCAGAAGTGCTTTAGCCATGATATAGATATATTACAATATATATTAGCAATAATATAGATATGTAAGTATATTACAGAAATGGGTCTATTATGGTATGTTATAATGTACACGGTATGAAGTATGTTATGAATATGCTATAAGTATAAGTATGTGCAGGCTATGAACAGGATATAAATATGAAATAAAACTATACAGAAATCTGAGATATACAGTTATACAGAAATGTGAACTATGCAGGTTATAAACAGTTGTAGGATTAAAATGATCGTATGTACAGAATGATTATTTACACAGAGCTATACAGTAGTGCAGTTAAGGTAAGTGAGATATGTGGATAATTTCTACAGAGGCTATAAAGTGCTGGTGGTTGTGAGTGGTGGTTCAGTGAAAGAGTATGATGGAGGATTTCATATATATCAGTTATTGTTGGATCGATCAGATCAATCAGCCCAAGTAGCCAACAGCATGAAACACTCCCTCATCTGAGGAGCTTCTTTCCCACATTTTCAGTCCAGTTTCTTTCCGAGGCCACGACGACCTGATCGCTGAGACGCTTCACACACAGCTGAGTTTTTAGCTAACAGAGCTGCCTGGATGCAGTGACCACAGGTGATGCTCACCGTAAATTCACCTGTACCTGCACAGTCCTACGTCACATGTTGGGTTAAAGCGATTTGAACGTTTGTGTTGTTCTCATGGATTTGTTCTCGCTGCTCTTTCTTTCTTCTAAAGATGAAATCTGAACCTTTTTGGTGATCGATGAGTGTTTCACACACCGTAGTTACTCTATGTTGGCTTCAGCCTTTTAGTTCTTCCTTTAATGAAGCTGTGTTACTGCTGTGAAAGGGGCGGGGTCTGTTAAACAGGTTTGGATCTGAGCCGTGGGATGTTTGTGAGTCGGTCACTCGTGTTGTCTTCAGAGCCCGCTGGGCTTCCCGTCAGCGTCCACAGTGTTGATAATCTGCCTCCTTTCCTCGGTCGTTTCTCTGCGTTTCACACAACGTTTTGAGAGCAGATTCATATGTCTGATGTGAAATGAGTGATTCGGTGTGCGTGGCACACTTTCTGCTCGCGTGGACACGAGCAGCTCGATAGTGTCAGCATGATCAGCTGTGTTTGCTGAGGAGGTGCCAGCCTACTTAAACGTGGCCCATCTAGCTGCTGAGGCTGCGTATCACCAAACATTAAGCAGACAATGAAGGTTTAGTTTTGTCCCTTTGGGCCCTGAGAACAGAATTATTAAAACGCCAGCGATTTACAGGGCGTGGTGGGTTTGAACCGCACATCTGGCCTGTTGACAGTCAGCTGCTATTTTATATAACAGGCTTTGAGCAGCGAGCCAGCCGAGCAGGCTTTAAGGAAACAGAGCTTCATCGCTTTGGGTTGTGATTTCAGCCTCGTGGATAATCCACAGACTGACCATCCACAGCAGCTCACTGTTGTCATGGCTGCTAAAAGATGGAGCACGGAGCAGATGCATCGCTTCATTAAGTTAATCCCGCCCTTTATGGCGGCCGATCCCTCGTGAAGTTCTGTCTGTCGAGTAATTAGAGAGTTGGCTCAGCTCTCTGCCCGCCTGCGTTTAGTTTATCGATGCCCGCGTCACGCGCCCTTTGCTCCCTCTCTCTGCGTCTTTAACCCTTCAACCTCGCCCGCCCCACCCTGCCCGGCGTAGCGGATGTGCAGCACTCTGCCGACCATCTGTGCGTCTGTGCCCGCTGCGGTTCACGGCGCTGAGGAGAGGTTACGTAACTTTAACGGGCCGGCTGTGGGAGCTCGCAGCGTCACAGCTGTGGTCACGTTCGACCTCGTGTTTGGATGAAACTGGTCCCACGACGCTCGTACCAGCACCGCTCTCGCCGTGCAGCGGTGCTTTCAAACTGATTAAATGTTACCAGCTGCTTGTTGTTTGAGGTCAGGTTAGCTTTTTACGCCTAATCAGTGTGTGTGTGTCGCAGCGAGGCGAGAAAGGCGCTTCTGGTTTAGACGGTGTTCACTTTGATTGGTCATGGCTTCACAATTAAGTCTCTTTTAGTGCTTGTTTGGGTTGGAAAACACACGGAAACCCAACAGGCTCCAAAACCACGGAGCCCAGGCTTGGCTCTTGTTTCCCAGATAACTCGCCGCAGATCAGCTCGTGGGAGAATTCAAAGCCTGCGAGACGTCGAGAGCAGCCAAATGAGAATTGACAGTTGATTTTAAAGAGAATTAGGTCCGCTGAATAGGCGTGATAAGGATGATGAATGCCTCGCCGTGGAGAAACTGGCAGTTGGATGAGAACCAACGCCTGCCGTTCTTACAGTTTTTGTTCGAACCCCCTGAAGAGTCTTTGTGGTTCCCTTTTCATGTCTTGCTTTTTAAGTATTTTTGTTCAAGATTTTAGTGTTTTAGGAAAGTAGGACAATTTGTCACGATCTCATAAGCTCCGATAGACACAAACTGAACTTTAATGGCTTTAGTTTCTTTGGCGTGTCCAGAATTTTTATTTCCTACAGCTGTGAACAGGATGTAACACAAACCACACAATTTAAACTGGATTTTAATGTTCCCGTGTTCATCCTCACTCGATCCGTCACCGCTGACCGCCGTGTGACCTCGCAGCTGAAGTGGGACGGCGGCCTCGGGGCTCGGGAATCGGCTGTTCCTGTGTCACAATGACACTGTGCCACAGTCGTATAGCATAACTGAGAGCGTGGCGGATTTGACTGGCACCACAAAAAGAGAGAAAGGACTGGGCCCAAATCCCCACGTTTAGAGAAAGCTGCACACTGATGAATATGAAGCAGTGTGGGCCCATCACAGGAAATCAATTACGCTGCTATGAACTGTCCTCGGCCTGCAGAGCAGATGGCGTTCGCCGCTCGGTGATGATCATATTACTTTTCTTTGGTTAAGGTCGTTTATAAGTCCTACTCTTCTGCATTTATGCATCGTTTAATGCTCTAGAAGTTTCTCCAACCTGCTGCAGAGTCTGGTTGGAGGAAAAGGACGAGCTTCAGGCTCAAACTGGAGCACTTGGATATTTTGTTAGAAGATTTTCTCTAGAAAGAAGGAGCTGAATGATACCGAGGACTCAACAAAAGCAAAGAATGTCAAAATAAGATGAACAAACGCTAAAACGAGCGCCCAGATATTCTTGGGGGACGTTTGGCAGATATTCTAACAGTGAAATATCAGTTTATGGCAAATGCAGCTGCTTTTGGAGGGTTTCTCATATATTTAGCAGAAGCTTTCAAGCAGATCAGGGATGGAGCCACGGCAGCGGCTTTCACGATGGTCGGAGTCATGTGACCATCACGGCCAGATGGACCACGCAACGGCCGGGCCGACTGACGATGTTAATTGCATTAGATGGATAACTGTTGTTTACGTGAATCCGAAGCATCGAGATTAGGAGTCACTGCGTTGGGGAAATGTGCTGACTGTAGTAGAAATTAGACACACGAGCTGTTTCTAGGTTATCATAACCTTTGTTTTGTCACGTCTTTTGTGTTATTGCGTGTCGAATGAAGCAATAACACAAAAGCTACACAAAGAATGATCAGCGTCCGGCTCTGAATCTGCTCAGACTCTCGTTTCCTCCTCAGATCAGCCTGTTGTTGTCTCAGCTTTACAACAAGTGCAGATAAACTGAGTCGTGTTACAGACTGAAGAATAACCCAGATGCTCCACCCTGCTCCGCCTGAATGGATGTAAGGGAGAGCTGAGGTGTGTGTCTGTGTGTGTGTGTCTGTGTGTGTGTGTGTCTGTGTGTGTGTGTCTGTGTGTGTGTGTGTCTGTGTGTGTGTGTCTGTTAGAGTACTTTTTTGTGCACTCTGGCACGTTTTAACAGGCTTATTATGTTAGTAAAGATGTATCCCAGCTGATCACACACACACACACACACACACACACACACACACACAGACACACAACATGGTCTGATAAACCCAGCGTGACCTGGCCTATAAAAGAGCCTCTTGTTTTATTTAATGTCCAACACCGTGTTTATTGGCAGTGAAGCACAGCAACCTCTCACTGTGTGTGTGTGTGTGTGTGTCTGTGTGTGTGTGTGTGTGTGTGTTCTCAAACTGTCTTCGGAGTGAACGACTCTGCCCATTCGTCCTCTCTCGCTCACCCGGTCTCTCACCCTCCTCCCCCACCTCTTTTGTCCTCCCCCTCCCCCTACGCAGGACTCACCCGTTGCCCAGGAAACGGTCCCAATTGTGCCGTTAACAAAGGGAGCGGAGGCTTTCTCGCCTCGCGGGAGGTGGTCCCCTCCGCCCTGCACCCTGACCTCCTCAAGCCCCACTCTCCTCCCTCTTCGTCCTCCTCCTCCTCCTCCTCCGCTCCGGTGATGCATCGCTCGTCACCATGGCGCTGAGCTTTGAAATTTGGAGAATTGGAATGGCAGCAGAGGAGAAAGGGGGATAAAGAGTGAGGATAAGGGGCGAGATGGGAAGAGAGGTGACAGGAGATATTTTTTAAAGGACCAGTCGTCCACAGTGGGCGTCCACAGTGGGCGTCGCTGTCAGCGACTCATCAGTCACACCAGCCTTTAACCTCCTGAGACCTGAACTCTTCCTCAGCAGCATTTTTATTTCTCTTTCATATTTGGGCTGATTGTAAAAACAAAGAATCACCAGATTTATTATTTTACCTGATTTTTGTTCCTAAGAACAAAGAGACACACGAGGACATTCGTCCTAGATAAAACAGACGCAACGTCCTCATAAGTGGACGCCAGGTCCTAGCAGGTTCATGAAAACCATTAGGCATACTAGGCTGTGTTCATAATTAATATATTAATCTTAGATAACTTTCATCGTAATCTGATTCAGAACATGCTGGATGGTGTCCGCGCTGCAGAGGTGAAGCTGAGGTCACGGCTGCTTTTCCCGGTTCTTCAAAGGCTGCTGCGTTTAAGATCAGAGGTTTAGCACAGAAATATGCAAATATGCACTTTCACTACACGTCCCAGGAAGCACGATTATTAGAGATGTTGCTCCTGTTCTTCGCCTCAGTTCGATGTGAGATTTGGTTATTTACTAGAGGTGGGAATCACCACACATCCCACGATACGATATTATTGCAATTTTTAAAAATATTTTGCGATATTCAGATTCTGTACATAAAGGTAAACTTTATCAATATTCATTTTCTCTAATATCAAAGTCTCACACTCAGTCTTTCTCTCATTTCAGTTTGATTGTTGACAAACTGAACGGTTTGTATTACAGTCTAGTCCAACTTAACTGAATCAACCATCTGGTACAATTATAGCTATTCTGAACTAT
>NC_140453.1:852500-865000 GCF_963576455.1 Neolamprologus multifasciatus | reverse complement strand
GGGGCCGGAGTTGTTTTTCTGGCCTCACATGCTCGGCTGGTGTCTCTGTCTCCCGTTCTGAAGGTGGAGTAATGCTCACGCTGCACTGTGCTTCTTCTTTCTGTCTCCACCTGCAGCCTTTCCATCCCATGGTGAACCTGCAGTGCTCCCCGGAGCTCAGGATGTTCCTGTGTGCGCTCTACGCCCCGGTTTGTACCGAGTACGGCCGGGTCACGCTGCCGTGTCGCCGCCTCTGTCTGCAGGCCAAGAGCGACTGCTACAAGCTGATGGACATGTTTGGTGTGAGCTGGCCAGAGGAGATGGACTGCAGCAGGTTGGTGCAGCAGTGCTGGAGGGAGGAGCGAGACCAGCAAACATCCTGAAAATGATTTATTTTCTGATGGTAGAGTCAGCGTTTTGCACGTGTAGCTTCACCTTTGAAGCTTTTATGTTTCCCCGAGTTTGCTAACATGTGACTGTGGCCTCGTTGCATTGATGCTTCAGTAACCACAAAAAATGTTTTATTTCCTGTTTTTGTTTCTGTGGAAAAATCCGATTGTTTGTTTTTGTTGAACACAAACACACATCACAGCCACACACTATTAACGACTTTTTATTAAGTTTAAAAAATAAGAAACACAGCAGGCAGCAGAGGAGGTGATATGGTCCTCAGTTCATCTCCCTGTAAACGACATCATTCAGGTAGCATGTATGCTAACGCTGCTGCTCTGGGAACAGTTTGAGCAGATGGAGACGCAGGCGAGTGTTTGATGCTCAGGATCTACAAAGAGTCGTCCACAGTCGCACTCGAGCACGTGTCTGTGTGTTGAAAGCAGAGATGGGCAGTAACGCGTTATTTGTAATGCGTTACTGTAATCTGATTACTTTTTTCAAGTAACGAGTAAAGTAAGGGATTACTATTGCAAAAACGGTAATTAGATTACCGTTACTTTCCCGTAGGAACGCTGCGTTACTGCGTTACTAAAACCGTGATTTTTTTGCGAGAATGTCTCATGACAGTGACGTAAGCGAGTGCGACGTTCGTGACAACAGCTGTGTGCAGATCAACAATGGATCATATATCGAGTGCAGAGAGAGTATGAGCGTGCAGCGTTTAAAGCGTGGAAGTACTGACCTTACTTTGAGTTTGATTCCATAAAAAGTGACAAAAACATTAGTGTCCGTTGTGCGTGGGAAGAAAACTTCTTTTTACAGCGAAAAAAAACCCCTAAACTTCCAAACAAGCACCGAGTAGCTACGACGTAATGGGAAACTCACAGAGAAACTCGCGGATTCTTCCACTGACCGCTGCACACCTGCACCAGGGTAACCCTCCGCCTACCCCACTCCTGCTTTACAGGTGAAAATAGAGCAACAGGACCGCTAGTCTTTGACTTTATTTATTTTCTGCTGTGTTTTACTTGCATCTATTTGAAAGACTGAGTGTAAACACAAAAAATATTTTATTTTATGTGCTGGAATGTGCAGAAAATAGGTTTAAATGTTAAACTAATTTCTTCCAGTCAGAGAATGTTGCAGATAATTAAATTTTTGCTTGATGCATAAAGTTAAAAGATTAAAACTAATAAAACAAGTTTTAAAAAGAGACTTTTCCATTTGATTACATTTTGTATGATGATTATGCAGAAAAAGTAGAATTGGGCTGAAAGATCTATCACTTTATCACCTATTCAGGTTGTAAATCCTGTTTTTAAAAAGTAACTAAGTAATTAATTACTTTTGAAAATAAGTAATCAGTAAAGTAACGGGATTACTTTTTTGGGGAAGTAATCAGTAATTAGTTACTGATTACTTTTTTCAAGTAACTTGACCAACACTGGTTCAAAGTGACGCGTACATGTTAGCGGGCTGTTTAGGAAGATGAAACGTTAGAGGGAGCCGTGCACGTCTCATCGTCATGAAACTGAACGAGAGGCGTAAACGGGGTCATTTAGCCTGTTTGTCGTTAGCTTGAATGTGAATGTGTGTCAGACGAGTTTGTGTCTGCAAACTGAACTTGTGCTTCACTCTGCGCCTGCAGGACGCCGGCCTGGCAGGTAGAAAATGCTTCTGAATTGTTGTGACGGCGTGCACCATCACGCCGCCATCATGTGTCGCCTGTTGTTCCACAGCTGCCCGAGGTCACCGCCTCTCGTCTGCTCTCAGGTTCCCAGACTGCGACGAGCCCTACCCCCGCCCCGTGGACCTGCTGTCCGGCTCGGACGCGACCGAGTCTCCCGTCTCCGTCCAGAGGGACTACGGCTTCTGGTGTCCCCGCGAGCTCAAGATCAGCCCCGAGCTCGGTTACTCCTTCATGGGGGTGCGCGACTGCTCGCCTCCGTGTCCCAACATGTACTTCACCCGTGAAGAGCTGACGTTCGCCCGCTACTTCATCGGAGTCGTGTCCATCGTCTGCCTCTCTGCCACGCTCTTCACCTTCCTGACGTTCCTCATCGACGTGTCGCGATTCCGCTACCCGGAGCGCCCGATCATATTTTACGCCGTGTGCTACATGATGGTGTCGCTGGTGTTCTTCCTGGGCTTCCTGCTGGAGGACAAAGTTTCCTGTAACGCAGCGAGTCCTGGGAGGTTCAGGGCGTCGACGGTGACTCAGGGCTCCCATAATAAGGTCTGTGATTGGGCTTCAGCCCTGCTGGTTCCTCCTCCTCCCACACACACACATCCACACGCACACATCCACACGCACACATCCACACGCACACATCCACACGCACACATCCACACGCACACATCCACACGCACACATCCACACGCACACATCCACACGCACACATCCACACGCTGTGTTCTTCTCTTCGTTGGCAGGCCTGCACGCTTCTCTTCATGGTGCTCTACTTCTTCACCGTGGCCGGCAGCGTGTGGTGGGTCATTTTAACCATCACCTGGTTCCTCGCTGCTGTTCCTAAGTGGGGCAGTGAGGCTATAGAGAAGAAGGCCCTGCTGTTCCACGCCTGCGCCTGGGGCATCCCCGGCGTCCTCACGGTGACTCTGCTCGCCATGAACAAGATCGAGGGAGACGGCATCAGTGGCGTTTGCTTCGTCGGGCTCTACAACTTAACAGCCCTGCGCTGGTTCCTGCTGGCGCCGCTGGGACTGGATGTAGTGGTGAGGAAGAGCGTGGCAGGAAGTCCTGTAGCGTCCTTTTGTCGCTGTCTGTGCACCGAGACGTCGCTAGTTGTTAAGTTTGCAAAACTGCCGGGACGAGAAAGACGTGCGAGTCCGAGTAAAACCTGAAGATGAATTCATACTTTACAAAATACGTGTTTTTGTTCTGTTTACCGTTGTTTTCATTTCTGCGCAGCGACTTGCACAGATTTATCCGTTTATGTTGCAAATTGAATAAAATGAAACTTTTTTCTTCATTCATCGAGTCGTCGATCAGAGCGTCAGTGTGACATCACGTCTGTGTCTCCAGGTGGGCGTGGTCCTGCTGCTGGCAGGTATCGCTGCTCTTAACAGAGTCCGCATGGAGATCCCGCTGGAGAAGGAGAACCAGGAAAAGCTGGTGAAGTTCATGATTCGTATCGGCGTGTTCTCCGTGCTCTACCTGGTTCCACTGCTGACCGTCCTGGGCTGCTACCTTTATGAGAGCAGCTACAGGCCCGTCTGGGAGACCACCTGGGTCCAGGAGACCTGCAGAGACTACCACATCCCCTGTCCCTACCAGGTAAACAATAATAACAAAGGATGGAGATGTTTGATCGTTTCACATACTTGACTTATTACACATTGTGTTTGAGTTACATTATAAATCGCTGGTGCAATAATAATAATAATAACAATAATAATAATAATAACAATAATAATAACAATAATAATAACAATAATAATAACAATAATAATAACAACAACAATAATAACAATAACAATAATAATAATAACAACAATAACAATAATAACAACAATAACAATAATAACAATAACAATAATAATAACAATAATAACAATAATAATAATAATAACAATAATAATAATAATAACAACAATAATAATAACAACAATAATAATAACAACAATAATAATAACAACAATAATAATAACAACAATAATAATAACAATAATAATAACAACAATAACAATAATAACAATAACAATAATAACAATAACAATAATAACAATAATAACAATAACAATAATAACAATAACAACAATAACAATAACAATAACAATAACAATAATAACAATAACAATAATAACAACAATAATAATAACAATAACAATAATAACAATAACAATAATAACAACAATAATAATGACAATAATAATAACAATAACAACAATAACAATAATAATAACAATAACAACAACAATAATAACAACAACAACAATAAAAACCCAAAGAACACTGATTGATTCTCAGGTTCGAGTTCTTCACCGTTACACAATCGAGGGATCAGGAGAGCTGATGTAACCAGACTGTGTGTTCATCACAACATTGTGCGCACACACACACACACACACACACACACACACACACTCACCTGCGATCGCTGGTATATTTGGGATGATTTGGTAATGTGCCTCAGCAGCCACGCTGGCCTCCAGCATCAGCACGCACAGCGTAGCTCCTCCCATAGAGCCGTTAATAATTCAGACGTCTCTCGTTCTGTTTCAGCAGCGAGCGCCTCCGGCGCTGCTCAGACGCTCAGTGTTGCAGAGGCAGACTGTTTATCGTCTGCAGTACTAGTGGAAGAGAAGCTTTAACTCTCTGATACTTTTACCTCCAAGTGTCAGAGCTCAGCCTCATGACGCTGTTAGCCACAGGAAGAGCTGCGTGTCCGGGATACAAATGAGACGTTTGTGATGCAAAGTTGTCCTGTAAACACTGTGTGTGCGCTCTGACTCGCTGCAGTGCACTACAGAGATGCTGCTGGCTGTAAAGATTTTTCAGTAGGCGTTCACACACGCGTGCATCAGCAGAAAGCTTCGACTGAACTATATTTATATGTAGAGCGCTCTCCCTGAGGCTGAGCGCTCTGCAGAGCTGAGATGCTCAGTGAGCTCACATGGCTGTGTGGTCATACAGCCTGTAATGAGGATGCTGCCCGCAGTCGTGCATCGAGTCTCTTATCTCTGTGCGGTAATGAGTTCTTCTGTGGATCCTGAGCCTCGAGGCTCTCCGCCCGGCTCGCTTATAACGAGGCCATCATGACGACGTCTGTGTGGACGGGAAGCAGCGCTCCGATGACAGAGTGGCTCTGTGCGCTTTCCTAAACTTCAGCTGGAAATAAATGACCTCGTTTTAACTGTGACTGAGGAAATCTGTCGACTACACGCCGACAACAACACGCGTTACGTTTGCTCTGTATCTGCAGCTACAGTTAGCTTAGCACGCATGTCTTTGGACTGTGTGAGGACACACACCTCTTAATGAGCTCGTTCATGCTGATATTTGCACAGACTGACTGTTGGGCTCCACGCTGCTGAACACTGATGATGATGTACATGATATATTTTTACTTCAGTAAAACCTGTGAAGGAGGGGGAGGGGGGGTGTCACTGCACTAACTCCACCCTCTGTTTGTTGCAGGTGGAGCAGACCAGTCACCCCGACCTGGTGTTGTTCCTCATAAAGTACCTGATGATGCTGATTGTAGGAATCCCCTCGGTGTTCTGGGTGGGCAGTAAGAAGACCTGCTTCGAGTGGGCCAGTTTCTTCCACGGCAAGAGACGTAAAGAGTACGTATGTGTCGCACTGTGACGGCGTCTGTGTGGCTTCAAACTGATGTTGCTAAATATAAATAAGCTCACATGAGGTTTGTCCCAGTATTTACAACTCAAAGCTTCATCTCTCTGATTTAGTTTTAACTTCAGAGCTGTGGATGCAAAATAATTTAAAAAAGTATCCAAGTGTAGTTTGGATGAGACACACAGGGCGTTGCAGCAACATCAACTCCTGCATGTTCTCAAAATCCTCTTCAAAGTCTTTGTGAACAAGCAGGTGGCAACAGTAGGGAGGAAGAACTCGTTTTAACAGGAAGAAGCCTTCAGTACAACCACGCTCAGGGAGGGGCGGGGCCATCTGTGGCAGTGATGAGCAACTACAGGAGCAAGAAGACAACACATGGGGAGTCTCAGCAGGCTGAACCAATGGCAGCATCTGCTGGTCCAGCCCTGAAGGGGGGGGGGGGGCTGGTTCCACAGACAAGGGGCCTGAAAGCTGAAGGCTCCAGTTCCCGTTGTACTTTTAAAAAGGAAGCAGAAGTGACCCTGAGAGCAAACTGCTCCATCAGCATCATTTGGTGATATAAGATCTGATTATTCAGGATAAATAAGAATTTAATTATAGATTTAACAGTAAAGAGACACTAATGTTGGGGAAACACGACATCGTGCAGATAGACAGCAGACTGGAGTTTGTGCTGTAAACGTGGACTTCCTGTCTGTTCTGTAGTCAATGGAGACGCTGAACAACGACTCGCCTTCTCTTCCCGAAACACATTTAGAGTTCAAACATTTTACAGCAAACTGAAATGTTTCCACATATTCTGATTCAAATATTTTAAGGAGACCTGCATTTCATTTCTTTTGTGTTGCGCGTGCAGCAGCTGCTGACGCTCTGAGCTCCTCCCACATGGTCCCAAAGTAAAAACACGTTCGCTTAGTTGTCACATTATAAATGCAGAGTGTGCGACTGTCTCACACACTTATTAGTCCTGATGTGAGGACGTGAGCGCAGAGCTGAATGTGATGATCCTGATGTCAGTGTTCAGTTTTGTGTCGCTGCAGTGACGCCTTCTCTGCACCACTCCCCCTCCAAACAGAGCATTAACCCCCTCTCCCCTTGCCTGCTCCACACATTCCTCAATCCTCTTCTACCACCCCCACCGCCCCTCCACCTTCCCCCTCTCCCTCCCTTCCACCCTGCATCTTTCCCTGCCACCCCTCCCCCTCCCCTCCTCCTCCTCTTCCTCCACCTGCTGCAGCAGGATGGTCAACGACAGCCGACAGGTGCTCCAGGAGCCCGACTTCACCCAGCTGCTCCTCAGGGATCCCAACACCCCCATTGTGAGGAAGTCACGGGGCACATCCACACAAGGGACCTCCACCCACGCCTCCTCCACCCACCTGGCCATGCTGGACGAGCCGCCGAGCGCCAGCACCAGCCGAGCCGGCTCCGTGCGCAGCGCCCGCTCCAAGATGAGCAGCTACCACGGCAGCCTGCACCGCTCGCGAGACGGCAGGTGGGTGCCGACATCGCGGTCTTTCGTTAACCCCGCCCACCCGCACGGCCCCGAGGCTCATTTCTGCTCCTCTCCATTTAGATACACGGCCTCCAGCTTCAGAGCCGCGGACGAGCGGCCGCCATACGGGAGCCTGCCTCGTCTAAACCACCAATCGCAGTCCAGGCACTGCAGCACCAATCACCTCGACAGCCTGTCGCGGCACGGCTCCGCCCACAGGCTCGAGAACCAGTCGCGCCACAGCAGCATCAGGGACCTGAGCAGCGGGGCCACGGCGGTTCTCGGTGTGCCCAGAAACGGGATCCACAGAGTCCTGGAGGAGGATGGAGCGACCGCCTGAAGGGGCGGAGTCTGAGGAGGAGAATGTCGACGAGCAGCCACTGTGATAGGTCCGGTTACAGAGGGGGGGGCACGGGACAGAAATCTTTGCCTTAAACATCCTCACAGCTTTATGACGTAGCCTGCAGTGTGAATCTTTTTAAACTCCACCCAGTCGGGGAACGCCGCCGCCGCCGTGTGACCCAAACGACTGAGCCAGACAACTAAACGTGACCGACCGCACGACGCGGCTTTCTTTGTATAAAAGGACTTCGATAACGAGACATTTGGAGCTCCGTCCTCTAGTCTTTAGTGTTTGGGAGGTTTCGGGGTGGGGGCGGGGCTTAGATTTCATTACCCTTGTTCCACGTTTTCTTCTATTTATGAGGGGCAGCCAATCAGGAGAAGAACTGAAACGACTGGTTTCAGTGAGAGGATGAAATGAAAGTTCTCAGATCCTCCACAGCTTTTAGATCTCTGCTGAATCTGAACCTGCTCTTCTGCCGCATTTTAAAAGCTGGATTTTAGTGAGTTTTTATTGCACATGTGCAGTAACGTTTGCAACGATACAAGGAAATCATGTCAGTCTGTGCTTTGCTGTTTTAAACCCAAGGGCTGAAATCCAGAGTATACATGCTGAATCCAAACTCCTGCCTTATGACTGCGAAGAGAACAAACCCAACAGATTTAATGACCTCGAGCAGATCACCAGCGACCTTCATGGAGCTGCACGGACAAGGCTTACCTTCCCTTTCCGTCCAAACACGTTCGCTTTGAGCAGATTTACTCCGTCCTGTTTGCAAACGTGTCCTTACTAAGGTTAGAGCAACGTTTCCTCCAGAGGCTAAACATGTTCATAGATGTAAAAAGTGAATTTCTGTTGGTGATTTGTAATAAAGTTTCAAAGAAATCAAGCTTGTGATGTTTCCTGAGGAGAAATGAGCACACGGCAACACTGGAGTGTATTTGTAACAGCCCTCCGCTTTATTGAAATACATCGGAGTCAGGTTAATATAATGAGTTCTCCACGTAAGTGTGGCAGCCGCTTCCATACATTATTTTTGTTTTGACCTTACACCTTAAATATTTTTGTGCAAAAAAAGAATCTACATCAGCTGTAGTGGGTTATCCTCAGTAAAACACCCAAACCGCTCCAAAAGGAAAACGACAAACCAAAATGATTACATCTATAACATGCAAAACTGTACAAATTATTACAAAGCAATCCTAGAAAACAAAGTGGAATATGATATGAAAGAGCAAAACAATATAGAAGGTACTGGAGATAAGACCTCACTGAAATGTAAAGGCGTTTCCGTTTCTTTAAAATGCGGCACGTCGGCCGTGAAGCCACCTGTCACCCGATACTCACTGTCTCCACCCGGGTCACATTCCCTCACTTACTGCTGCCCATCCATCAATGAATCAAACGCACCTCGATCACGCTCGTCTGACTGAAAATTTGTTTCCTGAGTTTCCCCTTCTCGCTCTTTGAACCGGGACATCTAGGATCAGATTTTCTGCACAGGCCAAAAATGAAAAACAGACGCCGCCTGGCGAACACCTCACGCCAGCTCGTCGTTCTGCAGATAAACGCAGGAACGAAGGAGTCGCTAGCTTAAAAAAAGGTCTAAGATATCTGGAGTAAAACCAGCTGGGAGCTCTAAACCTCTTCAAATTAAAAAATAATAAAATAAAAATAACACCTGGAATGAGCTGTTTGCAGCTCTTTGCTGTGTTTCCAC
Source organism: Neolamprologus multifasciatus (assembly GCF_963576455.1). Lineage (NCBI taxonomy): Eukaryota > Metazoa > Chordata > Actinopteri > Cichliformes > Cichlidae > Neolamprologus > Neolamprologus multifasciatus. The sequence continues at coordinate 855,753 of NC_140453.1, read as the reverse complement.
AGGGGGAATGAAGAGTTTCCCTTTCTGACAAACAGGAATCATGTGGAGCGAGGCTAAAACCCTCTGTGGGTTGATGCCACGCCGCCGTGTCCCTCGGGTCAAAATGCCTGCAGGAGATGAACAGAGGTAACAGGTTTTTGGCTGTGAATGCCCCGCTCTGCAGCCAGAAGCTGCCGCACCGTTTCCCCCCTCGTCTATTTTTTAAAGGCCTTTCCACTGACAAAGTAAAGTAAAGTAAAGTAGAGTAGAGTAGAGTAGAGCCGTGGAGGCGGCTCAGAGCTCCGGCCTTGTTCAGTTCACACAACAACAACAGGCTGAGGTCATTTACTCCGTCGCCTCCAGAACAAACCAGCTGTGACGTCCTCGCACTGTTTACATTCTCATTTTTTTAATCTTACAAATTTTCACGACTCATTAAAACGTTGAAACGAAGTCGCGGCGCCTCCCTGTTTGTCCATATTTGCTGAAACAGAGCTCAGTGACCTTTCAAACACCGCCAACAGTCAGGAGCACAACAAGGCAACAACCGCCTGTGTGTGTGTGTGTGTGTGTGTGTGTGTGTGTGTGTGTGTGTGTGTGTGTGTGTGTGTGTGTGTACAGGCAGCAGTGCCGTTATAAGTCAGCTTTTCCCCCCCCACTGATATCAGGTGGAGGGACGCACACGTCATAGAAACAACACGAAAACAAACAAATCTAAAATAAATCAGTAAAAACAAAAGAAGTGGTTTTAAAATGGCTTCGAGTGCGAAACAACCGGAATCACTCCAAACAAAAGCGGGAAAATAAAGGAGGAGTTTTCCGTCCCGTGTAGTTCTCTATAGTATTTCCTTATCATATATTACTCTCTACTCTGAACCTATGTACATGACTGTGACGGGAGTTTTGGCTGGACGACGGGGAGCGTCCACGACGGAGGACGCGCCCCCAATGATGTCGTGTTTGTCGTGTGATGTCACAGGAGCCGCTGATGGTGGAAATTAAAAATGTTATAAAGTCACTGCACTTAGTATCAGGAGCAAAAAATAAACATAATTCATTTTTTTATTTTTTTGTTTTTTGCAGCACCCAGAGAGAAAGCAGGTGAGGGGGGGCAGCAGAGCTCCCCTCCTCGTCTATGATCGATAAATAAATTAAAACACTGTCCCCTGAATCCCGGCGGGTCCTATGTACAAGTACAAACCTTCTGCTCTCGATAATATTTCTTCTTTTTGCATCGTGACTTTTTTAGAGTCTCAGTGAATCTCGACAAGTTGACCAAAAAGAGCCAAAATGGGAGCTTCCTGTTCCTGCATCACCTGCCCCACATCACACACACCTTCACACACAAGCCAAACATCAGCACCCACATGTACACTGATAGCATTTGATAGCTTGTCCCTCGCCGTCTAGCGAGTGTTTTGGCCCCACTGTGGAAGAACGCTGACACAGTGTGGGGGGGTAAAGTGGGACAAATCTTTGGGAGGGAGTGGTGGGCAGGAGGTGCAGTTCTCTGGGCAGTGAGGGAACAATATTCAAAAAAGGAAGAGTTGGAGAATTTGAGTCCTGTGCTGTCGGTCGGTGGGTCGGTTGATGGGTCAGTCGGTGGGTGGGTGAGGGGGGTCGGATGGACCGCTGGGGGCTCATGTGTCCCAGCCCATCCTTTCTGTGCTCTCCAAGGACAGGGACTTGGTCTTGTGTGGGGAGGCCGGGCTGGGAGGGCTGCTGAAGGTGGAGCTGTTGGAGGCCGTGGAGTGGCGCGGGGAGTCCGAATCCTGGAGGAAAGAGGGGAGAGAAATTAGACGACCCCTCCCAGAGTAAACTGGGACGCGTACGACAGATGAAGCTGCGCCTCTGTCTGCTCCTAACAGCTGATGGCGAGTGCTTGCTGCACATGCACTGCTCATTAATCTGCTTTGTGTGACGGCGGGGCAGACAGGAAGTCAGACTGAGTGACGCTGACCCGCCTCGTCCTCCGCTTACGCAGATGAACGGCTCGATTGACCAGAAATGATCAGCTGAAGGAAAACAAACATGCAGGCAGGCCGAGCTGGTGTGTGTGTGTGTGTGTGTGTGTGTGTGTGTGTGTGTGTGTGTGTGTGTGTGTTTGCTTCACCCTTGTACAGCGTGTGAGGCTCCTTCCAGCTCACTGATGTGTTTCACACACTGTGTCATGTACGTTTCTTACAGTTCACTGATCCAATCGTCTATTTATATCCCACCTATAAAACTAAAGCGCACAGTCACACTACGGCTGCATGAGTCCGTGTAGGTGGGCAGCAGAGGCGCAGCTACACTGTGCTCCCGCCCACATCGACCTGACACGCTCAAGCATGCACACTCTTGTTCTCCATCATTAGAGTTTTTTCCTTGTGTGACGGCTCAGTCTTGTAACCAGGTCCTGGCTGCACCACCAATATAACAGGAAACATCATGCATTGAAAGCTCGTGTGGATCATTAATGCCAAAACATTTATGTTTAGTTTGTGACGTTGTTCCTTTACTCTGCATTCATTTCCCATCACCTGCTGAGTAACCAGAGTTGTGCTCTGAGCTCACAGCTCCTGGTTAGGAAACGTGGGCGGGCCATCGGGGGGTGTATGGAAGCACACATGCTCTGTGATTAGCGATGGTGAAGCAGCGCCGCGCCACCATCGGCAACGAAAGGCGATGACACGAAGGCCAGATGGTGCAGCTGAGAGATGCAACAAACCAATCAGAGGCTGCAGATGTGACGGCGCTGAAATGGTGCAGCGAAGGCGACTCAGTGATGTGTGTGTGTGTGTGTGTGTGTGTGTGTGTGATGCACAGTGACACGGTGCTCTCAGTTGTGTGTTTGCAGCTGTGGACGTTACCTTCATCTTACTAAGCAGGGTCCTTAAAGCCCTTTTCAGATCGGGGGTCTTCTCCGACGGGGAGACTGCCTGCCACTGCAGAGGAGAGTTCAGACTCAGCGCCCAGCCCACAGACAACATGCTGGGGTGGGGAGGGATGAGGGGGAGGGAGGGGGGACAGGCACGAAGCAGGGAACAGCTGAGTAAGAATGGAGGGAGGCGAGATGGGGCGGGATGGAGTTGACAACGTCCAATGGGAAGGGAGGACCAGCAGGGGGAATGACAGGGGGACTGGGGGGGGCCAGACGTCGCCCATAATTGCTGTTTTTATTTTTTCCTCTCGCTCAGAGTCACTTCATGCGAGTGAAAACAACTTAAAGCGATGTTGCCGGAAACCATTATGAGCGATGTTGCACCACCAGTGCCAGACTGGAGTCTGATTG